>NC_136735.1:24534196-25079930 GCF_936440315.1 Barbus barbus | reverse complement strand
TACAAGCTCTCTCTCTCTCTCTCTCTCTGTTTCTCTTTCTCTCTCGCTATCTTTCTAATAACTTCATTATTAACTGCATTAGTCTGCTATCAACGGCTCAAGCCTCCATTGCCAGCTTTAAAATGACGTTTTGGAACTAGCAAAAGAGTCGTTGGATGAGATGCGGAAGAAATAATCCTACTCACAATAGCGATTTAAGTAGAAAAACCGGACGAATCCCTTGAAATATATAATCTGATCGATGTCTTGAGGTGTGGCAACCGTAGTATAATCGGAATAATTGACTCCGGACCGTTGAATTATTAGAAAAATAATGCACACCCGAGGTGTAACGGCCACTCCGCTTCGCGTCGTGGCCGCATCACCACCTCGGGTGTGCATTATTTTTCTAATAATTCAACGGCCCGTTGTCAATTATTCCTTACTTATTGCATTACTTAAGGGTCATGTGTGTAACCATGATGGTGTTTTGTGTCTGTAAGTTAGTATATAATTCAGCTTGTGGAAAAGATTCTTGTGATGAACTTTGATTCTTCATGTGGCTTTCTCTTTTACCACCTGCATTATTATGTTAGTTGTCAGTATATGTTAAAGGCTTAGTTCACTTATTCCCCAAGCCGGCTGGGATCGAGCACTTTGAAGTTGCATTGAAACTGCTATTTGGGCCTTTGACCCGTTGGCTCCCAATGAAGTCCACTATATGGTGAAAAATCCTGAAATGTTTTCCACAGAAACCTTCATTTCTTTTCAACTGAAGAAAGAGATGAACATCTTGGATGACATGGGGGTGAGTAATTTATCAGGAAATTTTTATTCTGTAAGTGAACTAATTCTTTAAAGGTACAAAACAGATTTTAGTAGCAGTGTGCATTGTTGAGTTTACTGGTTTACATACAAATGTGCTTATTTGTAAATTACATTTGTATACTGTAAACCTTACAGTTTATTCTGTAAATGTGTTTACAGTATTTGTAGTTTAAAAAAAATCATTCTGGCAACCACAGCTGCCAAAATAATTTTGTAAAAAGATTGAATTTGTTTGTTTACAGTGTAGTTTTCTTCTCAGTTGGGTGGTATGTAGGCTCTAGGTTTGGTTGCTTAAAAGTTTGAATGGTGAACAGCTTCTTTCTTAAAAAAACAATTTTTAAATTTCATCGGCTGCCTACAGAATACACACACACACACACACGTTGGTTTTTGTGGTTTATGGGGACTCTCCATAGGCGTAATGGTTTTTATACTGAACAAACTGTGTGTGCTATTGCCCTACACCAACCCTACACCTAAACTTAGCCCTCACAGGAGACTTTGTGCATTTTTAGATTTTCAAAAAAACACCATTTAGTATGTTTTTTAAGCCTTTTGAATTACGGGGACATAGGCAGTGTCCTCATAAACCACCTTCATATTGTAATACCTCTGTCATACCCATGTCATTATACAAATTTGTGTCCTCATAAACCACATAAACATGCACACACACACACACACTATACTCATGTCAAAGGCAGGACAGGGGTCTAGAGTATGGAGCTATATAGTCTGCTTGGAGGGGAATGCTGCATCCTGCCTTCCTTTCAAAATGCTCAAGTGCCTGTCAAAAAGGCCTATAAATATTCATGAAAGTGGTAACATTTGGCAGAGCGAACTCTCACAGACACACTCACACGCGCAGGCTGTCTGACATTTGGGCGTGTTTGCAGACGGACGTGTGTCTGTTTGCATGGAAAGACATGAAAATCAATAGGTTGTAATTACACTGTTTGTGCTGGCGCTCCTCTCAGATGTGCATAATTAATTGGTACCATGCTCGTTTGATTGGTGCTGGTACCGAAACTGGGTCAGTATAGAACGACTGACGGCTGGTTTCGCAGACAGAGATTAAGTCTAGTCCAAAAGTATTTTCAACAGAGAATCACATTCCACAGAACAATTTACTCCATGACAATCCTTCCCTGAAAACTGCCCAGAGGAGTCATGACCATTCCTCGTCTTGTTGAAAGTGTCGCTCTACAATCCAATTAAAAAGCAAAAAAAAAAATAAGCAGAAACTCACACCTCTCCCTTGTGAAATATTGTAAATATTAATTCAGTCATTTTATTTGTTGGCAAACAACTTTCACTGTTACAACAAATATTAGTTATGAGTTCATTCAGTTTAGAATGCATATGAAAAGAATAAATAATAATTTCATTGATATTGTAATAATAATAATATTGATGATAATAACAATAAAAAAGGTCTCAGTATCGATCCGATTCTTTTTCCGATGCTCTCTAGGATCCTACATTTCTGATCTGTTGAAAAAACTAACAAAAAAAAAAAAACAAGACTGAATCACAGGAATAAATATGCAGTCAATTTTCTCAGGGTGGGTTAACAAGGGATATGTGCAAGCTACAGGGAGTCTCAGTTTGAGAACAAGTAAACAGTAGTTTCAGAAACCGACCTTTACAAGGTTGTTTCCATCTTCCAAACCACTCCATTAAAGTCCTGTCCTTCTAGTCTGCTCTTTTACTCTTTTATTTTATGTTTACACTTGCTCCACACGATTCGTAATCATGATTTCCCCAGTTCACACTTTTATTGGACCTGTTCCGCTAGCCTTTCTTACTCTTCTTGATTAAGCTCTTAAAACACAACTCGATATGTGAAATCGTCACAATAATAGACCATCTTTTAGCCTGAGAACAATTTTAGCTGTGTCAACACGTGTAACTGGAATTTCAATAAGCTGGAATTCTTCAACCTGCATCCAAAGTACGATTTCTGCTCTTACACATAAAAAAATGGCGTGTTGAAGGGTAAACGTTCTAGAACTCATGACATGACAACACTCCAGCATCCTTGGGATCCCATCTTCAATAGCTGTCAATCACACAATAGTCATTTCCCCAGAGTCTCTTGGTTATCATCGACACAGTGAGAATTAGAATGACAAAGTGTTGCATTTGGAAAAAAAAAGGAGGAGGCCACAGTCATCCTTCCGAACTAGAGTGTGTATGTAGACAGGTGAGCGTGTGTTTGTGCGTTATCAGGGATAGTATTTTGGAGGACCAGCACAGCATTGCAGGATTGGTCTAGTCTACAAAAACACATACAAGGGGCAAAATATGTCAAAAAACATGAAACGCATACGATCATATGCAATATCGGGAATCTGTACATTTTACATGGAAAACAGTTCCATTTCTTTGTAATTAGTGAAGATTACCTTTCCCATAACTGAGATTATTACTGAAAAATAAATGTAAGAAAACAAGATGCGTCCTCAGTCTTCAAGAATAGATGCGCCTTTTGTGATTTCACGCTCAGAAACGGTGCTAAACGAGAAGGAATGTGTGCAGCAGAGAATCATAGAGAAGTCTTCTAGAGAGTTGTGGGTAATACAGTTCAGTACGACAGAAGAGTTCAAAGTCTCATTATCATACACGGTCATCTAAAATGGCAGCTAGTTTTTCGCAGTCTGTTCCATAATCCGTGGTGAGTTTTGAGGAGAATCAGACAGCCATCGGATGAATGAGATCTATGCAAATGATCCAGGGAGCAAAAGTTGTCCTGCTGAGTAACAGTTTTACTCAGCAGATTGACTTCCTAGGAGATTGAGGAGAAAAAAGTCCACAAGACCTGCCTACACGCGGTAGTCCTTGTTCTAGCATAGGAATGGTTACTAGTTTCTGGTTACTGGTTCTAACTGGAGCAGGATTTTGGTGACAGGATACTCGTATGTACTGGAATCGGGGGGCTATCTGGAATCAGTCTCTCTATCAGTGCAGTAGGTAGTGTATCCCATGCCTTGTGCATTGTGTCTATAGGCTGGTGACCAACTGTGAGGGGTCTGGTGGCTGTTCTTCAGGCGACGAGTCTTCTTTCTCAGGTGGGGCGATGAACCCGTCACTGCCTCCGCGTCCCATCTGGTAATAGCTCTCTAGTTCCTGTATGTGGTTCCTGGAGCCCAGGTTCGGCATGCTTTTGTAGTATACATCGTCTGCCTCCATTACGACCCCTTTGCCGTTGGCCAGGTGCAGTTCGCTGCCCTCTTCCTCCTCGCCGTCATCATCCTCATCATCGTCTTCGTCGTCATGTAGACCGTTGATGAGGTCGTCAGTGCCATGCGGGAGGTCAGTGAGCGTGGGCATGCTGGTATAGAGCGAGTCTCTGAGGGGAGAGTGCGTGTGTGCGCGGGGAGTGTGTGTGTGCGAGGAGTGTGTGTGCGTGTCGTTGGGGAGCAGCGGGAAGAAGCTCTCGCTGTTCTCCTGCGGCAGGCGCCTGTGGGCTGAAAATGTGTGCAAGGGAGCGTGGTTTTCATGAGGGGGCGGTCTCGGTGGGAGGAGCGGTGCTTGTGACTCCTCCCTAATGAGCTCCAGACTTAACCCACCCCCGTCGTCGTGTCGGTGAAATGCTCCGGGGTTGTCGAGCACCATGACTTCGTCTTTGGCAATGGACGATGACCCCGCGACCCCTCCGTTGGCCAGGTGGTTGTTGAGTTTATTGGTCAAGGTGCCCTGGTGGGCTTTTCCCTGTCGCTCCTGGGTGTTGAGGTACGACGGAGCGTAGTTTGCCGTCAGCTCCTTCAGGATCTTCTTCTCAAGCGTAGTTGGCGGCTCGCTGCCGCGAGAACTGTAGGTAAGGTAATCACCTGCTGCCACACCATAGCTGTTGCCATGATTACCGTTGAGCGGCAGCGTATCCATAACACTGGAGTCCCGTGCATTGTTGAGAATACCTTCTGAAACAGAGGAAATGACAACAGAACCTCTTTTACAACATTTTGGTACATGCACGCACACAAAAAATATTGGTAACACTTTAGTCCAGGGACCAATTCTCACTATTAACTAGTTGCTTATTAGCATGCCTATTATTCACATATTGGCTGTTTATTAGTACTTATAAAACACATATTTTGCATGAACATACTCTACATCCCTAATCCTACCCAATACTTAAATTAACAGCTACATTACTAACTATTAATAAGCAACAAATTAGGCGTTTATTGAGGCAAAAGTCATAGGTTTGTTAATAGCGAGAATTGAACCTTAAAGTAAAGTGTGACCAAAAAATCTTATATAGAGAGTATTTATGATTGATGGTAATATGAATAGGTTCATGTATGCATCATGAAAGATGATATCAAATAGGATATTAACTTTTATCAAATAAGAAACAGATGAATATAGGAGGGATGCGGATTTAACAGGAGGAGGGAGAAGAGGAGGGAACGGGAAGGATGAGGAAGAGAAGAAGATTAAAGAAAAGAGAAGCAGAGGAGAATACATTATAAATGTGGAGCTGTTGTGAAATTAAATGAATCATACTTGAATCTCTGTAGGAGGCTGCAGACCCGCATGAAAGGAGAGAGCGAGAGAGCGAGAGAGCGAGAGAGAGAGAGAGAGAGAGAGAGAGAGAGAATGATTACATACATAAATGCTTATGGAACATGTCCACAGAGAGAGAGAGAAAGAAGTATTATATTCAGCTCAGACAGTGACGGGCATTAGTGACTGAATGCTAACCTGCTGAGTTTAGGACAGATGCTAGGCTGAAATGTTCTTATACAGTACCACCAAATTATTAAACAGAACAGATGGACATAGAAACAATATAAACAAGCTCATTAAACAGACACAGGAAGTATGTATGTAGGATATCAATGCTAACTCTGGATTATCGTGCGCGTGTATGAGTACCATTAGGAATGTTAATGCATTTTACATTTCCCAAGGTAAAGAACAAGATGCAGAATAGTCTTTCAAATTTGAATTTAAGGAAGTTGAATTAAAACAGAATGGATATGAAAGAAATTTACCGCTATCTAGTTTTTTTTCCTTTTAATAGGCCTACATTTTTACAATATGAATTACCTATTAGTATGTATATATGTATATAAAAAAACATGAGATAATATAATAATTAATGTTTAAAATATACATATATAATCACTATATGACATAAACCAACTTTTTTTGTATTTTAGTATTATTATAAAAAATTTTGAATTTCACACACCATGGTGAGCGAACACTTTATATTATTTCTTTTTCTGGTAAATCTGTGTTAGACAAAATTCAGAATTTTATTATTTGGGTCCCTTTAAATTAATTAAGCAGAATTTGAAAGTAATTGAACTGGAAGTTGAACTGGAAATGTGCTAATTTGCAATTCAAAGAAATAGAACACAGAATAGAATATATATATATTTATTATAATATATATATATATATATATATATATATATATATATATATATATTATATTTTCTTATACAGTAAAATTACCACGACCACCACCATATTGTTTTCTGACAGCTTTATAAATAAATAATGAATAAATTAAAAATTTGGAGTAAATTACAGTATTATAGCTAATTAAATAATTTTTTTAAATAAAAGTATTAAATCTTTTTATTTATTTTATGAAATATATTCAAATTAAATGTAAATTAAATACATTTGTATAGGTGGCATTCCTGAACCCTGATTACTCTAATTTATGTTTCTGGAAATACACCATATGTTTGTGTGTAAGATATTTAATTAAATATACATTTATATAAAATTGATATTCATAAAAATGTATATAAATCTAAATTATTTATTAATAATAAAAACAATACAAAAATCTTATAGCAGTCATATAAACAAAAGACAAACTTTAGCAAAATTTTAGCTTGACAGTGTCTGTGCTGATTCACTTTCATTGTATGGAAATACAGTGTGAATATTTTGCCTCACATCTCCTTGTCATGTAAATTTTAAAACGTCATGTAAAAATGTAAAACAGTTTGTCACCCTGAGAGACAATTACCATCCAAAAAGTGCTTAAGTTTGTAAATGTGTATGTGAGAGGCAAACCTTGCGTGTTGAACATGTTGGCAGTAGGGTTATTGTACACAGCAGACTCTCCCAGTAGTGTGTTATAAGGATTAGTGCCATGAGGACGTAACAAAGCATTGGAGATGAGATGGTTAGCCATGGTACCTACAACACCCACAAACAGAGGCAGAAAGAGAGAAAGGAAGAGAGACAGATATGGAGGCAGGAAGTTGAGATAAGACAGAAGGAAGGAGCAACAAAAAGAGACAGAAAAAGATGTACAATAAACAGTTAGAATGATGCAGACAAGGAATCAGTAAACTTGTGTTTAAACAGCTTTAAACATGTTAGTTCGAGGGGACAGGAATGTAAAACCTCCCATGTGGAGAGTAACATCAGTGCAGAACTTAGCATAGATGATGTTTATGTTGGACAGCTGTTGATGTTTGACATTTTGTCCTGCCAGTGTGACTTGATTGGGAGCGTTTTTCCGTAGTTTCAGCTCTTATGTCGCTGGAAGACTTTTAAAATCTCACATTCTTGTTTACACAGGACAGAGAAGACAAATGAGCTCGGAGGAGCAAATCGTATTAGCGTTTGGACATAACAGAGGCAGGCAGTGTTTGAGAATGAGCAGAACATGAGCACATAGACAGATGTCTGATCCATTTGGGTCTTCAGGGTCAGAAAGTTAGAGGGCTTTCCTGTTGTGTTCCAAGATTTTTCTTCAGGTTTTTTTCTCTTTCTCTCATTAAACAAACACACTCAAATGATTCTTTATCTATGAGCACTTTTGGCCTTGGGAACACTGATAAAACACTTAGGTACACTTTGTAACACTTGTTAACTATTAACTACGACTTTTCCCTCAATAAATTCTTAATTTGCTGCTTATTAATAGTTAGTAAGGTAGTTGTTAAGTTTAGGTATTGGGTAGGATTAGGGATGTAGAATAAGGCATTCATATGTGCTAATACATGGCTAATATTCTAGTAATATGCTAGCTAATAAGCAACTAATAGGTGTAACCGTAAAATAAAGTGTTACCAACACTTGCTAGTTTGTCATTTGTCTTCTAACGATAACTAACAATCAGCATTGTATGGTGTATCTAACTGTGATGGAAAAGACATTTGCAACCATTTTGGAATAAACCAACCAACTCGTTTCTTTTGATATATCCTGATTTTATATATCCTAAACACACACACAATTTTTTTTTTTTTTTCAAAACAACAAAATTACAACTTGATTGGAAATGACACACACACTAGAAGTATTCTATTTATATTCACCTTTTCATTTTTGTTTTCTTTACATGTCACATTTAAGCATGATCTTCAATGAGAATTTTGTATCCTTGGTAAACTAGTGCACTAGTGCACAGTGCACTTTTATTTTTCAACTGCTTACACACATTTTCAAAACTCTGCCTCATTTTTTCAAAACTTTACACACAAATCCAAGAATTGCACACACAAAATACAAAATGCCTTAAATCACTTCCAATTTTAACTGCATTCAAAATATCACAAACACATCTCAAAAGCAAATATTTTCAAACACCTTTGCCATAATATTAATTCCTGTTCGATTTTTGTGATACACAGAGAATTGTGTGTTGTGTTTTGCAAAAAGTGTTTTATGAAATTGAAAACTGAGCCCGAGAATTAGTGTATGGTTTTGCAGATTTGGTGTGTGCTTCTGGTGTTTGAGTGTCAGTTTTCAGAAATTGTGTGACAAGTAAAGATTTTGTGTGTAAGCAGTTGAAAAAAACTGTAGTAGTAAAAATATTGGTTATGATATGAAGGAAAAGCTGTCACATAAAATGAATATTGAAATGGTTTATCTTCATGCAATTCTTTACTTAGATTTTCATAGTTTTTAAAATGAGATGACTTTTAAAATACTAATTAATTAAGATTAAAAGTCTGCCTTAAGGACAAGGGTAAAATAATAAAGTTTTATACTTCGTAAACGTATACTTTTAGACTTTAATTTTTATACTTTATACGTGTAAGGCATTTAAGAAACAAAAATAAATGATGAAGGCCAGGAAAAAACCTTCATATATAAATAAAACTGCTGAAATATGGTTAAACTTAAAGTGTTAAAATGCTAAAATATTATCCAAGCAACAAATAAGTGCCCATAGTTGAAGAAACATTTTTAGGGCATATTATTTTTCTGTGTATTGCTAATCTCATTGCTCATAATTAACCTATAGGAGTAAAACGACCACTGGTTTCTGTTCCACTTTTCAGATCCAAACAACCTGTTTTGAGTGTGTGTATATGTACAGTTTCTGTCAATATGTATGTGTATGAATACTGTGTACATGTGTACACATGGGTGCATGTTTGTGTTTGTGTGTGTGTGTTTGGCTTTACCTCTGTTGAGAGTCGCTGAGCTGTTCATATCAGCGGTGATGAAAGATGACTCTGACTGCTTCCTGACAGTGTCATTCCACATCCTACGAATACGACTCTGACAACAGAGAAAGAGAGGGGGTCGATGTTCAGTTTCTTATCGAATGGAAAGCAACGTCCAAACAAAGCAAACAAAGAAATTGTATTACGCGTCAATGGTGGTCTAATGCAGATAACTTATTTTATATCTAGTATCTAGTATCTTATATCACACATAATACAGCCATTCGATCAGTGAGGTTGTTTTATTTTTTTATTTTTTTGTCTACAGTTATCGGCACTGTACTATGGCTAATGGCTAATTGGAATACAGCATTGAAAACCTTTCTGATTATAATCACAAATAGCGAGGTGAGCAGAATGCTGAGTGCACCATTTAAAATAAGGTTGAATGGGAAACTGGGTCATGTGGGACTGTATTCATCCATGAATAAGAAAACGCCAGAGCTAAAGTGCTTTCTGTGCAAAGAAATAACAAGCTGATGACTGCATTGACCATTGACAGCTTCACCAGTCACTGGCCTATACAAATCACTTGAGATGGTTTTTGGAGGATCCCCTGCAGGTGTGTGTGTGTGTTACCTGTGAGTTGGTGGAATAGCGTCCAGGTGTGCGGGCTGTACTGGTCTTTGTTGAAGTGGAGATGGTTGACTCCACACTCTTCCCGCTGCAGCAGTGTGTGCGGAGACATCGGCCATATTCCTTACGCACCTGCAAAGACACACACACACACATACACACATACACACATACAGTTTGGTAAACCTGGGTAGTTTTTCTGTTTTGTCTTTTGTTTTTTTGTGGGTTTTTTATTTTTATTTTTATTTGGGGGGGGGGGGGGGGTAGTTTTCCAGAATTTTCTGCATATTTGAACCCTTTCCAACAGTGACTGTATGATTTTGAGATCCATCTTTACACATGGAGGACAATTGAGGGACTCATACATAACTATTATAGTTATAAAGTGAAAACATTTACTGATGTTCAAGAAGGCAACACAATGCATTAAGAGTTGGGTGGTGTAAACATTTTGAATTAGATGATCAGGGTAAATTGTACTTGTTTTGTCTTCTGGGAAACATTTAAGTATTTACGTAGCTTCTTAAGAGCTGATCAAATGTAAAAACTGTAACTTGAATGCAATGTAAGTCGCTTTGGATAAAAGCGTCTGCTAAATGCATAAATGTGAATGAATGAATGAATGTTCTTAAGTGCAGTACCAAATGGAAAAATTATGATCTTTAAACAAAATAAGAAAAAATCCTGTTCAAAAGTTTTCACCCTCTGGCTCTTAATGCATTGTGTTGCCTTCTTGAGCATCAGTAAATGTTTCCACCTTTTTGTAATAGCTGTGTATGAGTCTCAAAATCACACAGTCACTGCTGGAAAGGGTTCAAATATGCAGAAAATGCTGGAAAACCAAAGAATGTGAAGGAGCTGGAGGTTTTTTCTGAAGAACAGCAGGACCAACAAGGGACTCATGAACAACTATCCCAAAACAGAAAGACAGTCGTGGATCATCCAGGAAATGACACATGGTATTAAGATTCAAGGGTATGCAAACTGTTGAACGGGGTCATTTTTATAAATTCAGTTATTATTTTGTCTTGTGGAGAATATATAAACATCTGTTATGTGAAATAGTCTATTCAGGACAGTATTAAATAAACAACATGCAATTTTCATGATCCCCCTTATTTTGTTAAAATGATTAACATTTTGCATATTGCGCAAGGGGCATGTAAATTTATGAGCACAGCTGTATATTGTGTGTGTGTGTAAACATTCACATTCGACTGCTTTTATTTACAGCAATGTTCTTGCGAAAATATTTTTATGAAGACAAAACGATTAAACAGCTAAGACAAACTGAACAAATTTTAAATCTATTAATTTATTCAAAAGTACATATACAATTCATTCATATAATAACACCTCTTCTATGATACGCATGTTTTCAATTTCTGAAATCAAATTCCTTTTAATATTTTTTGTGGTTAGTTCAGGTTGTAAAATGTATTGTGGTATGACTTGGCAAAACCTAATGATATTTATGAATGAATAATAAATTAGATTTGTATCTATCTATCTTATAATTATTTAAAAACACTACTAAAAATAAAGATTAAGACGTGCACACTAACCTATTTTAAAGCTTTAAGGAATTAAGTTATTTTCTACTTGATAGTTACATTAAGCCTTCATTTGGGCGATTTCAAATATTGAAGTATGTGATTAATTGTGATTTGATTAATTAGTCAGCATTTCTTGTAATTAGATTATATTTTTTAATCGATTGGTCATTCCTTGTATCCTAGTGTTAAAGAGTTTCCTGGGTTCATCTTAGTTCCTGCAGGTTACAGTGTGTCTGTGCAAGCACATCTGTGTGTAATGGGTGTGTGTGTGTGTGTGTGTGTGTCAGCGCTTGTGAATGGCAAAGTGAACTATCGTGTGCATGGCAGGAACCCTCATATCATTTACATGACTTCAATAGTTAGCATGCTGGACGACCTTCCTAACGCTGTAATCTTAATTAGGAAAAACACACATACATTCAACATCACGCCCTTTACCTTAATTCTCAAACAACAAGGACCAAAACTTGTATTTCTCCATCCAAAAATCTAGACATAATAACAATAATGACCAATATCAGTACAAAATCCCCTGTTGTATCAGCAATAATACAGCTATAATTGCTTTTTAATGTTTTTAACATGGACGCTATGTTATTGTTTGCGCAGCTGTTGAAAGAAAACTCTCAAAGATCGGCCAAATGAAATCCAGCGGTTTTATTCCTCCGTCTCTATGGATGACTGCACACCCAACTCCTCAAAGACCTCAACAAAACAGAACTTAGAGCTCTTGTCTCCACAAAACCCAAATAAGCCTAGATTAGTCCCTCGTCTTGTAAAAACAGTTTCTTGTGGGTCTTTGAGAGAATACATATATATTGTGTTCAGATCCATTAGGTAGATGGGTAGATTAGCCAAAAATCTCTGAAATCATCCACTTTAGGCTTAGAAGTTGCCAGCACGCACATCTATTTAATGTGAAAGATTGGTTAGCAGAATACATAAATTCCACAACAGTCCAATCTTTCCGTCCGTCAATACATAGAAATATTCGCACATACACATATTATTTTTCTTGAATCAATATCTGTTCCCTCTACAGCTAAAATGCACCAGTGTAATGTGGATATGAGCATTTTCATGCTAAATGACTCTGGAAGCAATCCACTGGTCGGCCATCAGATAATTAAAAGGTTTAAAATCTATCATGAGCTAAATAAATCTGATGAGCTGAGGGTCTCTAATTGAGCATGCATGTGACACAAGAGTTGATTAATGAGATCATTACTAATGAGAGGCCAGTAAACCCTTAGTAAAATGCCCAGGAAAGAGGTCAATTGAGCCTCAGTATGCGCATGTGCACGTGATTGCAATACTGCAGATGTTTACATAATATACATGGAACATTCTTCAAATAAGGGGAATTTTTTTCTGTCAGCTAGGATGATTTTAAAAACAATCGTTCTAGCTTTAGAGGACAGATTCAAATGTATTTGATTTTCATGATGGCTGTAATTTTTAAGATTAAATTATAATAAAAATTATATTTATTCTATGTTTATAAAAAAACATATGGGGGGGGGGGGGGTTAATGAATAAGATTCTTGTGCACACCAAGGCTACATTTATTTAATTAAAGATATAAAATTAAAATAAAATAAATAAAAAAAGTCATATTGTGAAATATTACTATAATTTAAAATAAGAGTTTCTATTTTAATATATTTAAAAATGTAATTTATTCCTGTGATGACAAAGCTAAATTTTCAGCAGCCATTATTCCAGTCTTCAGTGCCACATGATCCTTTAGAAATCATACTAATATGCTGATTAGGTAAGTTTTTTTCAGGATTCTTTATGTAAAATCATTTTTAATATTTGTTTTTCTTTTGCTAGCAAACTTGTTTTTCTCTAAAAACTGAAAAATTGCATTAGCATCACACACACAATATAAAAAACCCACTCGATAAATCCCAGCTTGATCAAGGCCATGATCTAATGTGATAAATGCATTTGAAACAGCTTGAAAAAGTGCAATTTTTCAAACTCTCAAGTAGTCAAAAGTGCCACTAATTGAAAAATCACCCTTATGTGAATTTGCGTTTGTGTGTGTCACCTTCTTCTGCAGGATGCAGTGAAATATGAAGATGAACATTCCCTGCAGCGAGTTAAAGATGGTGAAGAGGTAGGCCATGATGACTGTACTCTCATTGATATACATCAGCCCAAATGCCCAGGTCAACCCCAGCAGACAAAGCAGAGCTATGGCACCTATAACCCAGGACCTAAGAGAGAGAGCGAGAGAGATAAAGATAAATAAACAGATCAAGTGCATAACTCTCACTCACAGCTAGTTAATATTATCCAAGTATGTTAAATTATTATGTTATTTTATTGGACTGTATCTGTTTCCTCAGTTTGACAATAGTAGGATCAGATTATAAACTGTCTCAGAGAAAGGCTTTATTCTAAAGCAGTCAAATGTCAAGCTGGCTCCAGCCATAATGTCTACTAGTCTGTACTTAGCACTGAGACTCACACTCATTTAGTGATGTCATTATGTCTTTGGGGTCATTCACACACACACACACACACACTTAGACTCACACACACAGATAATAAGCTTGCAACCCATTTATACTGTAAACTGCGCTAATGTGACAGGCTAATGTTTGGCACTGAAACAAGATCATTAGAAAGTATGAGACAGAGAAAGCGAGAGACAGACGTACAGACAGACAGGGATAAGCTTTTGAGATGATATGCAGAGAGACAGTAAATATGAATTATTGTTTCCATCGGAGACAATAATATTAAATAAATAATGGTGGATCAAGACGGAAAGACTGACAGACAGACAGAAATATTGATTTTAAACCAACTCGGGACTGATGCAGAAAGAGAACACGCACTCATGAAGAATTATAATTACATTGTTCATTTCAAAGAGCCACATTGGAGAATTGATGAATCACTTAAATCATTTTAACATTCAAAAGAGAATCAATCAAACAGTGGAGGTACTACACAGCTAAACACTCCAATCAGAATGCGTGATTCACAGAACTGGCACTCTGATTGGCCGGAGACCCTTACCAGTGACTATCCATAACAAGCCATGCCTCAACAGAATGCTGAAATGTAAAACAGAAAAAAGGATGGAAAAGGAAACAACAAAGAAAAAAAGAGAGATGAGGTTGATGAATGATTCATAAACATCATAAATAAAACAAAACAAACTCAAGAGATGGAAAACACAAACAAATAAAATGAAAACCTCTACTTATGATGATGATGAGGATGGTGAAATATGGTTGAATTTTCTCAGTCGACACAAATGTACATATTGCGGGATTGAATGTGATGGTATAAGATGAAAAAAACAACAGCCAGACTGCCAGTACATTTAGGAGCCCTTGCACCTTATGACAAAGTGAGAGCTGCGGTGGTGGGTAGGGTTAAGCTCTCAGTAGCCAATAGCCTTGATAATCTATTCTATGCACGGCAGTTTCAGAACTTTGGATGGAATTTTGTGCTGAGGCTACATTTTTGACTGGGCCAGACTTTCTAACTTAACTTTTACTTTATTAAATCGGCCATCTTGTATCCTGTGCTAGCAGAGGCATTTCTCTCAGCTCATTAAAAAGTCTTTTTTTCTGTTACTGATTTGGTGACAAAGAGACTAATAGTACTAAGGTTAGGGTTAGATAATAGAGCCAATAGCTATGTATTGTATACTGAGAAGAAAAGCTCTTCTGTTAGGTATATGAGAGTGCACAGTTGCCATAGACACCAAAACCTGAGTTTATCCCACTGTATGGAAAAATATACAAATATATATAAAGAGAGACACACACACACACACACACCACCATTCAAACTTTGAGATCAGTAAGATTTTTGTTATTATCTGAAAGAAATGTGTACTTTTATCCAGCAAGGACAAATTAAATTGCTCAAAAGTGACAGTAAGGACATTTACACTGTTACAAAATATTTCAATTTCAAATAAATTCATTTTTTAAAACTTTTTTATTCATCAAAACCCTGAAAAAAATGCATCACAGAAATGCACCACAAAACTGTTATTTTAAATTGTAATAACTTTTCACAATATTATGGTTTTCACCGTTTTTGATCAAATATAAGCAGCCTTGGTGAACATTCTTTCTTTATTGATGAGGCTTCTTTCAAAAACAATAAAAAAATCTTACTGACCTCAAACTTTGAATGGAAATATGTAGTTGCACATTAACATTTAATTGTTATTAGAGGTGTTTAAATGACATTGGCACAGAACAGGTTTTTATCATTTAATATACTGACATTTGTACATTTTTAAGTGTGGCTAAAATATCAAAAAACGTTTTGTGGTACTATAGCTGTTTATAATAAAGTTTTACAAACTTGTAAACATGGTGAACTTTTTTTTAACTGTTAACTGTAGAAGTTAATATTTAGCAACTTTGTTCTCCCATGAAAAAAGTTCCAAAGAATCTGAAACAGAATCATCCGTTGCATGGCTGTGCGCAGTACTCATTATGTTTCTGTTAACTAAAACTAAAATAAAAAATTTAATAAATCAAATCAAATCAAAACTAACAAATAAAAATAAAAGCCAATTCAAAATAAATAGTTAAATAAAATCAGTACCATAATAGTATATGAATCATACTAAAATATAACACTCAGACATTCTTGAATTAACCAGTGCTTTTTACTAATTTGGTTGAGTAAATGATTCAATGACTCACTCAAAATGAATCAGTGTTTTGAATCATTAAAATAATGCAACGATGTAACCTGAAAATCCCTGTTTGGAAAGTCCCACTGCTGTTGTACTACATATCAGTGTTTCTGGAATGCCACTTGTCCAATCAAATAAGAGTACTGTAACAGTTGTATAACATGAATATTTATGTAGAATTTCCGCATTTGGGTCACAGTTTTAAACAGTGACTCCTCTGCCTGTGTTCTGAACAACAAAAAGAATAATCAATTACTGAAATATGCTAACTAACCTAGATTCAGTATGTACTGTCTGCCAGTGGGCTGTAGTGTATAGATGAGACATGCTACACACTGTGCTTTGCACACTTTCTGATCCCCCACATTACTGGCTGTGTATCAGTACACCCTGATATGCCTGCCCCAAGTGTCCTAGCTCTTAAAGATGATGCTGACTAAATTTGAATAAATAGCGCAGGGAATGCAGTTTATGTGAAGTTTTTTTTTTTTTTATCATTACTGATTCGGTCCCATGAGAACTTAAACATTAAGGAAATAATGACAGATAAAAGACACTTTAAACTTCATCTAACTTTAGATAGGCAGTAGAACATTCTTCTGGTTTAAACACCTCTAAGGAACGGAATTAAAGGACAATTGCGTGTTTAGTGAAAATAAAGACAGTCGCAGTGTGAGCAAGAAAAGCAATATAGTACACACACATTGAAACACAGAATAAATGCCTTACTTGATGTTGTCCAGGCAACCGGAGTCAGGCTTGAGAATCGCTGTGTGGTGAAACATCTTATATAGTGCAATGCCCAGGAAAATAACATTTAGCTGCAACACAAAACCATAAATGCATGATACAAATGCAATAACTATTTAAAACGATAAAAGAGGACCTTGTCATTCATTTGTGATTTATGAAATCCTTACTGAGCATATTCTCACTTGTATATCAGAAATGTATCTTTGGAATGAACAGATTTAAATGAATAAAATAATGCAGAATAACTCAATGGAGGATTCACCCTTCTCCATGCTTTCCTAAGCCTGAAAATCACAATTTTATCATCGGAACTAGTGATGCACCAAAATGAACATTCTTGGCCAAAACGGAAAATTATGGAGCCAATGAATCTGAAAATGCTCATTTTAAATTAAATAATTAAAATAATTAAACAAGCCTTTGTTTGGGGGGAAAAAAACTAATAATTAAATAAATTGATAACAGCATGTATGCATCTGTCACTGTTGATAAATGTGATATTGCCTATTCCAAAGAGATTTTGCACACATTATTGTGCAAGAGAAAATCACTATAACTCCCAAACTGATTTTCTTTCTTCGATACAAGCACTTCTTTACCCTACAGCATATTACATAAGATATGTGGGTTAATATCTATCTATCTATCTATCTATCTATCTATCTATCTATCTATCTATCTATCTATCTATCTATCTATCTATCTATCTATCTATCTATCTATCTATCTATCTATCTATCTATCTATCTATCTATTTATACATATACACACACACACACATTTTTTTTGTTTTAATTTTTTTTTTTTTATATAATGGTATAATGGTGTTTGGATTATGTCACACATTACCTGTCACTTCTACACTGTCCTATACTAATAAAGTAAAAAAAACCCACCAAAAATAAATCTTAAAAAAAAAGGTTGTCTGACTTGTTCTTAAAGCAGTGTTTTGGCTGAGATTTCAGCCTATTTTCTCACAAAATTTCAGTACATCCCAAATGAGAACAATGCTAAAAATTCTGAAATATATATATAATAAGCAATCAAGATAAAGCAAACCCAGCTTCCACACACACACATGCTTCCTCTTTCTCTATATTTAGCAATGGGGCTGCTCAGCTTGTCTGGTGGGGTGACTGTGACTTTCCCGTAATTGGGAAAATGCCCTCGACAGACCATTATCTGAACCCCCCGTGTGGGTGTGTGTGAGCCAGTGTGGAATTGGCTTTGCTCTATCATTCTCTAAATCCCCAGTGTGTGTGTGTTTGTGTGTGTTAAACTCACCATGATGATGAGAGTAGCAGGCCCAATGAAACTCCAGATAAAGTAAGTATCCAACCTTAGCCAGCACCTACAGAGAGCAAGAGAGAGATTTTCAAATGAAACTGATCTCCAACCCTCTCAAATTAAGATCAAACCAAGTTCAAGTTCCAGGAAGGAATGTTCATGTTATGTTCTGGTGTTTGGTTGATCATTGCATTCAGAAAGGGCTCATTGGCCAAGGAACATTTGGAACCTCAAGGGGTGACTGACAACCCAGAGCTGAATTATTAAAATCTTCATCTCTGCTATACTGAAATCACCTCTACAGCCCAGCAGGAGTGGAAGCATCACTGTTAGAGTGTGTGTATATGTGTGTGTGTTCCAGACCACCAACACCAGTCAGACATGCTCCCTCTTTAAAGAACAGATACCATATGCTAGAGAATGCAGAAACCAAATAGGATTATAAATATTTTAGGAATTTCAATTCATGTGCGCTGGGATTAGGCCACGCAGACATGCTCTTTGTGCTATATTTTTGCTCTTACCAGCCTGGCACTGATTTCACCAACCATCTGCCATGACAACACCTTAATTTATGTTCCTCTCTACCACGGTCTTTATATGGAGGCGTAAAAAAAATTTGAAAGTGTGGGGGAAACATTAAGGCATGAAAAGCACTGCTTATCTGCCAAAAAGTGGGGGGACGAATGTTCTAAAAGTGGCACGGCCACGTTTTCCCTGCATAAGGATCCCTACGCCCTTGTTTAGATCTCCACTGTTGGCTCAGGTTAACAGGATATGTAGTAAAATAGTATTCTTCTCCTTCCTTCCCTCCCTCCCTCCCTCCCTTCGATTCATTTCTAGTTTTTAAATGAGTGTGACCTAATTCTGTGGTCTGGTGAGACTTTGTGGTTGAGTGACCACCACTTATTCATATGCCACATTCAGCATCTCATCTTTAAATGATGATTTTTGCTGAAATATTTATCTGAGTGAACATCCCTTATGGCTGTGTCTGGCCACTAACTGCAGTGATGCCAGCTGAACACTTTTCTTTATGAATATGAATTAGGGCAATTTCACCAGTTTGCCCATTTCAGAACTCGTGAACGCACAGGCGACTTTCAGTACAACCTGATCTGATGCGCTTGGCACTTGCAAAACATTTTGCTGGAGTAGACAGCATTAGAGGGATTTCTGATTTCCTCCACTCACTGATCACAAGTCAAGTCATTTTGTGGCTTATTGCTATCAAAGCGAGAAGCGGGTTTTTAGTTGACATGTCTGATTTTAGATGGCATGTCTTTAATTTTATTCATATTTGGTGTACTTACCGTACTGTTACAGTAAAGTTTGGGGTTGGTAAGATTTTTTTCAATGTTTTTGAAAGTCTCTTGTGCTCACCAAGGCTGTATTTATTTGATCAAACATACTGTACAGTAAACAAAGAGACATATTCTAAAATTAACAGTTTACAGTATTACAGTTTAAAATAATTTCTATTTTAATATATTTGAAAATGTAATTTATTCCTGTGATGGAAAAGCTGAATTTTCAGCCTCCACTACTCTACATATTTCTCCTTATTATCAGTGTTGTGATACATTCTTTTCAGGATTCTTTGATGACTAGAACATTCAAAAGAACAACCTTTTGTAAATTTGTAAATGTTTTTACTGTTACTTTTGATCAATTTAATGTGTAATTGCTAAATAAACTTATAGATTTCTGTTGATTTGATGCTAAAGAAATTAATGTTTTGGTCCCCCCTGACCCTTATTTTAAGGACAAAACAGTTGAAATATTATTCAAATATTATTATATGAATTTGTAATGGCATGAAGGTAAGTACATGATGACAGAGTGTTTATTTTTTGGTCAACTATCCCTTTAATGAGTGAATTAATAATTGATTTGAGTCAAGTTATTTGTGCTCATGAAGTCATTTGCCACAAAGCAGTCGTGTTTTTATCCAAAGTGACTTTCAGGGCACTAATTGCATAGCCATTCCCCCTTGAGCAGTCTGCTGTGATGTGTCTTGCTCAAGGGCACTCTGCTAATAGAGCACGTCTGTGATCTCAGTAACACTTTTCCTGTGTCACTAAATCCTGGGATTGAACCTACAATCTTCCTTAACCGTTAAGCAACATTGCTCGTGAGAAGACAACTGGGTCTTTGCAAGCAAAATTGGAAGCCAATGGATGCATTTTGGACATCACACTAGTGATAGACCAATACATTGGCCAGCTAGATTAACTGGCTGATACGTATGTCTGCTTGGCCAATTTAAGTGTTACCTCCCCCTTATGTCAGTTCCAAAATCTACTGAAAGCTCTCTCAATGAATAATAATAAGCAATGCCTTTATTTAATTTCTAGTGGATTTTTATTTTTAAGTTGTTTATTTATTTTCTAGAGGATTATTTTGTGTAAACATTGTGTGGAATAATTATGTAAAATAAGTGTACTTTTAATTATAGGGTAAACTGTTTAACTAAAAGGTTTTGAGTCAAAAGTCCAATTGCATAAATGTGTTTTCTCTCAAAAGGTGTCTATCAAAGCTCTCTTCAATTACATTTTTTCAATTTTTTTAATTAATGTTGCCCTTCAAACTAAAATATTTGTAATAGCTGTTGAATAAACAAGTGAACACAATAAAACCACACTGTCATACTATCTGGCAACTACAGAGACTCTCAGAAAAAGGTAAAAAACGGTACAAATATGTACTTTTAATACCATAATACTGATGTGTACCTACAGTATAAGCTACTAGTATGCACCATTTAAGGCTTAAAATGGTACAAAGAAGTAGCTTTTGCATCTTACGGTGACAGTTTTGTACCTTTTTTCATACATGCACATACACAGTGTATATGTTTTTCCATTTTTGTTCATTTTTTTAAACATTATTTGATGTTACTGTTTACATTTTTGCTGTTGGTGATTTATAATTGTTTCACTGTTAAAATGTCGCTGAAAAGGCTGTTTAATGGCACATACTGTCCACACATGGTGCACGTTTATTCTTTCTTGAGCAATAATGGTGGAAATGTAAAAACAAAAAGCGCATTATATTGCCAATTGTATCTGCCATATACATACACTCTTTCGGTTCCATAGCTGCGATAGTCCACGGCGGCAGACACAGCCACTATAACAGCAGGCACTCCGTATCCAGTGAGATAGAAGTACTTGGTGCGCGAGTACTCGCTCTCGAACACTTCCACCAGCATGATATACAGCTGTACGCCTTCCAGAAACATCCATGTAAACGCAGCCAAAAAGAAGAAATGCAGCAGAGCCGCAAACACCGCACAGACGATCTGTAAAAAAGACATACACGCTAAGCACAAAAGGTGCTAAAACTATCTACTGTTCTGTTATCACTTCAGAAATTTCCAGATGGATTTGCAGCATTTTATCTTTGTCATTTTCCATTTGTCTTTGCTTATATTCTCCTCTCTCACTCTCTTTCTCTCTCTCTGAGGATACAATTAGATTTTTGTTATTAACGAGGGGTCAAAGACCCTCTCCATTTCTGTAATTAACAAGAGTCAGGTGCCCAACTTAACGACTAATAGTGTGTGTGTTCTGCAATAAATCTAAATCCATCAAGTGTGTATATGTGGTGCTTTCTGTATGGAGCTGGTGTGTGTGTGTGTGTGTGTGTGTCGTACGGGCTGGTCTGCACGGTTGATTCCGGTGAGAAAGAGTGTTTCGGCAATAAAGAGGGAAATGCAGAGGTTCTTGTGGATGGTGTTCCTGTCACTTTGGAGACCACGGAAGAAACAGAAGGTGAAGATGCAGATGAGCAGACAGACCAGAGACAGCAGGATCCCCACCCACGTTATGACGTCCAACAGCAGCTCATGCACCTGGCCCGCTTTCTGAGAAACAGAGAGAGACGAAGGACAGAAGGATGTTAGACAAAGTCCATGTCTACTACTTTAGGTGAAGTATAAAATACTAACTTTTCATTTGTGTGTGATGTAAATAGCAGGAGCCTTACTAAAAGAGTAATCCTGTTTGTAATCCTATACAGTAACACATACAGAACACTACTGTTTTTTGAGTTTTCTATTGCAGTCTTTAGCATCAGATGATCCTTCAGAAATGCTCAAAAACATGTTTTATTATCACAATTGAAAACAGTTGTGCCTTTTAATATTTTTGTGGAAACCAATCATACTTTTTTAGGGATTATGTTTTTATTATTTTATATATTTTTTCTTTACTTTCACATCAATATACTACATCCTTGCTGAATAAAGGTACTTATTTCTTTAAAAAAAAAAATCTTTCTGACCCCAAATCTTTGAATGATTGTGTACACATATATAACTAATTATTATTTTATCTCTTCAAAATAAAAGAATCACTAGCATCACGTTGCACTGGTGTGTAAATTGATAAATGTAACATGTTTTCAACTAAAAAGGCCATCCCTACTAAGGAAGTTCCTCACTGGTAGAGTTCAGACAGGAAGATGCATTCATGTGTTCTACTGAGGGCCCAGATGAAATTTTTTTACATTTTTTGCATTCATTTACAGTAGTAGAGAAATACACTTTGAGCTGCCAAAAAGCTGCCATTGAGCTGACAAAAAGTTTACTATCAAAAGATAAACATTACAGCTGTTTATCTTTTGATAGTAAACTTTTTGGCAGCTCAATTGAATGCACATATATAATAATTGTACATATTGTGTCACATTGTGAATGATGAGCATTCCATTTCTGTGGAGCCACAGATTGTGGGCCTGGGTCTGGGTGGGAACGGCCCATTCATTTCAGCGCTAGTGTGAGAAATTTGGAGCACTGCGGCTATGACAAGACTCAGTGTTCAGTGAATGTGTGCAGTCAAGCCTGCACACACACAAGTACACACACTAAATGGTTTTATTAATCATTCATACGTATACGCAACATCCATTAATGCAGCCTCAAGGGTGTGGGTCCAAACGATGTGCGTGTGTGTGTGTGTGTGTGTGTGTGTGTGTGAATGTTTAAGGTCAATCCTCCCCTCTGCACACAACATTTACATTTATGTATATCTTGACCTTTCGCCTTTACGTTTTGTGCATAAATCATTTTTGCCGTCTTCTGCTGACATGCACACACAAGCATTAACGTCATGACATGTTCATGCATGTACATATTAGTTCACACTATATTTGGGCTTTCCATGTCTGTTTTTGTCCATTTATTACTGATTTCATGTGTGTGTGTGTGTGTGTTTGTGTGCACGATGAGAGAGAGAGAGTGAGCAATGAGTGTGAGTGTCCTCACTGAGATAACACACATTACACAGTCTTACAGCTCAAGGGAAGAGCCGAATGGCTTCAGCAGACCTGTGAGGTCTCTCTTAGTGGTGGATGACGTAACCTATTGCAGTGCTAGTGAGTGCAGTTCAAATTTTTATACTGGGTCTGGTTGTAAATCTCAGGTTAGCTGTAAAGTATTCCATTCTCAACAGAACTACTAGAAAGTCACAGCATTAAATTCAAAGACCACCATTTCATCCGACATTAATTACCAACTTGCTGAGGCCACATACATTTGTATGAATGAAACTCAACATGACATTCACTGCCCACCAGCTTAGTGTTCTCAATCATTTCTGAATCCATTTAATCTAAGGTGGTACACCAACTCAAACTAGGCTGATCAAGATAGACCACAAGATCAGCTTCTTCCCTACCAGATGCTAACTTGTTGAGAAATCACTTTACTAGACTGGATCAACTTATAATGACCATCTTTGAACCAACTTGGAGAACAAGGTACAAATTTAAGTTAATTTAAGCCACAGTCGCATTACGTTATGATTAATTTTAAACTATAGTTTGTTTTCTACAGTGGACATTTTTTAAAGTTGTAGTTTTTTCTTTGATGAAAACATCCTTTAAATTTAGTCAGTATCTTACCATGCCATGCTTATTTATTTTTTTAAAGATTTATTTTTGGAATTTCTGCCTTTTATTATGATAGGACGGTTCTGACTAGTAAGTACCCTTTTTTTTCTTTTTTTTAAAAGGACCTGTTAATATTTTGTGTCATTAATGTATATTGAAATATAGTGTTTTTTCTTCTTGCCATATTGTAGTCATCTAAATAACAAATGTGACCCTGGACCACAAAACCAGTCTTAAGTCGCTAGGGTATATTTGTAGCAATAGCCAAAAATATATTGTATGGGTTAAAATGATAGATTTTTCTTTTATGCCAAAAATCATTAGGATGTTAAGTAAAGATAATGTTCCATGAAGATATTTTGTAAATTTCCTACTGTAGATATATCAAAACGTAATTTTTGATTAGTAATATGCATTGTTAAGGACTTCATTTGGACAATTTTATTGACTATATTGACTTTATTAACTATATTGAGAAAATTTTCTCAATATTTTGATTTTTTTCTTGTTTTTTTGCACCCTCAGATTCCAGATTTTCAAATAGTTGTATCTCAGCCAAATATTGTCCTATCCTAACAAACATACATCAGTGGAAAGCAGATTTCAGATGATCAGATGATGAAACTGACCCTTAAGACTGGTTTTGTGGTCCAGGGTCACAAATCAAGAAATCTTTAGTCAGTATAAATTTTCATTAGTACTTTCATTAATGAGATGATAAAATAAGTGTGAGACATACCTTGACCTCCACGTGGGCCATAAGAACTGCAAAGTTAGTGAGGTGTGTGCAGGAACAGGAGGTGTGAGTGCGGTTGGTGCCTAGTAGTCTGCAGTCCTGAGTGGACCAATATCCCATCATAGTGCGTTTGGAGTAACTCCAAAAAGAGCAGTTTGGATTGAAGTTCTCTTCTGACTGCTGGAATGAGGAGATGCACATCATAAACTCAATTATAGTGATGGAAATACACAGATGAAATGATGATGAACGATGAAATTGTAAGAGTATATAATACCTGTATGTGTTTGACAGTGAAGACCACAGGTTCAGACAGGTAGACCTTGTTACTGTCTTTATTGATAGCTGCTGTAATAACAGGTGAGTTGACTATCAGGGAATAGTTTGGATAGGCCGCTTCACTACCTAGACGCACGCTAGCATTCTCCGTGGACAGGTATTGACCGAGGTTCTTATAGAGAATAAGCGCCATGCGGATCTCACCTGAGGAATAGAAAACATGGAAGCGGTCAGTCAGGAAAATGTCAGGTAGGGAATTAGACAGTGGCAGATGGACAAAGACGAATTACCATTGCGTCCTTGCTGTTTGAGTGTGTTGGCGGAGAGATGAATGGAGTTGCCGGTTAGTCCAGATTGAGGGAAGATTAGATCAGCCAGATTAACATCTGTACTTAGACGTGCCACCTCCAGCTCTGCAAAACATAAACATACTCACACTTAAAAGTTTTTTTAATTATATATGTATAAATATATATATATATAGGGGACAAGAGAAAATACAGACAGTATTTTTCCCCTTTTCAAAATCTAGTAAGGTTCACACTGTGGATTAAACTCTGTGTCACCCCTCATTCTAAAATGAATATATGTAAAGTGCACATCAGTAAGAACACCCACATTTGCTTCAAGGTAAATTAATGTTAATAACTTAATGTTAATTCATTTACGTATGGATTCAGGTCACAGTAGAGGTGACAGCTACTTAAAAGCTCACAGTAGCGCAGATGGTGTGTTGCAGAGACATTAGAAGCTGTTCTGTTCACTTACGCTAATGTTATCATTTGTAATCGATTTCAAATGAGGCTTCTCTCTTTTCAGTTGACTGTGATAAGCGTTTGTCTCAATACTGAGTTGCAGGTTTTAATTTAACCGTTTCTTTAAAGAAAGATAAAAGATGATTTGCAATCTCACACTTCATTACAGCTCACGAAGAATAATACAAGAATATTATACTGAAAAATTCATTTTTATGAGATGTTCTGTATGGCTAGCAACAGTGACAAAGGAGGCAGAGCTTTCCGAAGGGTCAGTTGCACTATTCAGAACAGGTCTTTTTAAAGAGTGCAAAAATCAGTGCTGATTATGCAAATCAAAGAAAGAATTTATTATTGTTATTAATTTGTAATTTTAGTATATTGTATAGTACTGTATAACATATAGCATAGTTTTATACGTTCAAATTTCATTTTATCTCCAGTTTAAGCTTATTTCTAGTTTAAGTAATTTTGTATTTGTAATTTTTTATGTTTTTATTTTAATATTTCTATTTATTTTATGATTTTTTTTCAATTTGGGTCAGTTTCGTACTTTAAACATATTTTACTTCTTTTAGTTGGCAAGTCAATACGTTTATTTTTTAATCTAACATTTTATTTCATTTCTGTTTCATTTTAATTGATACAAATTATTTTTAATAGTCTTATTTAAAAATAAAAACATTGATTGCTACTACCATGCTCTTTCGAGTAAAGTATAAAAATAAATTATGAATACAATAATTAACAATGACATAAAGACACATTTTCACATTACATGTATAAGCAGGGTAAATCAAATCTGTAAATGTGCCCTATACAATCCTTAACGCATCTGAAAAATAAAAAAATAAAAACATTTTGTAGGACAAACTCAAGTATTTTTTACTCCCACTCCATCAAAACATGCAGACAGCCTTGGGGTTTAAACATTCATATTTTTTTTTAAAACATACACATAAAAAAGGAAAAACAAGCCTGCATCCACAAATCAAAGTTTGTGTAGAAACGCATAAATCTATCAAAGACCATCTATGAATCAGTCTATTGATTGTAAAGTATTCGATTAAGACACTGCATCGCGAACAATGTTTATTTATTGAGTTAAGATGAAAGATACCTTTGGCTGGCCAAATAGCTTTATAAATTCACTTTGAGACATGAAAGTATGCGTGTGTGCATGTGCGTATGTGGTATATCACATCAGCATGTGAAGTCTACAGCTCCCTTGGGAGAGCGATGAGTTATACAACAGACGTGTTATGAAGTTATATCTTTAAATCACATCTGAATCTGTATGTATGTGTGAGCATTATTAAAATAATTTCCCTCATATCTGCAGGTGGTCTCTAGGCCAAGCTACAGGTGGTTTATGTAATTTTCTACCCAGGTTTTGTAATATAAGGTATAAAAATACAGCTTTGTATGTGTCTGTTAGTGCACAAGTGTGCGTTTTATGAAACACAGATTTCTGTTGCATCTCAAACGGCAAAAAAGCTTTGTTAGAGGCAAACTTTAACACCCCTCTGATCTCATTTAATAGATGATACGTTTCTGTCATCATTACAGTCATTTATTTACAAACTACATCACACTATACCTCTAATAATCAAAATGATCTTTGCAAAGTGAGTTCTAATTATATAAGTGCAAAATTTCCTAAGTAGTTCTCAGATGAGATGTAACATATTATATACGCTCATCTACAGATGACTGAATCACTGAGCTTGTGACAGATTTGGAGTGCTTTTCCTCAGACCTGTCTTAGAGCTGAACGCACCATGGATTACCTGTTAGACACTTTTTAGGGGGTCTGGGAAAAGAATATCCCAAATAAAGGACATATAAGAAAGCATTTTTTTCAGGCGGAAAGAGAGATACGCGCACAGAAAACACAAAGAAAACCTGAAGTAATAAACTTACACCCCCCGCGGTAATGATCAGAGGGATACGGTGTGTGTGTGAGGGAGAAAAAGATCCATAAGGAACAGAGCAGCCCAGTTATATAAACCACTTCAAGCACTGCACAGCAGATATGGTGTCTTCAAAGCAGACACACACACACACACAGGCTGCAGGGGTGCTCACACTGTGCTAACCTAATTAGCTGAATCTAGTCTTCACAGAAAACCGTGCACTGTAACACACAAGCATAATCTATAAACATGCTTTATTCAAACCAGACGAGTCATTTGGATCGTTCTTCTGGTATTCTGTTTTAAAAAATATTTAGAGAGCATCTTTTGTCACCTAAATATGACAATATCTGCATTCGGTCTCTAAAAAAAGCAATTTCCTCCATGTTCTCCACTCTTCAGTGTACACATTAATTTAACAAGAACAGCTCGTAGCATAAAGAAAGACTCAAAGGAGGGAGAGCGAGAGAGAGATTGAGAGGAGGAATAAGTTTCTCATTTGAATAAACGGATAATGGTGGAAGATTTTGTCTGTGAGATTAAGATTAGCTTTCGGCTAAGATTTGAGATTGAAGATCAAAAAACGAAGACCATAATGATAAAAAACACTATTTTCTTTTTACTCAAAGGCTTATGTATGCAAAAAAGGATTTGTGCTCAGTGCTGAAAAGCATCTAAGAAGTTCTGCATATTCATTTCTTGATTAAGTCTTATGTAAAAGACACGTAAAATATGGTTGCATAAGTCCATGTTTCATGACTGTTTTTTTGTGTGCAACATGGTGTTTTAAACGAGTTTCCAGTCTGTCTGTAGTACATAATGGAAACCACTCAGTACAGTGGCTTATCACACTGATAGCTAATTCGTTTATAAGCTTAGCCTGTTATTTTAGTATTCTTGATATAATATTATATATTATTGTATTTATTATTATTTTAAATTAGCTTTTTTATTATATTTTCAGTTTTTATTTACATTTTTACATTTTAGTGTTTTGTTACTGGCTTTTGTCATTTTTATTTTATTTTTATTTTTTTTATTTTTTTTTATTTAGATTCAGTTTATCTGTATTTCAGTTTTAGGTTCCAAGACACATTTCTAATATTTATTTTTTTGTATTTTTTATTTTATTTTATTTTTTGGCTCAGGCGTTTCAAACACCTAGGTGGACCAGGCCCGGCGCCAGGATGCACGACTTAGGGGGGCTTTTATATTTCTTGGGGGGGCCGAATTGGAGGGGGAGGGGTTATAGTTTCAAGTGAACACTCAAAATACATTATTTGGGTAACACTTTACAATAATTAACTAACATTAACAAATGGAACCTTATTGTAAAATGTTACAATTATTTGTTATTAAAGCATATATGTTCACAAAAATACTTAAATTAAACAGAAAAGCAAGCAGGTGGATGATTTGGCATGGCACCCAATACAAATACTTAATAACTGTTTCCTTACCTAAATCCTGTGTTTGGACTAGGCTCAGTTGCAGGATCACATCACTCTGTGCTTCTGAAATTATTATCTTTATCTATATAGTGTAGTAGTTATCTATCTCTGTGTCGTACGTGGCCGCTTGTCAAACATGAAAAACACAAGTTTGATTTAAATTCTGAATATATTATCGTATACAGAATGCAAAGAGCGCTCAGTTTAAATTTATTAAAAACTGTCACTCATTCATCGCTATCTCACAAAGTTCCATATTAACCAACGAATGTGACACAAACTTTTTTTAATGAAGTTGCGAGCATGATAGAACTCAGCACTTGACAAAAAGCGGTGACTGAGTGCATGGATTCTAACCTAAACACCTCTGATTGGCCATTGCGTTTTAGAAATCAACAAACATGTCGGTGATTGGCTACGTTGTGCACCTCTGCGAAAATGCATTGTAGAATCAGTTGAAGCTTTCCAAAGCAGAAAGGCAGATAAACTGGATTGTTTGCCAAATCTATTTCGTTATGCTATTATTACGAAGAAAACAGATCCTAGACCAGGAGTTATGGGCAGCGTTTCCATCTAAAAGCAATCAGTTAGACTATTTTACACTATGAGTTAACAGGTTATGCTGAACTAAAGTCCCCCACTCGGTCTGGATGGGGGGGCACAGGGATGTCCGTGGGGGGGCAAAGCCCCCCGGCCCCCCCTCTGGCGCCTGGCCTGATGTGGACTCAACAGGCGAACTACACTCTGTGAGGTTCTTTTAGCACTGACAACCATTTCGAAGTCTAATTTAATTACATTACAGTAAAAGTTTTACCATTTTTACCAGTAAACTCTTAAATGACTGAAAAGGATTTATATTTTCCTCTGTCTGGTGTATTTCACCTCCCAGCCAATGATAATGCAAGTGAAGGGTTTGGAGCTGTCCATGTTCTTGTGATGCCATCAGCCAGCTTCCTCTGGCTTCAGAGTGCTTAGTTACTTGGCATTTACAGCTCAGGTGATTGGCAGAACTAAGTGCGCATGAGCAGAGATAGTAAAGATTGCCCACTTTAGTACCAGCTGAGCAACTGCCATTGAGATGAATGGAAATGCTAACAGTTAGCCACATATATTTGCATAAAAGAGATCACACAGATGTCGGTGGAGTTTTTTGATGTTGCTTATCCTCTAATGAAACCCTCCAAAAACAACCCTGTAAAACATCAAGGCCAAACAACTAACGCAGATGATCAGATGCCAAAAAAAAACCAAGCACAAAAAACACAAATGATGAAATACGCAGAGAGAGGGGGGAAAGCTAGGCTAGAGGGCAATCCCATGGAGAGCTATTTCTCTCAAACGAGATGCATGTGAACTGGCCTTGAGTGGTGGAATGGCGGATAAATTGTTTGCCAGGAACGATAAATTTCCCCCTTTGCGCTGTGAAAGCACTGGAGCAGAATACAGCAGTTAGCATGGATCCCTGAACACCATCCCTCCTCCTCGGTTTCGATCTTTTCTATCTTTTTGTTTTCTTTCATTTATTCTCTTCCTCTCCCTTTCATCCTCTTTTTTCCACTCAGTCAGTTCGCACTGCATTTGTCTGTCTCACTCTTTCTGTCTCTGGTAATGTTCCATTCATTCGGTCTCCTCCTTAGTATTGTTCTTCCTGCTGTTCTCATGTCCTCCCTTATTACATTTAAAATCTTTGCCACCGGCTCCCTCACTTTCTTCCTCTCTATTTTTTCAAAATGTCTTTCTCAAACTGTAAAAATTAAAGGAATGGTTCTTCAAAAAAATTAAAATGCTGTCATCATTTACTCAACCTCATGTCGCTCTAAACCCGCATTACTTTCCTACTTCTGTGGAAGACAAAAAGGAGAAATTCTGAAGACGGTACTGGTTTCTCATTAAAATTATCAGGGACCAGAGCTTTAAAGCTTTAAAAAAGCTGCAAAAGTACTAAATGAAGTATCATAAAAGACATGTGTATATGCGATTTGTGCAGACTTCTGAGCCTAGCGGATACTGAATGCAACTATTTAAAAATAATAATTCCGTAAATAATTAATTTAATTAAATTGATATGACACTATAACGTAATTAAAACTAATATAAAACTAATATAAAACTATTATGTAATAATTCAGCTGTAGCATGATTGAGTCTTACACTTTTTAAAGAATAGAGTCAGTGTCCATCATGCATAGCATCTCTTAATGAAATATCACCCCTCACACAAAATTGTGAATATTTAGATTTTATTCTTACTGGTGTTTTGGAGGTTAATATCATGAATGTATTTCTGCATGATCATATCTCTACATAAATGTGTCTTTAAATAAAGTTCTGCACAATAAAAGACAAAATAAAAAAAGTTGGCTTCCAAGACAAAATTCCAGTAAATTTCTCACTGAGATAAAAAAAAATGTTGCTCGCTGAACAGCCACTGGTCATAGCTTCAAGAAAAAATAATCATGGATTATTTTGCAGTTCCTAGAAAAGACCAATTGGCTGTCATGTATTTGCCAAAGCCAATTTTTATTTGCTTTTGGCTTTTGGTGAATGTTAATTTTAAACCCTGGCTGTAAAACTGTGTGCATGAGCTCATTGTTTTGAGTGATTCCAGCAGCTATAAAATTTCAGCAATGTTTTGATTAATGTCATGGTTATATGTGGATGTGTGTGTGGGCAGATGAATGTGAGACAGAATTTGTGTATGAGTGTATGATTGACAAAGAAATTTCAGTATGCTTTGTTTATTTTATTTAAACTATGGGCTTTTTATTAGAACAGTGAGAGAGAGATTACATTATTAATATTTTGAAAATTTCACTAATTTATTTCCATTTGTTTCGGTTGAGTACATAACCGAAACAAATCCCCTTTCTCAAGATTTCATGTCTTTTCATTAGCTAATTACTGGGATGCCTCAAGGTTCAGTGCTCATTCCTCTTCTTTTTTCCATACAAACAACCTTGTGTTTCATAAAGACACATGGCTTCATATCACTAGATGATATGCAGCTCTATCTGTTGTTTCATCCTAATGACCCTACTGACCCAGCTTATATCTCTGCCTTGGACTGGATGAAGTTCAGAGTGTCAACTCTAGCTCAACCTTGCATATACAGAGCTTCTTGTAATCTCTGCAAACCGTGTTGAACTGCACTCTAAATCTGTTTTTTATTTGAAAAAAACTAACAAACCACAAACAACAGCAAAATTAATTTATGGCATAAACATTTGTTTTAATTGACAACTCTAAAAATTAAGTTCTTCCAAATAATTTCAACATAATTGAGTGGTGGCCCTGGAACCAATTATTTTTATCTATTTCTGTTCAAATTAACAGCTAGCATGGCACATGCTAAATGTAACTTATTTACATTTTTTAATGTATTTATAAGTAATATCTTGACATTAGCACAATCATTGCTCATGAGTCGGTGTAATGCATATCTTTATGTAGCCACCCACAACCTAACTTCAGCACAATGGTAACCACAAAATTTTCAACATAATATAAATTCATTTAAATATCAAACATGGCTGCATTAAACTCTAACAGATCTTTCCGTTTACCAAACAAACCCATAAAATAACACTTATTTTCAACATTTATTCTCCTTATACAGTCCTATCTAAAGCATGCTGGGAACTAGGAATCCACTACCCAATTTTCAAAGTTATCCAGGCAATTTCATATTAGTATTGTAATGAAACAGAAATTTTAGTTTTATTAGTTTCAATTGCGCACAATATTAAGTTAGTGTAATGATCAACATTATATGTCAACAGAACTCCTCATTATATGTCAACAGAACTCCTAATGTTCACAACTTTTCTTTTAGAGTGTGTGGTCTACAACACTAATGCCAACCATGACAAAAAAGGAGCCTGGAGTTAGTGTTTAATGGGTTTACCATCCACATTTCAACAACGGACCAGTCGAGTTGGTTTTCACTTATATCATGTCAGTACGTGGTGCAGCTCATTGTCCAAGCTCTTGTCATTTCAAGACTGGACTACTACAGTGCTCATCTGGCCAGCCCATTCATACAGCGCAACTAAGCCTCTGCAGATGATCCAGAACACGGCAGCACTGCTGGTCTTCAATCAGCCAAAGAGGACCAAGATTACACCTCTCCTGATCTCACTCCACTGACACATAGTTGCTGCTAGAATCAGATTTGAAGCTTTGACATTGGCTTTCAGGACTGCCACTGGACTCACCCACTCCTACTTCAATGCACTCCTACAAGTTATAGTCATAGAACTATATGTGCCTTAATGTTCATTCAAAAAAAGGGACAAAGTCACTTTCCAAAACCTTCACATTCTGCTCCTCTCTGGTGGAATGAGCTGCCAACCTCAATACGATCTACTGAGACCATCACAACTTTCAAAAAGCAGCTGAAGACACACATCTCCCTCAAGCACTCTACAACTTTATAATTTAGGCACTTCTAATCTTGCTTTCTAATACACCTTACACTGAATTCTACAAAAACTGCCGTGATGAATTGCTTGTGGTCCTTTATTGCAATTCACCTTATCATCTGCATAATGCATAAATGTAAAGTTTAATTAGTATTTTTGGAAACTGATAATTGTTTTAATATAGTTTTATTATCAGATGGAATCATTTGTGGTGCTATCACATGTACATTATTACACTTCATCAGAAGTTGCAGCATATTCAATACTATCAAGGTTTAAGCTAAAAGTTTTGGTCCCACTTTATATTAGGTGGCCTTAACTACTATGTACCTACATTTAAATTAATCATTTGATACAATGCACTTATTGTGTACATACATGTTTTTACATTGTACTTATATTTTTAAAAATACCATTATGTAGTTACATCTGTAATTATTTTCTGTAATTACATTTATAATTAAACTGTTGACGCATCCCTTACACCTTAACCCACCCCTAAACCTACCCATACCACCAAACCTGTCCCTAACCTTACCCGTATCCCACCTCAATAGCAGCAAAATTGTTTTGCAATGCAATATGGCCACAATAAGTACATTGTACTTACTTTTTGATGTTAGTACATAGTAGTTAAGGCCACCTAATATAAAGTGTGACCAAAGTTTTTTTTTTTTCACTCAAATTCTGAACAGATGCAGGTCCATAAAAGTGCCATTACGACTACATTTAGCAGTAAATTGTGATCACTCTGACACCTCTGGATCATTTATGATTCAGCAGACTGAACTGTGTCAGATGGCTTGCACCAGAGAACATTTAGTCACTGGAATTGCCAAAATGTGTAAAATAATGCTAAAGATTCTTGCAAATACATTGAAGTGATTTGTTTAAAGGGACAGTTCACCCAAAAATGTCTCAAAATATATTTTTCATAGAAGAAAGAAAGTCATACATTTTAGAGTATATTTATTTTTGGGGGGTGAAGTATACATTTAAGGCTTTTAAACCAGGTTGCAATTTCAGTTGTGTTGTCTTTACAAAGTTTCACAGAGATGGCTGCAAAATTATATGTTGCAACCACTTTACTGTGTTATTGATTTCAGATTTACCTTGTCTCTAAATGTCATGTACATAAACTGAAGTGTGGTTAGTTGTATTACACGCTATTAAGATGCATTGTTCCCATCCAGTTTGGTTGTTCTTTCTGGCAGAACACATATATAACTCAACATACAGCCATTAATATCTAAACCGCTGGCCACAAAAGTGAGTACACCCCTAAGTGAAAATGTCCAAATTGGGCCCAAAGTGTCAATATTTTGTGTGGCCAGTCTGGCCACCATTACTAGCTGTACATCATAAGCTGTACAATCACTACTTTATATTGTAGCAAAGTGTCATTTCTTCAGTGTTGTCACATGAAAAGATATAATAAAATATTTACAAAAATGTGAGGGGTGTAATCACTGCTGTGAGATACTGTATATATACTGTATATATATATATATATATATATATATATACACACACACACACATATATATATATATATATATATATACACATACACTAATACACTAAGGGTGGCACGGTACATGTATTTGTAGAACTGATGTGTGTGTGTGTGTGTGTGTGTGTGCGCGCAATCACTTCAAGTGTTTCCTTATACCAGAATCAACTTTAAACACGTATTATCTTATTAATAATCGCTGGATAAAGGTCTGCTTTTATTTGTGTACACTCACAATGAAAACAAAACAGATTTTTTTTATATATATGTATAACATGTAATAGTATTTAGTATTTTCACATCTAGATGGGAAAAAGATTTAATTTGCACTACTGTCTGATCAAAATAAATGAAAAGAAACCAATCATAGTAGATTGATTTTTTCCTGTTGTACCGAAATCGTATCGAACCGTGGTACCCCCGAACCGAGGTACATACCGAACCGTGTACCGTGTATCTGTGTACCTTGCCACCCCTAATATACACATATACTTTACTAAATTTCTAGAGAGTAAGTGAGACTCTGGGTTTTGACACTGCCCTAAATTTGCAACCTTATTTTTAGCATTGGTTTAAATATTTATTATAGATTAGATTAATTTTTTTTATCTGCATCTCACAGTTTCACAGGGCCCATTCATTCACAAGCTGCTTGAAGGAAACTGCCTCCTGCCTGCACTGACTGACAGCATGAGAGCAGTTAACGGTATGCTAGAGTGTTCCACAATTAACACAGCAATGGTTTCAAATGTCATGTTTGAATACTCGTATTGATCCATAATTATAAATACCATCAAGCTGGAGAAATGATGCCATGTTGAGCGCATACTTTCTGTGTATCTGTGGCAGTCCTGTGTCAATCAGTACACATTTTGACCTCTTCTGTACTGTTTTTTTAAGACGAGGCATGGATTCCTCTGTATGAGTCAGACAGAATGAGACCCCCTGTGCACTCTTGTGTTTTTCACAGACACGCTTCGTTACATCTGGCTCGAGTGCACTTGAAGCATGTGTCCCTGCTGTGTACCTCTAATGTGATAATGTGTTTTTATGCATCAGGTCTTACATATGAACTCCTAGCAGACAGTGTTTATGGGCATCTTTTGAAAAAAAACCATACATATATATATATATATACATATAAATATAAATAAAATATATACACACACAGTACAATCGGGCTGAAGTACAGTAACTTTTTTTAAATAATCAAGAGCATATATTACTTTTCAATATAATGGGGTCATTAATATTTTTGGTAACACTTTATTTTAAGGTGTCATAATACAGAGTAATTACCTAATTAAGTACTTAGTAGTGGCCGTTGTACTTACATGAAATAAAATGTACTATAAAATGTACTTATCATGTAACTAAGTAATGGAACAGCCTGTAATTACAGTTTGTAATTATGTAGATGTAATAGGCAGCTACAGTTACACATATGTAACAAACTGAGTCTGTTACACCGCTACTAGTACACTTAATGTACTTAATGAGGCAGTCGTGGGCCTAATGGATAGAGAGCCGGACTTGTAACCCGAAGGTCGTGGGTTTGAGTCTCAGGTCCGGCAGGGATTGTAGGTGGGGGGAGTGAATAACCAACACTCTCTTCACCCTCAATACCACGACTGAGGTGAGACCCTTGAGCAAGGCACCGAACCCCCAACTGCTCCCCGGGCGCCGCAGCATTGGCTGCCCACTGCTCGAGGTGCATGTTCAGTACTGTGTGTACACTTGGATGGGTTAAATGCAGAGAACGAATTCCGAGTATGGGTCACCATACTTGCCCCCCCCCCCCCCCCCCTTAAGTACAATCTTAGCTTATGCCTGTGTAATATTCTGTAATTTTAATGTAATTAGAAAGGTATTACATGTATTTAAGCTGTGTACTGCTGGGTTAAATTAAACTAAGGTGCAGCTGGATAAGGTGTACAGTATAGATACAATTTAAGTACACTTAAGTACAATCTTGATACACTTTATTTAAGTAGCTTATGCCTGTGTGCTTACATTTATAATTACGTTCTATAATGTCTGCAACACATGTAACAATCTTTTAGTTACATAAGTTGCTGTGTAACAGACTCAGTCTGTTACATATGTGTAACAGTAGCTGCCTATTACATGTATATAATTGCAAACTGTAAGTACAGGCTGTTCCATAACTTAGTTACATGGTAAGTGCATTTTATTTCATGTAAATATAATGGCTACTACTATGCACTTAGCTAGGTAATTACTCTGTATTATGGACACCTTAAAATAAAGTGTTACCGATTTTTTTTTAATGTTTTTGAGTCTCTTTTCCATGCCGAGACTACAATTATTTAATCAGAAATACAGTAAAATGTGTAATATTGCGAAATATTATTACTCCAGAAATAATATTTCATTACTCATTACTCCAGTCTTCAGTGTCACTTGATCCTTCGGAAATCATTCTAATATGCTGATATAGCTCTGAAGAAACTTTCTTATTATTATCAAACAGTTGTTCTGCTTAATATTTTGGTGAAGACCATGATACATTTATTTAAAGGTGCACTAAGTGATAAAAAAAAAAACTTTTGACCACAGCGTCGGACCGTGTCCCAAAGCACACTTGTAGCCAGTCAGCAGTAAGGGGGCATGTCTTGTAATGACAGAGAGAAGAGAGCACTCAGTTTGAGTGCACAGGACGGATATTAGATGGACTATCAAACTGTTTTGTACAGCTAAAAATAGCTGGATGCGGATGAGAAGCTAGACCCATAGAATTTACAAATGGCTGCACCCATTTTTACGGCAAGAAAAAGGAGGATAGATAGAGAGATGGCAGATAAAAAAGGAAAATATCAGAGAAACAAAACCTTTAAATAATCAGGCAAGAGGCAGGACCCGCGTAAATATCGGAGCCGCTTCCCAGCAGTACAGAGAACTCAAGGAGAACTTCAATTTTGTTTGAATATGCTTGTGTGTCATCTTCACTTGTTTCCACGATTGTCATTGCCATGGTTGTGTACGTACATGTAGGGTGTATAAATAAGGGTGAGGTCCTGTTGGCATATGGGCGTGTTTGTTTTGGTCCTTTCAAATATCAACATCATTTGCCAAAAATCGCTTAGTGCACCTTTAACAGCATTTATTTAAAAGAGAACAATGTAAAAATCTTTACTGTTTGATCAATTTAATTTGCCCTTGCTAAATAAAAGTTTTTTTCCCCCAAAACATCTTACTGACCCCAGACTTTTAAACAACAGATTCTCTAAAAATCTAAATTGTATGCAGCAGTGTTTCCCAAAATAAATTTATTCTTGTTTAAATATTTTTTAATATATTTGTTTTGTATTTTGCATTTTGGTTACATTTGGTATTATTATAATAAAAAAAATAATATAATGTACAATAATAATTATTCAATTCTGTAAATTATGCATTGAATTTCCATGCACACAGCAATACATTGCAATGCATTAATGCATTGTTACACCTCTTGAAAAGTGTCTTTGGAAGTGTTAAAAATGAAAGTGGGAAATAAAAACCCTACATGGATGTTTTGAAGATTTATGCGCAGTATGTGAAGAAACTGTGACATTATTATTATTTTAAATAAACCCACCACATTATCAAACAGGTGTGTGAAATCATGATTGAGAATCAAATCAATTCTATGGTTCTTATTATATTACGAATCAGCGTAGGAATTTCCTTCATGTGCATAAAAACATCAGATTTCTTTATCCAATAAAATGGTTTTATCCATCTGTTGTTTAACTTGTTTTTGTCTCCTCATCACAGGATAAATCAGAACAAGCAGCAGGAGACACGGGGGTGAAATCTGATTATGCGCATAGAGGTTTGCGTGTAAACATTCGCTTAGCATGTGCAAGGACTTGTTTGGTAAACTCACGTATGTTGTCGGTGCTCTCCTGTATGGTGTCGGTTTTGAGGAGGTTGTCTGCAAGCATGAAGGCGCCCGTCTCCACCGTATCTAACAGCATGGTTGCGCATCGTAGCTGCTCGGCCACAGACAGCTCCCTCCACGCCGCTTGGGATCGCACCTGCAGAAGGTTATTCACCGTTTCTACCATGGCCTGCAGAACAGAGAAAAAGAGAGACGTCAGCGTTCTGGATGTGAGGGATGACTTCTGAACTCGCACGCACATACATTCTGACATCTGAACTTTACAATAAGGACATATTTCCCAAAGTGCCCACCTCTCCCATTAACCATTTCTCTTCCACTTTCTCCCGCACTCACACACTACACGGTTTCTGTGCTGGAGTATAAACCTGTCAAACTGAAGAAAGATCCACAGGGAGCATGAGACATTGTGAAAATGAAAGAAGCTGTCATCACGCACACATCCACACAAACACTCGCACACAAACACGCACAGGTTCACACAAGGCAAGGGGTAATTTATGGGTCTATAAGAGCACTATATAGGAAAATGAAATGTCCCGGCTGTGCGGCGGAAACTAATATAGGGGTATTTTAAAAAAAAGTGTGATATTAAGATATTAAGCGTTTTAAATTTGGCAGAGAATATTATCACAGGGATATTAAAAGCTCAGCCTTGATATACAAATGAAGGGGTAAGACTTAAGGTGGTAGTTTATTAAAAAGCTTGCTGAGTATATCGCGCCACATTACAATTTTGCTTTTCATTTGAAAAAGTTCAGCGTGCTGCAACATTAACATATGGACTACAGTGATATTCACAAAGCAGGCCAAATATATTTGTCACTTTCACAAAAATGTTAACACACACAAACACTGTTAACAATAATTCCAGGTCAAATCCCATTCATTTTAAATAGATCATGCCTCTATGGAAGTTCATAACCTTGCAATATTATTACAACTGTTACAGCACATATAAAGTGCATAATATCTGTGGCGAAGAGATATGTAATGTAATTAACTTCTCTCACTGTAGTGCACTCAACCGTAGGGATGGACAGAGGGATGTTTTGTCGTTTGTCTTTAGGTTGCTGCAGGCTAATCTGGCCATTGGGTTGAATCATTCTGCCCCAGTTACAGTAGAGCAGTGTGTGTGTGTGCAGTGTGTGTGTGTGTGAGAGAGAGAGAGAGAGAGAGAGACAGAGAAAGAGTGTGTTAAAGGTGGGATGACTATATTCATTTTGACACCACTAAAGTAATGACCCTTTTACGAGAGAGAGAAAAAGGAGAGACAGAGATGAGAGACGACTGGGATAAAAGGTAAAAAGGAAGAGTTATATTTACTTCCTCACAAAACTGCTTATGAAATCTTCTGACAGAGTGTGTGTCAAGAGGTCAGGGGAAAGAGCGTGTGTGTGTGCACTTGGGGGCTCACACTGAGGAGACAGATAAGAGATTTTTTAAAAACTCTTCTTATATCCTGTTTCCTCACACACACAGTGGCAATACTCTCCACAGACTTGGTAAATGGAGCAGAACTGATGTGCTTTGAAGCTGAGGAGCTAATCCAGCGTGAAGAGACACATATACACACACTGCATTACATATTAGATGACCACTAAGAATCCATATTTGCTTGATGTCAATACCGGGAGGCTTCAGACAGTTGTCATGGAATCCTGTAATTCTCTCTGTCTAAATCAGAAGGATCAATTGATGTTTTGATAGACTCGTTTCACTCAGCAGAGTATTTGAAAATAGAACGCTGTAATTTGTTGTTTCAAGTTGCTCTGGGCAATATAGCAGTCATCTCGGACTAATGGTGTGGATGCAGGACCATGAAAATGGAATAGATTTTGGTTATCGATGCCATTATAAACATAAACATGTCGATTTGAACTGGCAAGGGTTTTGGGGGGGGGGGGATTAATTATTCTGTGAATGCAGAATTGTAATGTGAAAATATTCTTTGAGGTGACAAGCTCAAACTAAATCAGGTATCATTTGGCTACTAATATGACAGGAGTCTTTAAAACACATTTTTAAGATTTAAAACACATTTTCCAAAATGATGATTCATTTGTTTAGGGGTAAAAATGTTTTTAATGAGGAAAAATTACCATGTGCACCTATATAATAATAATAATAATAATAATACAATTAAATTTAAATTATTATTTAATAATTAAACGGTCAATGATAAAAATGAATTGAAAAATAAACAAATTAAATTAAAATAATTTATATAAAAATGTGCATGACACCTGACTGCAGAAATGTATTATTCACAGACATGATACTTTTATTCTGTGAGCATAAGCGTACAATGATAGGTTGATTAGTCGTGGCCTAATGGGGGACTATTAGTCTATTAGACTATTAGACTATTAGTCGTGGGAAGTCGTGGCCTAATGGTTAGAGAGTCGGACTCGTAATCAAAAGGTTGCGAGTTCGAGCCCCCGGCCGGCAGGAATTGTAGGTGAGGGGAGGGAATGTCCAACGCTCTCTCCACCCTCAATACCACGACTGAGGTGCCCTTGAGCAAGGCACCGAACCCCCAATTGCTCCCCGGGCGCTGCAGCATGGCTGCCCACTGCTCCGGGTGTGTGTTCACTGTGTGTGTGTGTGTGCGTGTGTGCATTTGTTCACTACTCACTGCTGTGTGTGTGCACTTGGATGGGTTAAACGCAGAGCACCAATTTCGAGTATGGGTCACCATACTTGACAATACGTCACGACTATACTATTACAAGACAAATTGAGTAATATTCATCTAGTCATGTGATCTTAATATGTCACCTCCAGCTGACTGGCTCAATATAAAATAAATCAGGTTTTATTGGGCTGCTAATGTGACTGGAGTCTTTGTCTCAAATGAGTGATTTTAAACATATTTTTTTCAAAATTACTACTCATCTCTTTAGGGGTAAAACCATTTTAATGAGGAAAAAATTACCAAGTGCACCTTTATACAAGAAAAACAGAAAGCTCAAGCAACATCTAGACCTCAATTATTTCATGGAGTAAAAAATCTGTATAAATCTGTCATGCATTGGCAGGGTTGACTGAACGGCCTGGCTCAGTTTGAGATATGCATCAGTCATTTTCTTCCTCTAAATCAGTTCTTCTCATGCTTTTGCTTTCGTTCAGTCTGCTGAGCTTTTCTTGGGCTTATCTACATTATTTTGTGCTTTTTTTCCACTGTCTGCGTGTGTGTGTGTTTATCAGTCGCCTGATGTGACACTGCTGACCAGTGCTGACATCACTACTGCTTTCTCAGGAGAAAAAAATTGCTCTGCTTTTATAAATGCAAAAAATGCAGCCCACAGGCACAAGCACAGACGCACAGACACACAAACAACCAATATGATTCATATGGTGTGACAGATACGGCTCCACACAAGTATAAAGCAGTATTTATGTTGAAAACTTTACCCATCTATGTAGATGTTGAAGTGATATGGAACATGCATAAAAAAACAATCACAATATTTGTGTGCCTACACACACACAACATGATAAATAAGGACAGAGTGAAGTACCTGTATGAAGAAACGGCACGATCGCTCTCTCTTCTGGAGCTGAAAGACAATATTAAAACATTACAATGACATACAGTACACAAACACAACTACACATTAAAAATCAAAGTGCATATTTAATCATACAGAGCCAAATAGGAAACAAAGCCTGATAGGCTGAAATAATCTACAATCATTTAGTAATAAATAATCAGGGATCATGATAATATTATGTATCAGAACAAAATTAGGAACAAAATTAATCTGTGAGTTACAGTCACCATGTTGGCTCATGAAACTGACACTGTGCCCACAAAACATTCCTACATGTCTGCCAGGGCAATAATACTGTAAATATACAAACAAACAACACTGAGATATACAAAGTCTGAATGGAGCAGAGGTGTCTGACTGTGTCTCATTGCAGATGAGCTGATGTTTGTGTAATTGATAACTTTAGCTAGATGCTGGTAATCGGAAACTGACAGGCTGTCTGTTTAAAGTTTGTAAAGTGATATACAGACACTACAGTGCCCAACTGTGCCTGAGAGAATGAATGAGATTCACTGGTCTTGACACATTGAAGGTGATGTGTGTGATTTTCTTTACATTAAAATACTCTCTCCTATCCCAGCTTAATGTGCAGAGAAAGACAACCAGGACCTTTGTTCTGGGCCTTCTGATGTTCTGAGAACCCAGATTTTGTCTGGACCAAAATAATTTATTGTACAAATGTAAGCATAAATGCCTTCAAACCCAATTATAGAAATATATTAATAAGATCATAAACTTCAAAGGTCCAATCAGATGCAAAATAGTTAACATGACACAAGTTCAATAGGAAAATTCACAATTTTGATTCGGAAATGTCTTGATTTTCAAAACTATTTTAAGTAATTTTTGCTGTCAGCATATAGTAGTTAGTTTCTGTTTTTAGGATCTTTAACATGCTGTCATCTATTTAATTTAGCTTCAGCCTAGTAAGATGAATTTGTGCCAAAATATTGTTGTTAATACAAAGCTTATACTATTAAACTACTAAATAATTCTGAATATAATGTATGATAATGCAATAGGGGAACTAGGGAATTTGTTAGTTTTATTAATGTCTGATTTTACTATTAAATAAAAATAATAAAGCATTATTTTATTGGGTAAATATTCACTGGCATCAAACATGTATTTTACATATATCTGAACATAATAAGTGATGATAATTTTTAAAATGTACAATATGTAAAACTTTTTTAATGTATTTAATCTCTGACATGAGAATAATTCTATATTTTCAGATATAAGCAGAATATGAATATTTCTCTTTTGGTGTCACAAATGCCATGTGCACTGGAAACAAGCTCATTTAAGACCAGCTCTTATGTAATAGCAAATTAGCATTTGTCTTCTTTTTTTATGTGTTTAGCATATTGATACTCATCTAGTCAGTTGCATTTTATACATTTCATTTGGCATAGTTTTTTCCCCTGCTGTCCATAAACAGACCTGTGAGTTGTTTTTCTGTTATGAACAACCACTTTTGATATGCATAAAATATATATTATATAATATATATTTGTGCATTAGATGTCTGACAGGAAGTTCATTATGTTTCTAACAAATTCATCTGTCTGTATGTGTAATGCCATGCAGTCGGCGTGTGTGTTTCACCACTTTGAAGTTATTTAAATTTTTTTGTTATTCTTTTATGTTGCGGCTTCTTTTGTTAATTGGAAAAAACTCACCGGGGCTTTATGAGCTGTTTTAATTTGTGTGTCCTTATTTATAAGAGTGTGTGTGTGTGTGTGGGTGTGTGTGAGTGTAAGGATTTCTGTCTATCGAGCAGTAGCTGTTTTTAACAGGAAGTTTTCCCATTTGGGCCTTAAAGCCTTTGATCTGTGGACTGCCACAGGTTTACTGCCTAAAACACTGTACTCTGCACAGAATTAGGGCACTTCTCTCTCTCCCATTCCTTTTCGCACAAAAATACACATGAACACAATGAGCTTTCTTAAACCTAAAGAACAGCTATGTAATTAGCATGTAATAAACATGTAATAATTGTGTAATTACTACCTAGAACGTGTGTGTGGTTTATTAACAGCTTGAATACCTTGTTTAAGCTACGTGCCGCTGTGTCTTTTCCCCCCGGAGTGAGATTTCGCAGCTGTACATCCAGCAGTTCCACCAGTTGTGCCATGGCTTTGACTGTGGAAGGAACATCGCCGGGTCTCAACTCTCCCTTCGTCTGTTCAGCCAACTCCCGTGCTACTATAGCAGCGGTTTCTCCCGATCTCATCTACAGGAAAAGAGAGAGAAAGATGTACGTGGGCATATTGATTTTATTCGCTCTGTCCCTTGATGGTCGAATAAGTGGATGAACAAATGGCTTCATAGATTTGTGATTCTCCCTATTTTCTGATTTGCTCTCTGTAGTACAAAGGAAACCATTTCACATTACCGTTAAGCTTCAGTCATCATCACACTTTACACACACGTGCACTCTCACTGCACACTTGCACACACACATGCCACATCATTTCAAGCTGCTGTTGCACAACACTTTTGGCTGCACTGCTGTCTTTTAGTAATTTTGCCACAAAGTGAAATAAATTGCGGCTGATCTTGACAGTTGAATTTTTGGCTCATTTTGTTATACACAAAATTTCCTCTAAGCTGTTTCGCTACAGGCTGCTCTTTGTGATAAGCTTTTGTGCCTTCTGTTAAAAAAAACTTCAGGCCAAATTATGCTTTAAGAATATTTGCCAAAGGCATATCACTCTAAATGTTTTAAATAGGCTGATACGCCATTATCATATTTCCCATGGTGCCGTGTTTTTACTTACTCTTTGAGTGATGTGATTGGTCCACGGTGAGGTGCAGTTGCTCAGATCTGGTCCCTTCGGATCCCAGTAGCCAAGCAAACAATTAAACGTGGCTACACCTGAAAAATAATAATATAGGAAAACATGAACACAGCACAAAGCACACACACACATTCGTTCAGGCATATGAGCATCCACACTCACTGAGAGGAACATGGCCTTGCAATTGCTGTCAAACCAATCACACACATAAGCAGGCCAAGAGATTTACTAGCGATACATAATGTGTCAATCAACAGCTGGCAGCTGCCCACATAATGAGGTGGCACTGACAGAACACCTGAACAAGCTAACCTCAGTAACAGGAAAGAGATTTTTTTTAAAGATTAACTCAACATACACAGAGGTAAATATACACTGCTCATAACTTTTTCAAGTTTATGTCCATATACAGTGGCTTGAACAATATTTGACATACTTAAGACAAATCTTAAGGGTTTTTTTCACCCAAAAAGATTATTCTGTCATTATTTACTCACCTTCATATTGTTACAAACCTACATGATGTTTTTATTTTAATCTAAATAACTCAAAAGGAGATGTTTAACAGAAAGTTAATGCTTCTCTTTTCCATAAAATGAAAATGAACGGTGATCAATGTCACCATAAATGTGGTCCATTTGACGTGTACACTGTACTGTGTGAGGAACTTTGTGTGAGGAACATACCTAAATTTGAGTCTATGTACATTAAGTTATAATCTTATCCTACCCATACTGTAAATCTCATTCATGCTCAGAATGACCACTATTATGGTCCTTTTATGATTTATGATTTTTGGTCACCATTTGGCTTCCACTGTATGGACATAAAAATAATAAACATATTTTACAAAATATCTGTTTTGTAAATATTCCATAGAAAAAAGAAAGTCATACAGGTTTGGAATGGCATTAATTCTCACTTTTAAATAGTCGCTTATTAGCATGCCTATTATTAACATGTTGGGTGTTTTATTAGTAGTTATAAAGCACATATTCTGCATGAACATATTTTGCATCCCTAATCCTACCCAATACCTAAACCTAACAACCACCTTGCTAACTGTTAATAAGCAGCAAATTAGTAGTTTATTGAGGCAAAAGTTGTAGTTAATGGTTTGTTAATGGCGAGAATTGGACCTTAAAATAAAGTGTTACTGTAATTATTTGTACTGTGGTAATTCCTATTGTTGAACATAATTATAAAGATTTACTAATGATGAGTTTAGCTCTAAACACTGGGATGATAAATTAATTACAGTCTAGAATTACAAATTAATTCTTTCATTCATTTTATCAGGAGCTTTGCTGCGGTGTTGAAGTGTATCAGATCTTTCTAAGAGCGCAACACACACACACACACACACACAGCTAAGCCTAAACGCTGATGCATTCAATACACATTAAACAAAATAAACCTCTATGCACACACTGCCCCTAATAATAGATTAATCACTCTCTCACTAACCTATGGTGCCAGGTGGACACGGTTGCTTAGCAACCTGTCCCTGGTGTGTCCGTGGCCAGGAGATTTCAGCAGTGAGACGTGGGGCACAATAGTCAACAGCGACTGGAGTCTGCAGGGAAGGAGGCGACCGAGTCAGGGCTTCTGGGAGGATGTTATGGCGGCGAGGCGGAGCCATGGTGGTTGTTGTGGTAGTAGTGAGAGAGGGGCGGATCGTACCCGTATATGGGCGTGGAGGAGTCGTGGAGCTGCGTACTGGAGGAAGAGCATCAGGAAGCAAGACTGAAGAAGGAGGATCTGGAAGAAAGAGAGGGAAGAACGAGATATTTAATACTTACAATACAAATGAACATGACATTTTGCAATACACAGCAAAAACTGTTATTCTTTTAAAACACTCCTTTATTTAAAAAATAAATTACACAAAACTATGAATATGTGTGTGTGTGTGTGTGTAAATTTATAAATATTTTATTACAAATACATAGAAAAAAATTACATTTTTGATTCATCAAAATATCGATCGATAGATAGATAGATAGATAGATAGATAGATAGATAGATAGATAGATAGATAGAGTCAAGTATTATAACTAAAATACTATATTTATTTACACTTCACCTTCATAATTTTAAATATAAAAATTTTTATTATCAAAAATATAACAATGTATAATATTTGTTATTTGTGATTATTAAATATTCTATAAGTATTTATTCTATAATAAAAATATATAATATGAATAATTGTTCATATATTAAAATATATTTAATTTTATATGTTATATTATTTTAATATACATTAAAATGCGATGTACCTATCAATTATATATCCATTAAAATATAATATCACTATATACTACATGATATTACATTTATTTACATTTCACATGCATATCTTTTAAATATTACAAATTTTATTTTTGTACAGCTGCTGTTTAAGCACAGACATTTGCCCAAAGAATGCTGCTAAATCCCTTCTATCGCTGTCTCTCTCTAGGCATCTCTGCTGTTTCAGGGATGACTGAATGAGTCAGGTTTCTGGAGAGTGTTTGTGTGTCTAAATGTGTGTCTTTGTGCCCTGTGCAGCAGTTGGGAGTGTATGTTTTGACAGGCCTGATCCCTGAGTGCAAGGACTTCAGAGAGGCAAAGATAGATGATGTTTAAACGTCATAACTCCCCACTGGCACGCTCTTTTCCTGTCTGTCTCTCTCTCAAACATACAAGCACACACCTGAGGGCCTGAATCAGGCATTTAGCAGTCAAATGCATATATGTAGCTTTGTTTATTGATATAAAGTGCGAAAGAATCTGTGTCAGAAGTTCAGGATATCACATGACAGGGAGTAAACATCCCTTAAAGCCTGGGCTAGACTAAACTATGCTGTAAGAGTTCTGTCTACAATACATGTATGTGTGGATAGACACATACTAGCACACACAGAGAGAGCCGAAGAGTAGAACTAAAGAGATAGCTTCCCTCTATTTTTTAGTTTCTTTTTGTTTCTTAGTCCCTGTCTTTCTATCTTGCCGTGTTTATCTGGAGATGCTCTTGTTGCCGCAGCAACTGTTGGAAAAAAGGACAGAACTGTGAAGAGGTTTGAAGAAGAACTCTAGAGGACAGCTACTTTTTTTCCATTTGCATGTTTGTCTGTGAATTGGCCATGGTGATGTACTTTAATAAAAAGTGGATATGAAAAGAATGCAGGAACAAGATCCCACAAGGCTCCGTCCTTGGACCGATGGAAATGTGTTATTTTTTTAACTGTAACTGAAAAATTTGAGTTTTATATACAGTATCTTGGTATGTTTTCATCCTTTGATTCAGTATAAATTTCAATATTCATGTATCTTATTAGCTCTGACTACATCACTGAGAAAAAAAATCTAAAACTAAAACTCAGAACTATAAGTAACACAACCCATTTAAAACATGGTGAAAAATAATCAGGGCATGTTTTTCACTAAATGAGCGAAAATATATATATATTTTGTTTTTGTTTTTAATTTATATGCACCAGGATAACAAGAGAGTAATAAATAAAATAAAATATTTTAATATGCCTACATGAAAATCTGAATAACTAAATCAGAGCTTTGAAATTAATTAACTGACACAACCAGTTTGAACTGATTCACAAACTGTAAATAAACTAAACTGCATTTTTTATTGCAAAAGAATGTAAGAATCCTGCAGTAACAATCTGTTACGTGACGAACTGTAAGTTACTTAAGCATACGCTAAAACGTTAAAACGTTTGGTAAATTTCTTATGCTAACCACAGTGGCATTTATTTGATATAAAATACAGCAAAAACAATAATATTGTGAAATGCTATTAGAATTCATAATATCTATTTTAAAGTGTATGTATGTATGTACAGTATGTATGTAATGTCACATGATTCTTCAGAAATCATTCTAATATGCTGATGTGGAGCTCAAGAAACAATTTGTATTATTATCAATGTTGAAGAAAGGTTTTGCTTGTCTGGGTAGGGGGAACATGCCCGCAGTACTGCCTACAATGCAGATCCACCATTGACTCTGCCCTAATAGATTTAGCACACGATGTACTTGCCAGTGCATAAATTATACCTGAAAATGTGCACTAACAAAACTGTGCAATCATAAGGCAGCGTGAGCTCTCGTTAGCAGTTCAGTACGAAAGATAGTTCCTCTTTCTTAGACTATATCCCACCAGACAGCTCTGGCTTATTATAGAGACGCAATGATCCAAATATCCCCTCACATCTCCTCTCATCACTTTTCCTGCCCTCTTTTCTCTTCGCTCTTTCCCCCACCTCCCTCTGTGCGGCAAATCTGACTGTGATTTTAAAGGGCCACTGAGTGAAATGAAAGCACTTCCTGTTTCTATTTCTGTAACTGTCTGTGTGAGGAGCTACTGAGGCAAGACTCGGAAAGCAGCAGAGCATTCTACAGTGACTAATCGCTCACACACACGCTCACAGACAGGCATGGCACCCTCCCTTCCTTTTTCTCACAGAAGCCATTAAATGACAAACCAGCCCTTTCATCCACCTTCCAAATCTCTCCATCGCTCCTTTCTTGCCGATGACCGCCTGTCTGCCGTGCCCTCCATGTCTCTAGATTGTCATCTCTGTGATACAGCCCACTCAGACACAATAGGGGTACAGATAGAGGGCAACGTGTGTGTTTTCCAACGGAAAGGGTGCTTTGATTGGCGGCCGATCAAAGGAAGTCTTCTATTCTCCGCATCAGGGGAAAGATGGCTGACTCACTCCTTGAGGGTAAAGGTCATTTATCCTCTATTACTCCAAACACTTTTAAAGGCAGCATGACTTCAGAGTGGGCTTCCAGCGCGGTCTGTTAAGCCCGTCTCTTCCTGTAGACTAACATGAAAGAGAAGGCAATATATAATTGGACGTCTATTTCCGACAATCGGCTTGTCGGAAAACCGCTGTATGAAATCGGGTCATTTGATGTTTGGTCATACTTTCAGGTGTGACCGGAACGTTGAATATTTCGGGGCTGCTCAACGCACACAGTCCTGTTAAATATGCCTCAGCCCACACAGAGACAGGAAACAATGTCACCTTGCTGATCAGGACCAGTCAGAAGACAGCGTCATGGAAACCACGAAGGGAATCAGTGATTGGTGCAAGTTTTGCTTTTCAAGGTGCTATTGATGATGAATTTTAAAACCTAGTAAAATTTCCATACATATAATTTAACAAAGAATAAAGAGCTAAAACAGAGTACGGTATGTATAGCAGACCCATTTAAGTCAGACTTTAAATGTATGAATGTCTTTGGACTATCTAAACAAATATAGTAACCCTTTAGTATAGGGACTAATAACAGATATCTTCCTTAGATGTAAGACGAAATATTTCACACAAACATTTTTGGTTTGGATGCATTGTGGTTGTTTAATGTGTCCAAACACAACTGGTGTCACTGACACCAATTGGTTAAAAGTAATTGTAAAAATGGCTCAGTGTCATTAGTTTTCAGAAAAGGTCTAGAATCATTTGTATGCAAATGTCACTTGGTTTGAGATTTTGTAAATAATGCAGTGACATTCACACATTTTTAAGTGTGACTTCAGTGTCCAAACATTTTTTGTGTCCACTGTTTAACAAAGAGATACAGGTCCTAAATAGAGTGAGTTCAGAAACAAAAAATAAAAAAGAGAGAATTTGTAATCATAAAAATGCTCTTCTCTCCTCTTCCTCCTGTTATCAGCAGTATGGTAATAGCAATGTAAGTCCCCTTGGTGGGGTTACCGCTGTAATCCGCACTCTTATCCTCTCAGATCTACATGGTGAGATGCTCTAGGTCAGCAGTCTGTGTAAACGTGTGTGTGTAAGCAAGGTTAAAATTAACATTGCCAAACTGCATATTGCAACTCTGAGTAAAAATGGGTGTTGCTAAATAAACTCAGCAGGAACTGCAACATTTATACATTTTGATTTAAATGAATTAGTCCTTTTTCTAAACTGTTTGTTTGCTTCTGTCACTATGTCACTATGTGATCCCTGACATTATAGTGTAGGATAAAACATGCACAATGTTTCAATAAAGCCATGTGTAGGTGATTACAGTTTTTTTATTATTATTATTATTATTATTAGTAACAGTGTTTTGTATGTCCCAGTTCAGTTTGTTGCAGCAGTGATTCCGCTCGTATAAAACATAAAGTCATTTAGAAACCTAAATATAATTTGTATTTAGATCTGGGCTAAATAAGACTTTTTATTAAAAACAACTCTCTTGCATATGTGTGCTGATAAAATTTTCTTACACTCAAGTCTCAGATATATTTGCAGTGTATTTTATTCATAACATTTTCATAATTCAGCTATTAAAGTATCATTTTGCCCCATCAGTAAAATCTTCAAAACACTTCAAATACTCGCTTCTGAGTTCAGTAACTCACAAGACAGACATGTCCAAATGAAATGGTTCTTGGTTCATTGAGCTAAGAGAATTGCTCAAACTGATTCAGGAACAAATTCTTTAGACCTGTTTTGTGAAACGGTTCAACTGATTCAGTGAAAAGATCTAACTCAAAATAACGATTTACTGACAAACTGACATCAGTAAGAATGACCGCTATAAAGAACCTAACCCTCACTGATGTAAATGATGTGAGCTATTCAAATCAATGCTTTTCAAGTCCAGTAAAGAACATCTTTTAATTACTTTGTCCTCAGTGGAAAGTTCACAATTAAATGTTTATCTACAATGCCTAAAGCGCTGGTTCTCAATTGTTTAGACTCCAAGGCCTCCCATTGTCCACAGCAATAATTAAACTGGATAAAGGAAAAGGATTTAAAAGCCTATTTATTCACACCTTCTACATTGGCATGGCTAAAATGTATTTTGTTGTTATAATAACAGTCATGTTTATATGTTAGATTTAATCAATTTACATGATTTGGAAATAAAAATGTCAAAATTAGGCTACCTCATATATCCAGTTTTTTTCCGAGGGAAAAAAAGCAGTTGTTAAGGGGATGAATTAAAATAAAAAATATTAATAATTAATAATAACTAAAATGTATATTTTTTATTTTAGTTGCCATGGTTTATTCATGACATTTTTAAGTCATCTTAAGGCCTCACTGGAGGTTTTTTTATTTTCCTTGCATTTCCATCAAAACAAAAATAATGATGTGTCTTCAAATTTTGTGACAGGTGCAGTACTATGAGACAGACACCAGCTTGTGTATGATGCTGTGAGTGACTCAATGATCTGTGCTGTTTTTCACAATTTTTCAAGGAAAAACAACATTGTTCTACTCTCATACAGGCAAAAATATAATGATTAAATGAAATATCTAATAAATACTTTCTAATTATTTTTATGAAAATAAACAATATGCAAAATACATCAGCGCTTGAGTAAAAAATATTTACGGAGTGGCAAATGTTTCCAACTCTCCCACTACTGGCAGGTGTAGTATTAAGTTAATTTTGCACCCTGTGTGCGTGTATACTGTATGTGTGTGTGTTAATGTGAGAATGTTTTTGAGCTCCGAAGTGTGTGCATACAAGTGTGAGTGCGAACATCACTCCATTACTGATTGATCTGTGTGTTAAACTCCCTGCTGGCAGATCCAGGTGCATTCTTGTTCCTGCGGATCGGTTTAAATACAGTTTTCCCTCTGTGCTGAACTGTAATTGCCAATGGAGAGAGTTTTAACCGTATGTAAGACATTCTCTCATTTAATAAAAGCAGAGAACAGAAGTCTTCACTCCACTAAAGGAGCACAGAGGCTATTCCACTTAAAGTATCTGCGGTGCCAATCCTAACATATTACATTAGCATCAGACTTTAACGCAAACCTGGAGGAAGAGGATTCTGGGTATGAGAGCGAGAGAATTGAGAGCATGCTTTAAAGGAAAGCAGATTAAGCCGCTATCACCTGTAACACTTCAAGATGCCTTTAAGTGAGAGACGGTGAGTGTTACATGTGAAACACATGTGTGCATGTTTTTTATTTCCTCAGTGTGAGCATGCTTAACAGAACGGAACTAATTTCATTTCTATCAACCTTTAAAGCTATTTTTTCTATGCCGCAGAGTGGGTGTCTGTGATCTTTGGATGAACAGTTGTGTATTTGAGAGAAAAGATCTAAATAAATGGCAGAAATTTACTAAGAATTTAACTGCTGATTCTGATTTGCAAATCTGTATTGTTTGAGCAACATATTCACCAATAGAACTATGCAAATCAAGTTAATAATAATGAACGCTAACAATTTGCAAGCCACAATTCCCCATCTTGTTGGTCTGCTCTGATTGCTACATTGTGGAGGTTGCAGCAGACTATTGCAATCGGCATACTTTACTGGGAATGTACAGCATTACTCCACCACTGTGATCCAGACACCTGAATTGGCTCTTTAAAAATGTTGATTATATGCATGACTGCACAGCCGTTCTGGATATATGCCCAGTTATAACACTCTTCTCCATTATGATGAGTTACTCCTAACATGATCAATAGAAAATGTACGCAAAAATCACTTTACTGTTCATTGGTGTTAATATCAGAAAGGCCCGAGTTGAATTTTCAGTGCAAAAATTATTCATGATAAAAATTTTATTTGAATGAATATCTGTTAATTCATCTGCGGTCAGTTCAACTGATCTTTTTATGTATTATTGTATTTCTTTTTCAAAATAAAGCTGGTCACCCAAAAAGATTCACGGTTTTAGTCATATGCTGTTATATCAAACCATGATTTGGTGGTGCTCGCATAAAATTGTGATAGCAGAGGAAGAATCCGGAAGCAGACTTTCTTACTCTTGTGTTTAGTTTTTTTGGTAAACACCAAGCTGAATATAAAAATCTGAACAAATACCCTTTGACTAACTTTTCAAACATTGGTCGTATTTTCGTATCGTATTTTTGTTATGTGTTGGTGTTAACAGGCCCATTAGCCAGTGCATTTTGTGGATGGTTAATCTGAATTATGTGCAGTAGTGAATAAGATGCATGTTTTTATGCTGAAATATTGGGCCAAAAAAGTAGCGCAAAAGCTTGAATTTGCACCCAAGAGTGACAATGAGAGACCTATAAAAAGAAAAAGAAACCGAGAAGTAGCAAGAGAAAGTCAGAGATACAAAGAGGAAAGGAAAGCACATAACTGGGCAAATCTAATCTCTTTCAATCTTTTCATCTTCTCTCTTTACTGTTCCTGTAGATCTGAATCCTTTAATGTCCTCCCAGCTGACCTGAATGCCAGAGCTTTCTCAAGCACTTAAACTCTTCCAAGAGAAACATACTTTGTTCAGGGACATGCAGCACAGATATAACTTAGGCCTATAATCTATTTATAGCTGATAAAACTATATCAGCTATTAAAACTGTAGTACTCAATATGCTAGCACTCTGATTTACACATGAAAAAAGTCCTGCTTTTCAATAAAAACATGTAATTGGCTTGTCGTCATTGGCATTTCTTGCTGCGCATGAGTTGTGCAAACCTAAAAAATAAAAAATTGCAGGCTGATTTAAACATTGCTGTCAGTTTTTTATTGTAAAACTGACATATGTTATTGAAATGGCACATAGTTTTTGACATTTCAGTCTTTTCGCTCTTCAGTATATTGGAGGTGTGCTTGCGTGACTTGAAAATAGCTGCCCTGGGGCATTGACACAATGACTGCAGAGTGAACCAACACTCTACAACAGCGACTTAAGATAATACCAAGTTACTACAGTTTCATTATAGTAACAATAAGTCTAGTAACTATAGTATTTGTTGGGAATTAATGGCTAAGACAGCTAAATGTGGTATTTTTGCAGCACCAAACCAAATATAGGGGTCAAAAGATCTCAATTAAAACACCCACGTGACAGCAGTGCAGTCCATATAAAATGAACGTTCTAAACACAAAAACAAATTTTGAAACCAATAATGGTTCATTTGTCTTTTTCCCAGTGTTTATGTTTTTCTTTACGTCGGTCTAACAAATGTAATTTAAATGTTTGTTTTTTTATATGGACGTTTCCATATTTTCATTCACAAAGCTGTACTTCTAACTTGTTTTTGATTAGAAACGCAAAAAACATTTTGACAGAAAGAAACATTTTTTTTGGAATCGTGATCTCTACTTTAAGCAACGATTTTTCATTTATTAAGAATCGTGCAGTTCTAAATGAGTTAAGGCTTGCACCAAGCCTCTATTTCTAGTACATTCTCTCCTCTGCTGTATTGACGGAATGTAGTTGTTTTTCTCTTTCAAAGCTGACATGCAGACAAAATGAAAAACTAATTAAACTAAGATAAAATTTAATTAAAAGCTGAACTACACAAAGATGGTGTTGTTATAGCAATATTCTCTTTGATATGACCACTAGACAGCGTCTGATCTGCATTAGTTTAGGTGGCTAACACTCCCGCTGTAGCTCAAGCTTTACAAGATCTTTGATGTGGAGTATGTTAATAAAGAAAACGAATGCAGGCAGGGTCATTAAAAAGCACCTACATATATTGAACCTGCAGATGAGGTCTTTTTTTTTTAAGCTATTTATACCTTTCGAGATTTGTTTTGAAAATGAAGTACTAAATTCTGCACAGATCAGTGTGTGGGTTTAGAAACATAAATATTCAGAGATGAAAAGTGTATTAGTTGTATTTAGTATTTGCTTGTTGTGTGAGCTGTTCTGTAATAAACTGACAGTGCATGTGAGAATCTATTCACAATTTATTAACTACATCTCATACAATATGCTCAATTTGGACTCAGTTAAAAGCAGAGATACACTCTGCTCTGTTCTAATGGGGATGTCAGTAGATGCTAGAGATAATAACTGTTAGTTTACACTGTAGATAATGATTAATTCAGCTGCATTTCAGCTGAGCTGGCAAGCTGACTAAAATTGCAATACAATACAGTGTAAGTAGTGTGTCTGAACTCTAAATGTGAAGAAGGAATAAAACAAAGTGAAAAACAAGCTGACTAATGGACTGTGATAACCTATACAATAACATTCTCTGAAAATGTAAGTCAGGGGAAAAATCCTGAAGGTCTCTTTTATCATTGACATGAATACTTGTATGAGTGAGCGAAAATGACAGGGCTTTCTAACTCTGCCAGTTCAGTTCTTCAAAGTAGATTTGTAACTGACAATCACAGAGTAGTACAATTCTTAAATTCTGACTCTGTGGGCGAGCAATAAATTTCACCTCTGACGGCACACATACTTAAAGGGGCAGCTCACTCAAAAATAAAGAATCGGTCATTATTTACTCACCCATGCCCCCCAAAATAAAAAAATATGAAAAAAAATCACAACAAAAGTAGATTGTGTGCTATATCTCAAGTATCTTAAGTAATACTTGAAATACAGCACAAGGTCTATATTCCAAGTATATTCACCTTTGGTAAGCTCTTACAAACGAATCAGTCTGTTTGGTGAACAAATGATCAGACTGGACATTGAACTATTGTAGATCAGTTGGTTCTCAAAAAACAAACTGCTCAACAGATCTATATGTTCACTGGTCCTGTTCACAAATTCAAAATTCAACAGATTCAATGGTTGCAGCAGTTCTTGATTAAACAAGTCATTGGAAGGGAACATCATAGTGTAAGTTTTGGTCTGATCCTGTTCCACAAAAACTATTGTAGTACTTCCAAAGACATGAGATATACTATAGCACACAAAATGTATTTTTATAATGTTTTTACAATTTGTGGTAATTTATGATGAATTCATTGAGAATAAATCATTTTAATGTTAATTGTTCCTTTAAACACATTTTTGTTTTTATATATAGTATTTAAACATAAAAGTCTGGTAGCTAAGTGTGTCAGTTTAAACTAATTACTGTATAGTGGCTGTGTCTGCAGTAATGAAACCATATTAATCTAAGCAATCAACAAAATTATCGTTAACTAAGGCTGTCACCAGAAAATGAACCAGAAAAAGTGAACCAGAAAGGGAACCAGATGCACTTGATCGCAAAACTGTTCTAAGTGAAGTCAAAGGCGACATTGTACAAAACAATCAAATCATCCTGAAAAAGCTTGGAACGCGCAAACAAATTAGGTGTAAAAACATCTAAGATCACAAAATACCTTCACAAATGTAAAAGCATTTGTAAATGTTATTAAATGCTATAATGTGGCTCAGTTAAAAATGTACTTGAATTAAACAATAACAAAATGTACTTGAATTAAAGGGAAACTCACCAAAGCCCAATCTGTTGTCATTGTTCCCAAAGTCGAGAGAATATATGACAACGTGGTAGTTGTTCCACACGTACAGTAAATTGTCTCGGGGATTGTAGTCCACAGCTGCGATATACTGGTAGGAATTTGGAAATGGAATGCTGAGGTGTGTTTCACGGCTCTTCTCTGTGTTGTACATGTAGTCAATTTTATTCCCCAATGCTTCATTATCGTCATCTTCGTAAACGCTCTTCACTACGTACAGGATTCCGCAGATCATAAAGGCATTGGAGGCCGATCGCTTATCATATGATGTATCCCATGATCCCTCCACTCTGAGTGTGTATGGGTTGAGCTGACTGACCACGATTCGTCCATTGTTCTGTTCGGTGGCATAAATTACCCACAGTCCATTTTCATCCACTGCCAGATCAATATCAGATTTCCCACCCCAGCGATACGGTGAGGTGTCGTGGTAGTTAGCATTAGCAATAATCGCCTCACCACTCTTGATACGAGTTCGCAGGTCAAATTTAACAATGTTGCGTGTACGCTCCTTGTTGAAGAAAAGTGCACCATCGTACACCACAAACCCGGTGCCGTCCACACGATGGGGTAGTTTGTATGTCGTGGTGGGCCGACCGGCAATAAAGTCCTCCTTAGATGAGTACTCAGTCAGTGTATCTGTGCGGTATGGAGTCCATGGCATATAGTAGATCTTGTTGGATGACTGTAGGGGGTCTTTACACCATGATCCAGACTGGTGGTCTGACTCAAAGAGGTGTTCACTCTGGTACACACCTCTCAATACACCTGGACAGAGAAAGACTGAAAGAGGAAGAGGGAGTCAGTTGCAGTCATTTTTTAAATATAATTCAATACATTTTTCTCTTATCTATTAGTCATATACAGTTATAAAAATAGTTATTAGTTGGAAAAATACATAAAATGCAGTTGGCACATACAGTGGCCTTTTGTACTTTCTATTATGAGGAGCATGTTTTAATTTCTGAATTAAAATGTCAGGGTGATATAATTGTCCTGATGTAATGAAGAAAAGTCTATTTAAAAGAAAGAAATTACTAGAAAGAAGTATTAAGTTATTACTTATTAAGTACTTTGTAATAATCTTGTGGGATGTCTTTGAAAAAAATGTCTACCAAATCAAAGCCATGTGGTGCAACCAAAAAAATCATCTGGTGCAACCAACAAGCGAAAATATGCAAAAAAAGGCCCATGCAATATGTTTCCTAAAATATCAGATAATTTGATCTTTTTATAACAAGGCAAGATTAGATCAGACTGTAAAATGTCATGTGGTGTGACTTTCCAGTCATATGTATGAATTAATAATTCATGATATTTGTAAACATTTTTACTTTTTAGATAGAAATATATATATATTTTTTTGGAAAATAAAAATTACTAAATATTCTGAAGGCATAAGCATTTTTTTTACTCGAAAGTTCTATCGCGTGACCATTATTATAATCATTATCATCAAAAATTAAAACTACATAAAACCGTTATGTTTCCCTTCCAGGAACTCGAGCTGCGTCGATCGACGCTACGGGAACGCCTTCAGCATGATCGCGCTCTTAACTAGAGTGTAATCTGTCCAATGAAAGGGCGAGACGTCATAGACGGGTGATGTCACCGACCGGAAAGCATAAAAGCACGTGCGGCGGAGCCGGCGTTTGCTTTTTGTCATTTAGCAATCGCCTCTCTGTCTGTGTGTATTGTCCTTGCTTGTTGTGAGTCTTATTTAGTGTTGTCTGTCTCCAAAAAGATCACATTATAAGCTCCATTTCATCATGGCAAAAAGTGCTAAAAAAATAAAGCACCTGGAGAGAGCAGATCTGGAGCAGATCGCATTTCAGACCGTGTGTTCCCCCTTGCAGGCGTTATATCACTGCGGGGGATACTCACGATCTGTGTGTGGTCTGCTTGGGAGCAAGTCACGCTGAGTCGGACTCTCGAGGGAGCCGACTGCCCGCATTGCGAGCTTCTATCTTTGCGTGCACTTCGCTCCCGGAAGGCTCTCTTTTGCGAGGGAGCCTTCGCCAGCGCTCCCCGCGGTTCTGGTCCCGCTTCCGCCGAGGCGGAGCGGCGGCTGCACTCGTGGGGTTCGCAGATGGATCTGTTAGTGGGAGGCGAGACGGGCCATGCCCTATCTCCTTCCCCGCCTATCAGACCCAGCAGCCGCTCCCCGGCGTCGGAAGCCCGCTCCGCGGTTTCTTCCCCCCTGGGGCGCGGCTCGACGCTTTTCCTCTCTTCCTCCGAGGAGGTTGAGATGGAGAGCGTCGATGAGGTTTCGCACCATCAGTCGCCCCAGTATGAGGAGTTAGTGGAGGTGATAACTCGTGCGGCAGCCAAATTGAATATCAGTTGGCCCGCCGAGACTTCAGTCGAACCGCACAGAAGTAAATTAGATGAGAGATTTCTACGCGTCAGACCGTCACCTCCACTTCGGAGCCTGCCGTTTTTTCCCGATCTCCACACTGAGGTGTCGAGATCGTGGAATAATCCTTTCTCGGCACGTCTCTTCATCCCCGCCTCGGGTAATTATAGTCATGTGGCGGGGATGAGTGAAAACGGCTATAGAGCGATGCCCCGACTGGAACAGACGCTCGCGAGCTATTTGACCCCTCGCGTGGCGTCGTCTCTAAAGGCTCCGACCTTGCCTACTAAGCCGCTGCACACAACTTCAGCGCTGGTGGGCAAGGGGTACGCGGCTGCGGGTCAGGCTGGCACGTGTCTGCACACTATGGCGGTGTTGCAGGCGTAACAGGCTGATCTGCTTAAAGAGCTAGATGAGGGAGAGGAGCTCAGACCTGAAGATATTACTGAGCTCCGTAGAACCGCTGATCTGTCCCTCCGCGCCACCAAAGAGACCGCCCGTGCCATCGGCAGGTCTATGGCGGCACTGGTGGCAGTGGAGAGACATTTATGGTTGACCTTGTCCGACCTGCCCCGCTTGCGCCTTCTGGCCTGTTCGGCGACACCGTCAATTCTGTCGTCAACAGGTACCAGGAGGCCCGTAGACAAGCGGCGGCGTTTCAGCGGTTTCTCCCTCTGCGATCTCTAGCTCGGAGGACTGCTGGGCGGGAGCAGTCCTCGTCGCGTACCAGCTCCTCGTACATGGAGGCACAGAAGCAGAGCGTGGCTACCCGTGCCCCACCGAGGTGGGATCGGGGCGGCAAACGTTCTGGGTCGGGGACCTCTAAGGCTAAGCCGGATCTGCGGACCGTACTTAAGTCAAGGAGGTCCTCGGCCAAGAAGCCCTGACGATCATGGCTCCGGGCTTATGAGGGCAGACCCCTCTGGGGCGGAGCGGGTGTCCGTTCCCCCCCAGTGCCCTCGGGAGACCAGTCTGCTAACCCTTCAGGGCGCAGCTGGCTCCAGCGAGCAATTTTTTCAGCCTCTTCCGCCCCGAAGTGTAGCGGAGCTGAAAAGCTCGCCACCCCTGCGGGGGTCTCTAGAGCTCCTGGTGCCAGAAGCTCTAAATACATCAGAGGCCAGTCTCGAGAGACTGGTTCCCTTAGTAGACCATCTGGCAGCGTGGAAACTACTGCCAGATGTATCTCAGTGGGTCCTGCGAACTGTAGAGAAAGGCTATCGTATTTAGTTCGGCGCTCCGCCGCCGCCTTTCAACGGGGTGATTCCCACGTGCGTGGGCCCCCAGCAGGCTCTGATTATGGAACAGGAGGTAGACACGCTCTTGAGGAAGGAGGCCATCGAGGTGGTCCCTCCTCACGAAAGAGAGTCCGGGTTCTACAGCCGGTACTTCATTGTTCCAAAGAAGGATGGGTGGTTGCGTCCCATTTTAGATCTGCATCAGTTAAACCGTTCAGTCAGGCGACTGAAGTTCAGGATGCTTACACTCAAACAGGTCGTGTCTCAGATCAAGTCCGAGGACTGGTTTGTCACGATAGATCTAAAAGACGCATATTTCCACGTCTCCATCCTTCCCGCTCACAGGAAGTTCCTGAGGTTTTGCTTTTGGGGGCAAAGCTTACCAGTATCGGGTCCTTCCTTTCGGCCTGGCACTCTCACCCCGCACTTTCACGAAGTGTGTGGATGCTGCCCTGGCTCCCTTGCGACTCCAGGGCATCCACATACTCAATTATATCGACGATTGGTTGATTTTAGCTCAATCAGAGCTATTGGCGGCTCGGCATCGAGATGTCGTTCTCGCGCACATGGAAGTGCTGGGGTTGAGGCTGAACGCCAAGAAAAGTGTGCTTTCTCTGGTTCAGAGAACCACTTATCTTGGTGTAGTGTGGGATTCGACCACGATGCAGGCACGTATGTCTCCTGCTCGGATCGAGTCGATTCTCACCTCAGTCAAGAGAGTGAAAGAAGGCCAGTCATGCACTGTGAAGCAGTTTCAGAGACTGCTGGGGCTCATGGCAGCGGCGTCCAACGTGATACCTTTTGGCCTGCTGTACATGAGGCCCCTACAGCGGTGGCTCAAGACCAAGGGGTTCTCCCCGAGGGGAAACCCGCTTCGCATGATCAAGGTCACGCGGCGATGCCTACGTGCCTTAGACATGTGGAGCCAAGCTTGGTTCTTGTCTCAGGGCCCGGTGCTGGGAGCTCCTTGTCACCGCGTAATGCTAGAGACAGATGCATCCCTCACCGGTTGGGGAGCGGTCATGAGTGGCCACCCTGCCCGCGGTCTGTGGAGCGGTCGCCACCTAATGTGGCATATCAATTGTTTGGAAATGTTGGCCGTGTTTCATGCACTCAAGCACTTTCTCCCAGACCTAAGAGATCACCATGTGTTGGTGCGCACCGACAGCACAGCGGTGGTCTCTTACATCAACCACCAAGGAAGTCTGCGTTCGCACCCCTTGTACAAGCTGGCGCATCAGATCCTTGTGTGGTCCCAGGGCAAACTTCGCTCGGAGCCATCTATATCCCTGGGTATCTCAATGTGGGAGCAGACATCCTGTCGAGGCAGGGGCCGAGGCCCGGGGAATGGATGCTTTACCCCAAGGTGGTGAAGCAGATATGGAGAATATTTGGCCAGGCTCAGGTGGACCTTTTTGCGACTCAGGATACTGTGCAATGTCCCCTCTTGTTCTCTCTAGTTCCTCCAGCTCCTCTGGGACTGGACGCTATGGTACAGGCTTGGCCGAGGCTTCGCCTGTACGCTTTTCCCCCGATCGCTCTGCTCCCGGGAGTTCTGGCGAGAGTGCGCCAGGACGAGGTCAGCCTACTGTTAGTAGCACCGTTCTGGCCGGGCCGAGTATGGTTCTCGGACCTGATTTCTCTCCTCGACGGCTCTCCGTGGGAGATTCCCATCAGGAGAGACCTCCTCTCACAAGCGGGGGGCACTATCTTCCACCCCCGCCCGGAGTTGTGGAAGCTGCGGGTATGGCCTCTGAGGAGGCGCAGCTCGTAGCTTCCGGTCTCTCAACTGAGGTTGCTGAGACCATCCTCCAGTCCAGAGCTCCCTCTACGAGGAAACTGTATGCCCTGAAGTGGAGATCTTTCACTTCTTGGTGCGGAGACCGCCACTTTGACCCAGTTAACTGCCCGGTTGGTACAGTGCTGGAGTTCCTGCAGGCCCGTTTCTCCGCAGGGGTTACTCACTCCACTCTGAAGGTTTACGTGGCAGCCTTTTCGGCCTACCACGCCCTTCTCGGTGGCTTTACAGTGGCGACACCCCCTGGTTACACGTTTCCTCCGCGGTGCGCTGAGGCTAAGGCCTCCAGTACGATCCCGGGTCCCTACCTGGGACCTGGCTGTGGTTTTAGAAGCTCTCTGTAAGCCTCCATTTGAGCCCTTTGAAGAGATCTCTGATCGCCTTCTCACTTTAACCTGTTAACCTTCACTGCCATTTGTGGCCTCGCAGGTGAAAATAACCTACCTAAATTAAAATGGTAACAGTTTGTGACAAAGTGTGCTTACACAAACAAATTAGGTATCTTTGGAAAGAAGAGACTCTGGGCTTTACTATCTATCATCCAGAGTTGATAATGCTCAAAAAGATAAAAAGTTATAGGCACTGACGTGCCTTGAAAAATATTTTTCCACACTGAATGTTTTTTTTATTTCATATACAAATACATGAAATAAGTCCTGGAGCAATCCAGAAAAGTAATGGATCGAAAGCCACTGGTCTCATGAGTTCATATTTCAAATTTGAAGAAGATACCATGAAAAATGAGATTCCTGCAATATTTTCTGAAACTATTTATAGTCCCCCCCCTCCCCCCTGTTTGAGGAAAAATAACCACCAAATGGATTGCAGAATTATACAAGCTATTTTAGTCATTATACATGTTCCTGCATAGTTTTTCAATTATAAAATAATAGACAGATTTATTTGAGCACTAAAAAATACAAAAATAATTATTTGAGTAATAAAAAGGAAAAAAAATAGAAAAAAAATGCTTTGTATATAGTATGTATACTGAAGTATTCTTCGTTATTCATTATTACAATGATAAATATCACTGCCAGACGTGAAGTGATATTGCCAGACATGGTCATAGAGTCAGTAAACACACGCTGATGTGCTTCCATTCAGATTATAATCAAACAGATGGGCCATATAATCAATAATAGCTGATCAATGAATCACAATGATAGCCGTCATAGAGTCGCTAATAAACACGCTGATGTGCGTCCATACATATTATAATCATGCAGACACGGCCACATTCCCCACACAATACACACACACACATATAAAAAATGTAGAAGAAAAAAAAAAACAGTTTTTTATGGATAAAGCAGATCGCTAAGTTACGCCCCGCTCAGATGACAGAAGCGTCATAGCCCGCGTCAGAGCTCGCAGGAGGGAGCGCCAAATTCAAATAATCTATATTCCGCTTTTCTGAGACTTTTTTTTCCGTAGACGGTCTCATTATTTTTGTAAAACCGTATGCTGTAACATCGTTTTGTTTTTTTTACCACCAAGACGCTGTTTTTGAGCGTAATTTATTCCATAACGGACGCGAACAATAACTCTCTGAAGAAATGAAACGTAAACAAAGGAATATTCATCCTTATTACAACGTTACTGTTTCGCTGGACTAAAAGTGCTCGCTGGTATGTTGTTCTGTGGACCCTTACCTCTCTAACTAAACTGGGATTTCAGCAGTGGACGCGTTTGTGGCTCGTTATTACAATGATAAAGGTACGTACTGCTTTTTTATTCTGCGTGTTTGGATGTGTACTGCTTACACAAATGTAGCAAATTTGTGCCACTCATTCCTTATAAGCTTTCCATCGAAAAACAGCGATCTGTCGTCGATGCTTGAGGCTTAGACCCTCAGAATGATATATAGTTTGACAAGATTAACTTTGTCCCGTTTCATTTATTCTATTAGAAAACAATGACACATGCAAACAAAGATCGTTCAGTGCGAGGTCGCTCTGGTGAACGTTAACAGGTTAAAGACTACCTTTCTCTTGGCGATTTCTTCTCTGAAGAGAGTTGGGGATTTACAGGCCCTTTCTGTGGCCCCTTCATTTCTCGACTTTGCGCCCGGTCTGGCCAAAGCCTTCCTCTACCCTCGAGCGGGTTATATCCCTAAAGTCCCCTCCTCTAGACCACAGCCCGTCGTGCTGCAGGCATTCAGTCCTCCTCCCTTCCGGGAGCCCGACCAGCGGAAGCATAATTGTACGTGCCCAGTTCGAGTACTGGACGCTTATGTCCACAGAACTGCTCCATGGAGAAGGACGGACCAACTGCTGGTATGCTTCGGTCCTCCTAAGCGGGGTCTGCCTGCTTCTAAGCAGACTCTTAGCAGATGGATTGTGGATGCTATTTCTCTTGCTTTTGAGTCCTCCGGTCTCCCCTCGCCTATGGGGGTTAAGGCTCACTCTACCCGGGGTATGGCGGTCTCTAAGGCCTTTCTAGCAGGTGTTCCGATGCAGGACATCTGCAATGCTGCGGGTTGGTCCACGCCCCTCACCTTTGTTCGATTCTCGGCCTTGATCTGCGGGTCACTCCAGGCTCTTCTGTTCTATCGCCCTTGTAGTGCTCCTGAGGGATACACACAGGGCAGGGACTTGGAAGTCTGGGGGCGTGGGCATCTCGTTCCCGTAGCGTCGATCGACGCAGCTCAAGTTCCTGGAAGGGAACGTCTCAGGTTACGTATGTAACCCCGGTTCCCTGAAGGGAACGAGACGCTGCGTCTCGAGGCCATACTCCCTGCATCCCTGCAAGCGCTTGCTTCATTCCTGGAAGTAAACGCCGCCTCCGCCGCACGTGCTTTTATGCTTTCCGGTCGGTGACGTCACCCGCCTATGACGTCTCGCCCTTTCATTGGACAGATTACACTCTAGTTCAGAGCGCGGTCCCGCTGAAGGCGTTCCCGTAGCGTCGATCGACGCAGCGTCTCGTTCCCTTCAGGGAACCGGGGTTACATACGTAACCTGAGATGTTTTCTTTCTTTCTCCCTTTCTCTCCTTAATTGGGAAGTTGGTTCATATACATATGTATGTATATAAATATATATATATGTGTGTGTGTGTGTGTGTGCGTGTGTGTGTTTGTGTTTTTCTTTTATTCTATGCACAGAGATGTACAGTCATGGTCAAAATTATTGGCACCCTTGGTAATTATGATCAAAGAACACTCTGAAAATAAACCTGCATTATTAATCCTTTTGATCTTTTATTTAAAAAATCGCAAAAATCAAACCTTTCATTGAACTAAAACAATTGAAAAGGGGAGAAAATCTCATTATGAAATAAATGTTTTTTCTCAAATACACGTTGGACACAATAATTGGTACCCCTAGAAATTATTATGAGTAAAATATCTCTGAAGTATATTCCTATTTATATTCACAATTTTGAGCACTCCAGGGTTATTATGAACATGAAATTATCCAGCTATGGCTTCCTGTTTCACAGAAATATAAATAGGAGGGAAAACAAAGCCCAAATTCCCTTAATCATCCATCACAATGAGAAAAACCAAAGAATATATTTCTGATGTGCAGCAAAAGATAATTGAGCTTCACAAATTAGTGAAGTGGCTTTAAGAAAAGAGCTAGTGCAGTGAAAATTCCCATTTCCACAATCAGGGCAATAATTAAGAATTTCCAATCAACAGAAAATGTTAAGAAACTGCCTGGAAGAGGACATGTGTCTATATCGTCCTAATACACGGTGAGAAGGAAAGTTTGAGTGGCTAAAGACTCTCCAAGGACCATAGCTGCAGAATTGAAGAAAATAGTTGAGTCTCGGGGTCAGAAAAGAAAATTGTCAAACAGCACCTACATCACCACATGTTGTTTGGGAGGGTTTCAAGAAAAATTGTCATAGCTCATCTAAAAACAAACTCCAGCATATTCAGTTATCAGACACGACTGCAACTTCAAACGGGACTGGCTTCTATGGTCAGATAAAAAAATTGCTGGATTTGATCAAGATGGATTTGGTGAACACAAGGATAAAAAGTACCCCATGTGTACAATGAAATATACTGCTGTATTTTTTATGTTGGGGGCCTATATTTCTGCTGGAGGTCCTGGACATCTTGTTGAGACACATGGCATCATGGATTCTATCAAATACCAACAGATAAAAAATCAATAAGTGACTGAATCTGTTAGAAATCTTATAATGGGCCATGTTTGGATCTTCCAACTGTACAATAATGCAAACACAAACCTCAAAAACAACACAAAAATGGGTCACTGAGCACAAAACCAAGCTTCTGCTATGGCCCTTCCAGTGCTCTGACCTGAACCCTATAGAAAATGAGTGAGGTCAAATGAAGAGGAGAAGCACCATCATGGAGCTGTGAATCTGAAGGATCTGGAGAGATTCTGGATGAAGGAATGGTCTCTGATCTCTTGTTAGGTGTTCTCTAACCTCATCAGGCATTATGGGAGAAAACTGAAAGCTGTTAAACTGGCAAATGGAGGTTTCAAAAAGTACTGAATAAAAGGGTGCCGTTAATTGTGGCCAATGTATTAGAGAAAAACATTTATTTCATAATGATATTTCCCCCCATTTTAAATTCTTATTATCCAATGAAAGGTTAGATTTTTGTGAATTTTTTTAATGAAAAATCAAAAGGATTAACAATGCAGATTAATTTTCACAGCCTTCTTTGATCATATTTACCAAGGGTGCCAATAATTCTGACCACGACTGTATGTATGTATAGGACTATAGCTGTATATGCTGTGTAGCATAAATCTGATATATATGTTCTATATTTCTCCCTTTTTTCTTTTTTTTTTTTGTTAATATTACTTTAATTTTTATGTGCACTGTTAATCTTGTTTATAAAAAGAAATAAAAAATAAAATAATTAAAAAAAAAAACTACATAAAACCAACCAAATACAAAAAGCATTTCTTGGGACTTAGTATGTGCGTTTTTTTAACTAGATTTTTAAAAATATTTCTCCTTTTCTCTATTGTAAACACTCTTGTATGTTATTGATCCATATTCCACACTAACAACTGCAATGGTCTGCAACTAACATTATCAGAAAGCTACATGGTTTGAGTCTGAGCGAGAGAGAGAGAGAGAGAGAGAGAGAGACATCTATTGAATCATATCTGATGACTAGTAACCCGATTTATAGTTCATGACTCCAGCAGAATCCCTCAGGAGGTTCTGAAAATCTGTCTCACCGACTTCTCTAACCCTGAGGAAAATTCACACGGTGCAAACATTTATGTGGGGGGTGGTTAAGAATCATCACCCTATTATTCCTGGTACATTAAATGTGAAGACAAAAATAATCATCTGTTAAGCCTTATGCAAATCAACCTTAATTTGTCCTCCAGAATTACAGCTTGTAATATTAACATTCTATTGCATGAACTTACCCACAATATATTGCTGGCAAAAATAGTAACAGTATTTTCTAACCCTGGGAAAATTTCTGGGAGTAATTCAAATTACAATTTGAAGCACTGTGAAAAATCAATGACCAATAAACACAGTTGAGATTGGCTTAAAGTCAGGGTTAGCCACCAGCTGTACAGCAGGCCGGGTTGTCATGCATATCTTACAAATGTACAGTCTTGTAATTAAACCCTCTGTGTGTGTGTGTTTGCACGCGTTTTTGTGACACATGAGGACATAAATTTGTATAATGACACAGGTATTACAAGGTGAAGGTGACTTTTCAGGACATTGCCCCATGTCCCCACTTTTCAAAACGCTTATAAATCATACAGAGTGAGGTTTTTGGGGGGAAAGTAGAAATGCAAGTTTAGGTGTAAGGGTTGGTGTAGGGCAATAGCACATACAGTTTGTACAGTATAAAAACAATTACGCCTATGGGATGTCCCCACTTTTCACAAAAACAAACGTGTGTGTGTGTGTGTGTAAATGTCCAATGTTTTCGCTCTTTTTGATTTATAATGATACTCCTGCAAAACATACAGATATACTTACATGGTCACACACAAACAGAAACAGTCACACGGAATGCCTGCCACAGTATCGGCCCTTTCCCACCATTCCGTTCCCAGAATGAGGGACATCCTCATGGGAAGTGTGGCTGGTATTTGAACTGTTACTGGATGTTTCCTTTTATTGTTTTAGATGCATTCATTTTCCACAATATGTCTTCATCCCGGAACTTTTCTTGGCCTTTGATAAACTCAAGTATATTTGTGTTTATTCATTTTTTATGTTTCATTACTTTTTTACTTTAAAATGTTTTGGTAGCCCATACATCCTTTTATTTTTGCCATTCTGATTTCTAAATTCATATTCAAGCATTCAATTCATATTCATTTGTATGGTGCCTTTTACAATGCATTTTGTTTCAAAGCAGCTTTACAGAAAAAAATATGTTTCAAATATTACAAACAAGAAGCCTGTGGTGACTGTGTTTTGCTAGTGGAGAAAAACCTTGAGAGGCTCCTAACTGAGTACACAGTAAAAATGACTGCTATTTTTCTGTTATTGTCAATTTAAAAGGTGCTTTTTAATATGCATGCCTTTCTATTTAAAATCAAGGCAACCAGCCAAAAAAAGCTCCAATTTTAAAATGCCAATTCACAATTTGAGTGTTCTCGCCATTTGATAAATTTGATAACTGTTCATGCGTCATCTCTAGCTATGCAGAAAATTAAGTTATTATGTTAAGGTCTGACGGTCTAGATTCCCCCCAGGCCATTCCGGAGACAAAACATCGCAAAACATCAGTTTCACACTGTCACTTCCTGTGGTCAGCACAATCGGCAGCTTAAGTTTTAAACAGTGGCAACACCTCCCTGTACATCTGATGCATGGTAAACCACCAGATACACTGAGACAGATCAAGAGAGAGGAGACAGTGAGAAATAGAGGTCTAATTCAGGGAGTAAAGCCTTGGTCTGAGATCAAGTTTCTCCTCCGCATTCCTAATATAAACCATTATGAGCTACTGATCGCCAATCTGTCATTAGTATCAAATAACACCATAACAGCCTGACAGTGAATTACACACTTAAATTATATTAAAGTAATGGAAGTGATGGACCTACCTCTCTGTTCCACTTCTGCATTCACAAAAGGGTGGAAGAAGAGAGAAAGAGAGAGAAAGAAACAACAGATTAATGATGCAATATTAAATACTTCACAGTAATTCAATTCCATATGCATGTAATGTGCGTCGTGTCTTAACCCAATCTTGTGAAAGTAGTAAAATGTGCTTCATTTGTATTCTACAAATTCCATTAACAAAGTGATCATAATTTTTGAAAACAAATATAGTGTGTCCATGTGATATTAGACTATTAATAAGAAAAATGTATGTATAAAAACAAACTAGAGACAGAATTTTTAAAAAAAGAAAGACATAGGGTTTGTTTCACAAAAATTGTAAATAAATTGTAGATTTAGATACAGACCAGCTTCTTGGCCAGCCTTCTTGACTAATGAATAAAAGACAAATTTAATGTGTACCATTATTTATTCACTTGTTTTGTATAAATTATATGGTTAACTCCAAATTGGTTTTACACCAATTTTAAAGCTGAATTTTCCTATTTTTATATTAAAAATTGTAGCCTGACACAACATCATTGTGAGTTAGGGGCAAGACTATTTGTTTGGCTGACCAGTGAGGGGGGAGTGGTTTAAAAGTAGTTTGAAAACAACTAGTATTTTTGCAATTCCATTTGTGACGGTAGTAATGTGAAAATTACACACTTCAAATGATCTGTTTCTCACTTTAATTTACCACAGTTTTAATATCAAATTAGTTTTAATTTTGCGTGTTTCTATCTTTGCAAACATTTCTATTTACATACACTTTTATGCTTATTTTAAATATTATGCAACCAGCAGTGGAAGACTAAAATAATTTCATTGTACTCATGCAATGACAATAAGAGCTTGACTTGCTTTTTAAAAAATTACAATCTAGACAGTTGCTACCATTTATGTTCCTTTATGTGTGTGTGTGTGTGTACTTCTCTATGAAATATGCATGAGGATTAACTGTTAATGCATCACTCAATAAATAAGCCACCACACAAGAGAGAGACTGTGTGAGTGTGTGAATGAGGTACCAGGAGATCTGATTTAGAAGCAATTATGTCTCCCACACACACACCTAGTCGAGTTTCAGTCACATTGTAAAAGGATCAATAACAGATAGTCATTGGCTGTCAGTTATAATGTATAAAGAAGTGATGCGTCTAGGCCCACCGGGAGGTTACGACTTCCTCTACTAGTACCCTATCCATCACAACTGACAGGCCGATGTGGGTGATGTTACAGATTTCTACTGTATGTTAACCAAAATCATTTGTTCCGTATTGTGATGGACATCTGAGTAAAACAGATTATTTAAAAAAAAACTAATTGTAGGTCAGGGACATGGTTCTTTCCACCGTTTGTTGATTAGATGGTGGCAGATCTGAATGCGAGCTTGCGGCCAATTGTAAGAAAGGGGTGGGGTTTAAGCAGACTAAATGATTGGAGAAATCTAACATATGTCATCAGAACGAAATATGCTGTCTCACTGGAAGATTGACATTTTGATTAAAGAATAAAGAAAAAAAAGGAAAAATTAAATGCATGCACAGATAAATTGTGCACAAATAATATGCATTTAGAAAATAGATTTCTGTTTCATGCCAACATCAAACAGAACTGCAAAAATATTGATTGTTTCCAAACAAGTTTACAAAACACTCCAAGTCAGTCACTGGTCAGTCAAACAGATAGCCCCTCCCCAAATTCACGCTATTGGCTGAGCCAATGTTGCTATGCTGGGTTGGCATAGCAAGTTCAAGCAAACAGATAGTGCCAAAAAGAGACTAGATACATCCCATTTCACATACTTCTGCACTATATCTGCCATTATGCGTAGTGCAAAAACAGCACAATGTAGTGCAATACAAACATTTTATATATGTTTATGTATTTCTACATGGCCTTTCAGTGGTCACAGTTTTCCCTAAGTATCGAAAGGGGAAGGGCTAAATTTGGCACAATTTTTCTCACCCTGGTATCATTCCAAACTACTTTCTTTACTTTCGAATTACTTACTTTAATTAATTACTTACTTTACGAATTACTTTCTTTCTTCTGTGTAACACAAAAGAAAATATTTTGGAAAATGCCAGTTTTTTTTTTTTCTTTTTGTCCATACAATGAAAATCAGTGGGGTTGTTTTGGACCCTAATTACTTATATTGTATAGACAAACACAGTTGGAACATTTTTAAAACTATCTTCTTTTACTTTCCACAGAAGAATAAAGCTGGGATTGGAATGAGTATATGATGAGAGAATTTACTTTTTTGTGGTGAACTATCCTTTTAACGTAAATAGACGCACGATTCCTAGACTGTAAAAAACTACTTTATTCCCTCCATAAAGACAGTAGTTAATCACACAGATCTAAGGAGCAGGTACTGAGTATCTGCAGTATATGAGGTGAAGTTTTTTGAGTGTGTAGGTAAAACAGACGTCCCATATTGAGGCCAAAGCAGAAAGGTTGACTGGAGTTCTGCCAACTCCTCCATCACAGGGGAGAAGAGAAAGCCAGAAAAACCTCAAGAAAACATTTGGAACATGTTCCCATGGGTTTCTAAGACTGAAGTAATTAAATTACCTGCCTGTGTGTGTGTGTGTGCATGTGAGACTGTTTGTGTGCGTGTCTGTACGTATGATGGACCTCCCCAGTAATTAGTGGGCCTGTGGAAAAAAGTTTTAGGCCTTTTTTTGACCAGATGGTCACAAACATACATGTATGCACTTATGAGCACTCACACACACTTCATGACCCCTATGCGCAGGACGATTTATGGTCAAAAGGTCAAAAAGAACCGTGTGTGCATCCTGCTTGTGTGTCCTTTGTGTCATTTAGCTCTGTGCAAGAAATTCCACCATGTCTCTGCTATTCCACCCATTTGTGAATCAGTATGAGTGTGTATGTGTACGTGAATGTGTAGGTGAAACAAAGTGTATAAGTGTATTCAGGCTTTTCCTGCTGCCAGTGCCGCAGTCATACGATACTGATTTATCGTCACCGTTGCCATGGCCACCCCAGATTGGAACACCAACCCCACAGAAACCGTGAGAACTTGAAACCACATCGCTCAACCCTCGGATGATTGACAGGCTCTTTTCCCATGAGTCATGGCAAGGGACGAGGTCGGAAAACAGCGAATAAATGCAACAGAAGTACATTCATATGCATTTTTCTGTCAGGTTCAATATTTCATATTTGAAAGTTCATATTTGGTGACAGATCTGACTGAGGTGCCAGGTAGCAATCACTGCAATGCTAAGCTTTTAGGAAAGCACAAAAGTTTCTAATAATTTTGATATGAAAATTTGACAGTGACTCAGTGAATAAAAACCTGAACTAATGGAGTCATTATTATGGTCTTGAGGCTCTTTGTATGAGTAGATGTGAGTGCACTTGTTTTTTCTGTACTTGTGAGGGCCAAATTTCAGAAAATGCCCCTGTCTTGAATGGTTAAGCTCTATCGAAATTATTTGTGGTGTAATGTTTATTATTAAATTCCATTACCACAGTTTCTTAAAAAAAAAAAAAAAGCACAGAAAGAACACCAAAAACTACAGGTACAATAAGGCACTTACAAAGTACTGAGGGCCAGGCAAAAAAAGACTGAAGTACAGCCACACATTATATGCGTTGGCATGGAAATCGTGTACTGGCCATCTGGCTAAAGTTATATCCAATATTTCAACCAGCTTGTCATGATGACTTAACCTCAGTAAAGCCAGTAAACCTGGCAAATATCACACCATACATGCAATAATACCAGAAAGGGACATGACGTAACTTTCTGTAAAACAATGTTTACAGGAATCATAATGGAGTTACATCAGTAAGGCATAACTTTCATCTACCAAGAAAAGTATTTCTACCTCAAAAAGAACAATTCAAATAATAAACAGGCTTTTACTGAATAATTAATGTAAAAAATGCAATCTTCACATTCCAAGTGTTTCTATAACCACACTTTTCTGCTATATAAAAGATATACAAGGGACAAAGCTAAATCATTTTCTGTGGTAATCAACATTATGTTACAAATGTTGTCGACAGAGCTTAACTTTAACCTGGAAAATTTGTTTTAAAACAGCTTGAGGCTGCTGGTATTCTATATGTACATACATATATATTTCCTATATTAGTGAAAAGTTTCATAAGTAGTAATGCCTTAATTTAAAAAAAAAAATGCTGAAAGGGTTATATTGTACAAAGTATAACATTATTTTGCTTTTTATTAAACTTTTTTTTTTAAATCTGAGTTATAGCAAAGAGCTTGCTGTACAATGGAAGTGAATGTGATTCATTTGTAAATGTTAAAATACTGACTGTTTTAAATGTATAGCCACATGGAATAAACAATGTTTTATCCAATTTGAAAACTTCCCTAATTTTTTTTACCATAAAAACCTAAAACAGCCATAAAAATTATAACAATAACTTTTGCAGGTCAAGCAATATACACAAAAAGAATTAAGGCAGGTGCTTTCATTAAATAATAAGCTTTACATTTCTGCATGTAAATCTTCAAAAATTGAAGATTTTACTTCCATTGCCTTTTACTTCCATTGTAACCTTGAGGGCAAATCAAAATAATTTTTATGGTAACACTATGGGAACACTATGCAACAAATGTTGTCGATTGTATTAACTTGTATATAATATTCATTTAAGTCTGACACATTCATGGATCTTTTAGAAGTAATAGCACACCTCTACTCAACAAGCCACACAATTTTAAATATAATTAATGTCTAGCCTGTAGCACAAAAGAATGAGTTATACACCAAAGTTTAATACTTAAAAGTTAGAAGTTTGTTCTAACTTGCCAAGATGATGGGTTCGATTGTCGACACTGACAGCAATAAATATAAATTTGTGATCAATTCAAAAATCTGCTTTAAAAAAATATTCCACATTGTCCTGCTTTGATGAAATCAGTGAATAAAGATGTCAAATGTCAACAAGTGCAGTTTTCTTTCCAGCGTTTACATATTTTGAAACAGTAAGTTGGGAATATGCTGAAGAGTTTTTCTCGTTTGAAAACAGCCAGTAGCTTTTAATTTATGTCACAGCTTGGCAAAACCACAAATCCCCTTTCCTCACAATCAATAGAAGGTTAGGAAGGAAAATCTCTAATCAATAAATAAATAAGCATGAGCATGTATGTGTGTGTGAGAACTTACTGTATGGCACACACTCGTACTGAACCTCAAGGTATTTGTACGTTCCAGGACAAGGGTCAGGAAAAACATCAGGGCCAGCAACGACTGCACACTGAGTTCGGTTGTTACACCTGAGAGAGAAAGAGAGAACGATACACGCAGACAGATAAAGCAAAGCTATTAGTTCAGTTCATTCAATATCAGTCTGACATTAGGCATATGAACCGTATGTACTCGATCAATATGTACGATAAAAATTAATGAGCCCTAAAATACCATTTTCATCAAATGAAAGAAAAAAGATACTTTTACTCAACAATCTCAATGAAGCTGAAAGACTCAAAATGTGGGCTCCCCAAAGAGCCCAGGAACACATGCTGTTGTTCAAATGTAATTCTTATGTAGGTCGTATGTACACGTAGGGCTGAAAATACAGAGCAGAACGAATTCTGGCACAAAAAAACAGACAGTTTTAACAAATCCTGCTTGGCAGGAACACATGCACACACATACGGATGGCCACCACATGACATCTCTGTCATATTTCATGATTATTACACCCTATAGAAATGCAAGCACACACACAAAACACAACTGACACATGTACAAACACACACAAGAATCTTAAAGCGCAGTTATATCTCCCTCAATGTGTAACCATGGAAACCTTCCAGTCCAAACCCATGGGGCACTTAAAATGCACACACAGACACACAAACACATATTCAGCTTTTTAAGTTTCCAACCTTAGCTTCACAAAATCATTATAAGGCAAGTGACAGTCTGACGGACTCAGGTGTGAGTGCGCGCGTGCGTGTGTGTGTTTCGCCTCTTACTTTTCAAGCTGCCAGACAATGGAATATTGTATAGGATTGGTATCTTGGCATTTGTGTATATTTGTGTATAAGTATAGATGCAGGTATGTTAAGTGTGTGTTACAGTTTGGGTATGTGTGCGTGTGTGTGTGGGCCTTAATTGCTGTGCTGAGTGAGTGTGACAGTGCTGTGGGGCATCTCTGGTTTCCGGGGCGACAGCTCTTGTGCGGCAGTGTGCAACACTCAGATATGACCTAATTTAGGAGGAGAGAAGAGGAGATTTTTTTGTCTTTTTCTTTAAAGGTAAAGATTTGCATGCACAAAACACCCATTAGCCTACTCAATGCCCCCGCCTAAGAAATGTTGTCTCGGGTTTTGTGTGTTTTAGATTTGTGTTAACAGTTGTTTGGGTGTATGCAAACGGTCCGATCAGACAGGCTGAAGTGAGGAGATGACTGAATGAACTGGGGCAGCGTGTGTCACATGAATATATCAGCATCGTCCAGATGTACAGAGACACTGGCCTTGAAGAACATCACCTGACTGAGATATCAGAGAGTTTCCTATGTGTGTAAATAACTGTTTCCTATTTCGCTCACAAACACACACAGGATATCATGATTTGTAATCATTTGATGACATGGGTCCAATAAGGTGGGGGATTTTTTATAGTTATGAGCATCCTTGAAGCTCAACAATAGAGTATCACGCTAGCAATGCCAAGATGATGGGTTCGATTGTCGACACTGACAGCAATAAATATAAATTTGTGATCAAATCAAAAATCTGCTTTAAAAAAATATTCCACATTGTCCTGCTTTGATGAAATCAGTGAATAAAGATGTCAAATGTCAACAAGTGCAGTTTTCTTTCCAGCGTTTACATATTTTGAAACAGTAAGTTGGGAATATGCTGAAGAGTTTGTCTCGTTTGAAAACAGCCAGTAGCTTTTAGTTTATGTCACAGCTTGGCAAAACCACAAATCCCCTTTCTTCACAATCAATAGAAGGTTAGGAAGGAAAATATCTAATCAATAAATAAATAAGCATGAGCTGCATACCAGCGAATTAGAATTAACTTTTTACAGTACATGCTATTGCTTGTTTTATTATATTTAAAAAAATCACATAAAATTGTAAAACTTACAATTAAAGTAGTTTTTTTGCATTACAGTAATAAGCATGATCTTTTGCAAACTACAGAATTGGGGATGAACATGATAATAGATTAAATGTTTTTTAACAAAACCATTTCCACATGCAATGTAACATGATCAATAATTTGAGAAAATCAAGTACCCTGACCAATCACAGGCTCTCTCGCCATTTTCATTTCTGGAACAACTGTTTAGCGTGCAGCGTGTGAAATCAGTTCTATTCTCTCTCCTCTGAATTGCATCAGACCTGCTAGTTGAAATCTCTTTGTGTAATATATTATGTCTGCCAATAGATCTTGGATAAGGGGCTCCCAAACAATCACCTTCCAATTACCTCCCCTCATTGATTAGAGCATTAGCCCGCCATGGCACACACATACACACACACTCTGTGAATACATTAGCCCAAACTGAGTGAGATGTAAAGGTCAGACAAAATGAGAGAGAGCGAGTGACAGAGAGAAAGGGAGAGCGGGAGATGAGGTGGAGAATGATAAATGATGTGTGATTCCAGCCACAGCTTCTATAAAAAGCAGCGGAGCAGGACAGAGAGAGAAAAAAGGCGAACTCTTTCTCTTGTCTTCTGTTTCATAGAACGTTTCCTAATTCCTCTATGGGAATTATACACTGTTACATTCTGAGCGTGCCTTGCACATTAGCAGTTCAGGGTTATAGAAACTGAAAAATCTATCTCTTGTGTGTTGATAAAAGCGGGCTGCCAGCATCCAAACATCTAAATCGAGTCTCACAAGAGAATGTGAGCATGTGTCACAGGTATATTGGTGTGTGTGTATGAAAGAGAACTCATAAATGGTAATTTCCTCCACATTGACTCTGGGCATGGTCTATGGCCTTGCTAATTGGATCTTACAGTCTGGTCTACCCTGAGGCAGTGTGTGTGTGTGTGTGTGTGTGTGGCAGCTGGCAGGTGGTATAACAGGCGACCTCAGGGCAGGATATGGTGCTCGCTCCCTTACACATTTTCACTGATTACACACACACAAACACACAGGGAGTCATTCTGAATGAACAAAAAAATGTATAATCAAATCTGTCCGGTTCGAAATTAAAAGCATACAGTAGAAGCCGCCACTTTTAAGAATCTTTTATGAGGGCAAGGCATGCCGTTACGCAGCATGACACATCCGTTCATAGTTTGTGATTATTCTCATGCGTAGCCCATTCCCTACATCCCTATATCTTTCTTCTTGTGCCATGGGGTGCCAGGTTGTCGTCCCCAGTCAAAGTCAAGGTCGGACAGATAGCAGACTGTGCTCTCGACATTAGCCGGAACTGAAACGATAATGTTTCTTGTGTTGACGCAGATGATAATGGGGTTTTGTTCTGCGTGGGTTCTGTGTCTCTGTAGCTCGGCTTCGTCTGTGTAGTTTGGAGGCAAAGAATTCATCTGTCCTGCCAGACAACTTTGAACAATGCAAACAGGATGGCTAATATGTTTGAAGGCTGATGTTTGGGGCGTTATGTTACGTGGACAATCTCAAATGAGTACATCTGATTAATTCCGTGTGATGTGTAAAAAAAAAGCACTGCACAAATATACGCTTACATTGTTCTGCATGGCAAACACCTGCTTTTGAAGCACAATGTCTTTTTCCTGTTTTTTATTACGCTCTTATGTGCTAATTATGCCTACAAATCAAAGTGTTGACAGTTTCGCTCTCCACAATGAGCTCAGCTGAAACCTAACACACAGCCCACGTACACACTGCAAAGTTTTGGGAGTGACAACCACATTTAAATGCGGGAATAAATACCCTAAATTATTATTCCATGTGTGTATGGAATGCAGGATTCACTCCAAGTTGCAACAGTTGACACAGTGTAACTCAATAGCAGCATTACTGCATTACCAACTAGCTGCTCAGTTTGGGTCTGTACATAGTACTCAGATTTAATGAAACTGCAATTGTCACTGCCTGGATGTTTTAGCAGTGAATTTAATTGTAGAATGTGGTTTGTACTCACAGTCATTCACGGTCATTTTGGAAAGGTTAATTGTAAAGTAAATTTCTGCTAAATCTTTAAGCATTCTGTCAGGCACATAATATCTTTAAGTGCTACTATATAAAATGCTAAATGAAAAAAAAATTGTTTTTTAAATAAAGTAATACATAAATTTTAATATATGTATTTTTTAAGATTTTTTATGGGCAGTATTATTATTAATTTTAGTATTATTTATATACTATTATTATATAGTATATAGTATTATTTATATAGTATTATTTTAATATTTTGAATTAACATTCATTTTCATATTTTCAGCTTTCATTTTAATTTTAATTAAGGATTTAGTCATTTAGATATGTGCTTTTCTAATTTTTATTATTTTTGTATTTCTATTTAATTTATTTTTAAGCTTAATTTTTCATAACTTTAGCATTTTCATTTTTAACATTTTTTTCAGTTAATTGCAAATACAACATTTCTCATTTTCATTTAGTTTTTTTATTAAGTTTACATTTTTATCTAATTTCTAACATTAAAACATTATAATAGTTTTATTTTTAGTTAACAATTACAAGACTTATGGCCTCCTATCATTAGTATTCAGACAACAACATGATTATTTTCTATAAATAGAACAAATTACATAAATTCTTTCTGCTTGAGAAATCTTATCAAGCTTGAAAAAACGAATTATGTAAGACTGTTGAGAGCAGACATTGTCTCCTTTAAAAACTTAAATGATATAATTTCCTCTTCACTGTGCCATTTAATATTAAATAATATAAAACAGTAATATTTACCTCCCTATTATTTTAAAATAAACAAGCAGCGTGATGAGAGGAATCAAAATTCATGGACACATTTAGATTCGATGAAATTAAAACCTGATTTAATTTGAATGTGAATGTGTTGATATAAATGTGACTGATCTAGAGTGAATGGGCAAACCAATACATAGCTTATTGCAGCAAAGTTTCAATGTGTGTGTGTGTAACCTGTGGTCTTTTTTTTATTTAGAAAAACATAATTTTAATACAATTAAATTAGAATAACATTTTTATGACCGTCTACACGCACATAGAAATGCACATCATTTTTAAAACTATTTCAAAGTACATCGCATGAAAACATTGTTATTACAATAGGTTTATAATTTCACCAGATGTTGCGGACACAAATGGTCCTCCATGATGGAATGACTCATTTAGCTGCAGTGTGTACGAAGCCATGCACTGACACACACACACACACACACACACACACGTACAAAGACGCACACATTAATACAGCCTGTGAGACAACAATAGAGCACAAAGCATGTGAATGTATCTCTCTACCTGAGGCCCATAATCTTGTAGGCATCAGGCAGATAGCAGCGAGTGTTCTCCATTTGAGCTGGGTCCGAGTCACAGATCTTGTCATCTGTGCGCCCATAATTGGCGCTCTCGATCATAATGACATCGGTGCCCGGGCAGCGCAGCTCGATAGGATAACCCTCACATGACAGCTCTCGACGCACCACAGCCATCGGCACTGGAGCACGACTTAAAACTGCGAAAAAAGAGAGAGAAAAATATTAGGCTGAACAAACTATGAAACAAATTTAAACACAAACAGATTGTTCTTCATCTTTCATTCACGCACTCTCTCTCAGACATAAAATAATCCAGTTTTTGAGTGTGTTAGAGAAAGACGGCATGTAGCAAAAATAATAGTTATTGAGAGCAAAACCATTCTTCATTATACAATAGAAAGATCTCATATCTGCACCCAAAAGTTACATCTATCTAGTTATCATGTCTCAGTAACAACCTTTCTTTAAATCACACACACACACAGACACTTAAATCAAAAATTACATTCTTTAGCACCACCCATTTCCTGTTACCGTAGCAACACACTCCTTTCCCCGCATGACGTATAGCCATAGACAAACACCATAACACCAACACAATAAACTGCATTCTAATGCGTACACAGACACAAACAGATTCAGACACCCTCACACACACTCGCTCTTATGAAATTAATCTCAGGGATGTGAATGACACTTGACTGTGTGCACGAGTTAATTTCATATTCTGCTACTGCATCCGATTAGCACACACACTGACAGCAGAGATGCCACATCATCATCCAATCAGGATCCAGGATTTAACCGTCGCCATCGCAATCGTTTCCATTGAGATTTAACAACACACACACACACACACACACACACACACACAAGAGCCATTCTGATTCTAAAAGAAAGCAAAGGCCAGCAGAAATGACTGTGCGTGAGTGTGTGGGCAGGGCTGATGTATAGAACTGAAATGGCTTATGGGTATAATGTAGGTTATTGGTTTAAATAGAATCGAGTGCAGGCAGGAAGGCTGTTGTCGAGGTGGAACTGTGTTTTAGCGCCCTTGAGACTGGTGGAAGGTGAGTGCCAGAGAAAAGAAGCAATCGATAACAGTGAGAAAAAAGGAGAGAGGCTGAATGAATGTGTGCGTTACATAGATACAGAGAACGTCGATGAGGGAGCGCTTGTGTTGAATGTTGCCTTGATGTTTTTAAAACATTCCCCCAATGGCCAATTCCCCAGTGTCCTCTGAGCTCAAATCGTTACGCTAAAGTCCCCTTGAGGGACCGAGTTGTGCACACGGGGTCGCGCTCGCATGTGGCTCACACACATAGAGAGTCTAGACGTCTGCATCTATGAATATTGATCTGTCAGATCCTCTTACATCTGCACTCGATCTCACACACTTTTAACAGGTTCACACACAATTTTTATAGTTATGGATCGGCCCATAAAATGGCTCGTTCACTGGAAAATAATCCAGCTATATTTCATATTTCACTATGGTGTTTGGCAAAATGCAGCTATCTATTAAAAGGCTTTGGAGTTGTTTTTGTTTGTGTGTTTCAAATTTCTCTCCCCCATATGTGCGTGAGCGCCTTTCTGCGTATGTGTGAATGTTTTGATCATAACGGATGTGCAGTGGTTGTGAAATTCTGTGATTGCTCATGAATCATTTATTGCTGCGAGAAGAGATGTCTCAATTAATAGTTTCCAAAACTTTTAATAAGACGCAAAAACTTTGTGAAATTTTCACTGAAGATTTGAGAGCTGCGCGCTTCGCTCTCATTTGGCTCGTCTTCATCTGACAGTCTGCACTTCAAGGTTGGGGGCCAACTAATCAAATAAAAGCAGTAAGACATCTCATTTATCCATCTCAGTGAAAACAACACAACAAGGAAATAATTGGCTTCTGTCTGTGTGAGTGTGTGCATGCAGTACCGAGCGTGACGGGTGTGAAGAGGGCGAAGAAGAAAAGTAGGCGTGTGGACCACATGACCGCCGATGACCCTGATGACCTCTGCACAGACTCACTGAAGATGCGTCTCACATTAGCCATGGAGCTCCTCTCTGACGCGTACACCTAAAGTAAGAAGGACACACACAGAGCAAGCAAAGAGAATGTTAATGTTACAGCCAAAGGTCACTTTTGTTGTACACAGTGTTACAATGCAAAAATAACAGGAGCTCAAAATCGGCCCTGTTTATGTTCTTATTAAATGTTGCTGGTGTTCTTGCACATTATTCAAAAAAAGGAATTTATTTTCATAATTTTTTTTTTCAAACAGTAAGAACTTTCTTCTTTCCAAACCAACTGAGTACATTCAGCACAGGATGTGTTCTTGTCCTCAAAGGCAGCTAGACAGAATGCAAAAGAAGAAAACAGAACGCAAAGATCTCGAGCAACATCAAGGATGACCTACTTTTAACTTCATATGCTGCGCTCATGGTCCGAAAGACTTCTAGTTGCATGTGTGCATAGACCACCAATTACAAAATACTACAGATAAACAAAAACAAGTCTTGTGTTTGTAGGGACTGTGGACAGTCGGCCAGTGAGAGGTTTATGTAATATGTTCTGTGCGACAAACGTTAAATGAGTTGTGACTGGTGTCATGTTGTCTTTAAACATGGAATATTTTAAGGAATATTATGGAATATTTTTAAGGTTAGTTTAGCGTAATATTTTTCATTAATAACAAATCAGCTCAAAAAGCAGAGAAACTGATACAGCTGAACCCAGATGTAATGATCTGTCATATCTCTTCTAGCCATAAATCTAGCCAGTCTCTGAATCATGTCTGTGTAATGAAGTCGATGACACTGAAAAACAAATCCATAATATTTAATAGAGATTATTGATTGTTGTGTGTGTTTGACCATGCAACCAGTTAATCATCCGACAAAAAAAAAAAGATTGAGCGTCTGGGTGTTTCTTTAACTTCAGGCACTTTTATGCTCCTACAGTTTTAATCTAGAGTTTAACTTTTTGTTTATATGAAAATATGAAATTTAAAAAATGTCTTGAAATTTCATCATTTGTTTCATCTTATATTCAAATGCTTTACATCCGTACCATTTTTTTATTCTTGTTCTAGACAATCTTAAACTATGAAATCCATTACAAAATATAAATCATAGAACTATGATGACCTAAACAGGGGGTGAAGTAAATATCACTTACAGAATATTTTTTGCTTTGCATCATTTCCAATCAAGTAAGTAATTTAGTCAAATATTCCAAAAATCTAAAAAATTGTGTGTATTCACAAATTCTAGCTTTGAGATTAGCAACACAAAGGTGAAAAGCCACAGTGCTATTAAACAATAAATAATGTGAGATGTGTTGAAAATTACAGTGAAAATATAGGTCACACTTTCTTTTCAGGTCCAATTGTCACTATTAACAAATCGTTTAACTATGACTTTTGACTCAATAAACTCCTAATTTGCTGCTTATTAATAGTTAGTAAGGTGGTTGTTAAGCTTAGGTATTGGGTAAGATAGGGATGTAGTATATGGTCATGCAGAATATGTGCTTTACAAGTACTAATAAATAGTCAATATGTTAATAAATGGCATGCGAATAAGCAAGTAGTAATAGTGAGAACTGGTCTCTATGCTAAAGTGTTACCAAACTATGCACTGTTGGACATATTAAATAAAAAACTCAGTGTCAAAAGTGTATTTCTAAACATCCACATATTTGAATATGCCCATAGCTGTGTAATGTGTAACAGTAAAAACAGAGGAATGACAGCATAGCATGAAAATCATGTGACAATACTCTTGAGAAGACATATGTGGTGCTCTGCTAATGCCTCCTACAACAGGTTAATGCATCTTTCCTCTTTCCCTCTCCCACACACACACACACACACACAGATAGTTATATATGGCCTACGTCCACTGAACATCTTTACCTTATTAAAAATAAAGCACTATACAGCCACTGTCTCATTAAACTTACATAAACACTCAACAATGCCACTCAATCATTAGAAACACACAGCCGCACACTCTTCCTTCTTATGCACAAAAACACACAAAGCTTAAACACACTCTCTTTCTTTGTCTGCTTGATTGATGGCTGCTTAGTAAAGTGAGCAGGAGGGTTTCGAGCAGATGTCCCACATTATAAACAGGGACATATGGAAATATGGCCACGGTACCAGTAAAGAGCATGTGTGTGCGCATGCATGATCAAATGACCATGTAATAATTCTACCAGTAAAGTCCTGGTTAAATCAGTCTGTGTCTTAGATCTATGACAATCAAATATGCAGCAAGGAATCTTGTGTTTATGGTAAACAGTCAATCTGCCAGTCAGTCATGTGTACAATATATATACACATATGTGAGTATGTACAAACACACAATTACTAGTCCACTTTACTTCAAATAATGATGATATGTAGATAATTGGTTTGCATGCTTCTTCTAAATTAATAGTTCATCTAAAAACGACAAATCTGTCATCAGTTATTCAACCTCATTTTGTTCTAAACTTTTATGACTTCTGTGGAAAACAAAAGATGGTATTTCGAAAAATGTCTGTTTTATTTTTTTGTTTTTTTTTACATGCAATTCCGTTGCTTCTTGGAAATTTTGTGGCAGTTTCAAAGTCAACAGTCCAGTGGGTGGTACTAAAAAGCGCATTCAAATTTATATGAAAAAGAAAAAGGTGACTGTGCCAACATTTTATTACATTGGTTTATAGCTACACATATCTCTGCAGTTCGCAAATTAAATGTTGCGTACCCTCTAAACCCTAAACATTGATTTTAAAAAAAAGAAGCATTTTCTGAAGCAACCGAACCATGCTTTTTCCCCCTTGTTTCTACATGTTTTGAGCTCTAATGGAAGTCAGTGAGGTTCAGGGTTGTTTTGGAGAAAAGAAAAAAAAACATTGCTAAAAGCTTCTCTTTTGAGTTCCACAAAAGAAACCAGCATATATAAATGATGACAGAAATTTCATTTCTGGGTGAACTGTTTCTTTTTTATGTAATCAATTTTGATTTTATAGTGCAGAATATGTTCATGCTTCCAGTCAGTTTCTCAATTATTTCATTGTTTAGCATGATCCATTTGACCATATGCTAATCCTAATCACTTAATGACCCAATTAGCTATTTCAGCATAACCAATGTGTGGCCACTCTAGTATGTATAATGCTGATTAACCAGTGGGCATCTGAGGATGACCGTCAGGGGTTCCGCTATTCACTCATTAGCTTTTCAGTTCCTTAAAGAACTCATGATGTGTGTGCAATCTGTAGTTGGCTGCAAGTCAATTTCCCAATCAATGTGCAGAACATTCATGCCAAGAGTACCAGATATAAATTATGAAATATAAACCAACATTGTTATTTTTTAGAGATGACAAACTTCAGCCACCATTTCTGAATTTTGGAATTTCATCTTTCGGAAGAATATACAGAGTGTCAGGTGATACACGCTAGGGATGTGCAAAAATACAAATTTTAAAAAGTAGTAGGTGGGCTGCCTGTATGATTAGCTGACTATAATTGGTCTAAAGGACATTCTGTATAATTAGGCTAATTTCAGGTTCACCTGTCATCGATAGGACGTGTTTCTTTGAGGGTGTTTTTACATAAGTAATAGCAATGATTATCTTAAAAATCAGCTGGACAGAACATGACAGAATGCAGGGGTCTTGAGATTATTATTTTTTTAATTGAACAGGTTTTAACTTGACATGGTGTTTTAACTTTTTGACTCCAAACTTTTGAACGGTACTGTGTATTTAATTTTGCATGTTCATTTCCACTATTTTTATATTTAAATAATTTTTTACTGTTAGAGTAAGTCAACATCATGGCAAATTCAAAACGAATATCCATTTTTCATAGTTTGTTTATACAAAAAAACATGCTGGCCATTTATCAGTTAATTATTGGCTTCATAAAGTTCAGCACACTGCTGATTACATGCTAATTAAAGCATTGCTTCTAAAAAGCTCAAAGCAAAAACAAGTTAAAAAAATCTACATAAACTAGTTGACTAGTATGCTTTTGAATAATTAGACCATAGTGAATCATCTCTAATACTATATGCATTCAGGAAGAGCACAAGGTTTGACTAACTTTCCCTTATTTTGCTCTCATACTTAGCCGTTAGTGTTAGGAACAGCAGTATCTATCCTATCTCACCATGTTTGGGCAGATGAAGTATCTGAACACTGAATAGGTGGCGTTGGCGTGTAAATGTGGGTGGCCATGCATTAATGTATACCTCCATGTGTTGTCAGGCATTTTTCTATCTTACTTTCAATAAAAGCATTTTTCTACAGAGCTAGAAAGTTCTGAGGTGTAAATGTTACTGTATGTTCTCATAGTCTGAAAAACTCTTTTATATCAAAAGTTCATGGACATCATTTTTTCATGAATCGGGTTGTGTTTCTTTAAATTATATGCCACTTGGTCTGACGTGTTGTTATTTAAAGCGATGCTGAATTTCAAGTGAGGCTGAAGTGTCTGAATACTTTTGGGGGCCGCTGTAGATGGATCCATATTTGATAGAGACTGACAAGTAAAGTCAGCCAATTTCCAAGTTCATTTCCTGCAGTCATGAACTTACTCTGAGAGTGCGGTAGACTGCGTTACTGTGTTATGCGATCCCTCCGCCAACACACACGCTTGCTGTCACTCTCGTTCTCTCTCAGATAATCTATAATGCCATATGGCAGTTTTTGACTCGATTGCGCTGCGGGGTGCAGTACATACTTGGTAGAGTTTGGTTATAATTTATGGCACAGAAATGCTTGCATGCCTCAATCTCATTCTGGCAATTTCTGTCTGGCATGGCATGACCTTACGAGCTCCCATCAACCCCTGCAGCTCTGTGTGTCCAGTAATGAGAGCAGCAACCTCCCTCTCTCTCTCTCTTTCTAAATGAGAGTCTGTCTGAACCCTCAAATCAGGGAGTCTCACAGTAATGACACACAATTAGAAAGACACGACCATGTATCCCCCCACCATCTCGCTCTCCCCGTTCCTCTCTGTCTCTTCCTATCTCGATCACTCTATCTCTTCCCATCTCTCCTATTTTTATACCTCACATTTCTCCTCATGCATTTTTGGTGGCATGTAGAGAAAGAAAAAAACAACTGACCTCTTTTTTTGTGTTTCCCTCTTCACAATAAGGGAACAAATAACTTACGTTTCCATGCAGCGTGCTTGATGGACATTTGGTAAAATACATACTGATTTCACTAGGAATTGCAAACCCATAAGACTTTATTCATCATCAGAATACAAAAGATGATATTTCTATTATTATATATATATTATTCTATTATTTCTATATTATTTCATCATTTTTTCCATCCACTGATATTCCACACAACCCTAATTTTTAAGCTTCAAACCGTTCATGAAGACATCGCAGATGTAGTCTATATGAATGGAGTGGTTTTATTCAAAATGTTATGAGGATGGATAGATGAAACATGGATGTATGGACACATTCATAGAATAGAACAATCAAATATAGTGAAATGAAGCTCAACTATGCTTGCTTGACACTCTTCAACTACCCTCATTGGTTTTCGTGCGTCTTTGTTTTGTATTTAGAAAATGAACAAAATTATTATGCATTTGCAACTATATGAGACGAGTAAATGATGACAGAATTTTCCTTTAACCTTTGTTTACTCAAAGGTAATAAAACACATTCAAAATGTAATCTTTAGTAAATATCTTTAGCAATCTTTAGCAATATTAATATATTAATATTTTCATACAGCACAATTTAATATTGTGATGCCTAAATTCACTTGTAGAACTATCCTAGGGTGCGTTTCCCAACAGCCTCGTTAGCCAACTATGGTCACCAACTCGTTACCAACTTAGTTCAGCGAGTTTCCTGAAACCGTAGATCAACGAACATTCGCAATCAGTATCGCAAATTTATGTGGTTGGAACTCAGCTCTCAACCTGTGGTTAGAAGCATAGTTTCTTGTTAGTAAGACATATGGGCTTAAATAAACAAGCAAGCTAACATACAGTACAACCTATATATCCCATTCTATCTAAATATAAATGCATTTAAATCTATGCATTTTAGCGCATCCTCAGTAAGAAGATGAGGAGAAGCGACTGTATTGGGGAAACAGTTGTGACTAGGTAGTTTGTTTCCATAGCAATGCTTCGTACTATGGTGGTTAATCAGCGAGTTGCATCATTGTACGGGAAACGTACCCCAGCATGACTACAAATCCTTAGTAGTGTACATTCTGGATGTTTGAACTGGAATCTATGTTTCTGAACTGCCCTTTAGTTTAAAGGAGCAACTAAGGTTTAAAAGACTTCTTACAACTAAACACCTTGCTGTTTTGAGCGTGTGACTGAGAATTCAGAGCAGGAATTCACAACCCCCATGAGTTCACAGGATTTGTGGTTCATGCAGGATAGTTCAAATTGGCCTGCACGGTTGGGACCGTTCAGCTGGATACTGTAGTTTCAGCCAGAGAATCACAGAGCCACTGAATGGGCCAATCAGATTTCAGCTGGCCCCACCCCTAGCCCCACCTATCCTCTTGCTCTCTCGCTCACACTAAAAAGCAGAAAAACTTTAAAGGGAGTTTTTGATTTATAATGATGGTGCGAGTGACTTTTTGCTCTGATAGAGGGCATGTTTATGAAACTCTTTCTAAGCCTCAAAGAGTCATAAATCTTTATTCATTTTCCCCATGTTTCAATAATTCAGAATTCAGCTTGCTGAAATCACTATTAATCTCGAAGGCACACACACACACGCACACACCGAGTGCGCAGGGTTGAGTTCCTCTAGCCTTTGCTCATAATAGATTCTGTGTCTGTCTCTGGCTCACTCTTCATACTGCCAATACGACTGAGTCTCTCTGATTTATCTTTTATTATGTCCCACAATCTACTTCTAAAGCACTCTGCTCTCTCTCGCTCTCTCTATCTCTTTCTTACACACACACACAAAAGACATGTTCATGTACCCGCAGATTCTTGCAGTTTCTCATACACACACATACACAAACACATAAAATAACAAACCAAATTGCTGATAAAAGACTATGACAACATTTGTACATAAAAATACAAGCACATATACAATCTTGTATGAATGCATAGCGTACATGCTGTACAGACAAACGTAAAATGTACTTTCTGCAATGTAAAAGGAATATAATGAACGTCTTTATTTTAATTACAGCTTTTAAAGAAAAAAATCAAAGACGTTCATTATATTCCTTTTACATTGCAGAAAGTACATTTTACGTTTGTATGTACAGCATGTATAAATTGCCATAAGATTGTCATGTTGCTGTATTTTAATTACAGCTTTTAAAGAAAAAAATCACAGCAACATGACAATCTTATGGCAATTTAGTGAGATGAGACACATATATCCTTTGAAAGTGAAGAAAAATTAGGTATCGAGGGACTGATCAAAAATGTAATGTAGGCTGTAGGTGTTTTTTTTTTTTTAACAGAAGTACATTTTTATTAAAACTAGGAGTTTTTAACTTTTTTCTTTTTGTGAAGGTCACATTGCCATGCCTTAATTGTTTTCATTTTTTCTATTCAAATGCCTTTTATTTCAAACTCAAATTACTTGACTCTTGTCCCTGATCCAGACTTTCAATCTTTAAAAAAATCATAAAAAAATAGTAATTACGGTGGTAAAACTAGAATATTATAATCTACGCACAGAGTTAAATAATCATAAACTATTTCAATATTTATTGTGTGAAAACTAATTAACACTCATTACAACTCTTGTGGTGTCATTTCATCACATCCAACAAAGTTTTTCAAAATGTAGTGTACTAGGCTGCCAAGGAAACAAAAGTGTCAGCATATGATGGCATTCATAAATAAAACAAAGAATAAATAATATAACTTCAGAAAAGTTTATTTGGCTGTGTGACATTTCTGATTAATCTGTCATTTCATCAAATTATGCAAAATCGATTTGACTAATTTTGTATTTCAGATACATAAAATCCTGGCTATGATATTAGACAATTTCCACCACAATGTAATTTTTAAAATGTCATTATTACAATGTAATTTCAACCACGGAATGTTATTAAACAATGCATTTGATGAATGTTAATCATTCATCCAATGAAACACTGAAAATGGGCACACATTTCCAGTCAACAAAGAAAAATGCTGGATGCAGCTATAGTGTTGTCACTTTTTTTATCAGAGAGCAAAACATCCTTATTTGTGCACTCACTGTTGAATAGCTTTGTCCTGATTTACTGTCTGCTGGGCACTTCAGTGGGCAGAGTGGGGCACTGGCACAGTCCTGTCACTCCACATTCATCTAGAGTCAGCTACAGGCTAAACACTACTTCAGCCAATGGCTTCCATGGATAGAATTGAATGTCTCCAGTGGGTGTATAGAGATGCAGGCTTATACAGTATTGCGGATTAATTCTAAAGAAATAGCATAGCTTCAGGTTTTGAAAGGCTTCAATCGGTATCTCAGGGCTAATGTGGATTAAAGATATGGTTTGTAGGATAACTTTGCTAACATGGCCAAAGGTTAAGGTAGCATTGACTGCCTTGTGCCACGATAAAAGCCTTTAGAAAGTGATCTCTGATAGCTCATGTACCACGCGGAGACATTCAACTGGCCTTATTTAACATGAGCAACATGAATTTGTGTGTTTCTACACATAATTGTGCTCTAATTTAGTTTAATGAATAGGCCCAATGTGTGCGTTGTCATCTGGATTTTGCTTCTTTTTTTTTTTAAGAATCTTCTCATCTGCAATGTTCCCTGATGTTAAAACATCATTAAGCAGATGTTAATTGACTAATTCAGTTCACTCTTGATTATCATATTTTTTTTATGCTTAAAGAAGAACACAATGCTTAGAATTAGTAATCATTCAGTACTGTCCAAGTACCACACTGACTTATTTACTTATTCATTCTTCTAAATGATGATTTCAGGTTACAACCCTGTACTCTTTCTGACATCATGTGATCTAGCTCTCTAATTATGCAATACCAAAAGTGCTCAATATGCTCAGCCTGATTCAGCATGATGGAGCTGATAATTAGGGCCATTTCATTAATTATTCAAGATGAATATTCACTATTGTGGATTTGGGTGAAGTGGTAAAATATTTACATGTTTTCTCCTCCAGTTCACTAATATTTTATGCTGGGTCTAAATTCACACTGTATGACAGAGAGAGAGAGACAAAAGCTGGGAACGAAATCTGAAAAATGCTGTCTTTGCAGGCAATATACAATGGTAAGAAGGTAACCATGTATGTCTATATCCAGTGTTCACATAACATTCTGCCAACTCCATCTGGTCATTTCTGAGCAGAACAGTGTCCAAAATTACTTTTTGTTCCCTATATAGTGTGCCATGTGGGATGCTGGAAGTTCATTTTTATATAGTTCACTCTTCTATACCTGTAATGCCTTCTGATTGATTCATGTTAGTCTAATTATGTTTTATCATGATTTAGCGACACATTGTGGTGTAAGTAAATCTGTCCATGGCTCTGTCTCCTCTATGAGTGCAGAAACACTGCCTTTGAAGTCACTGACAGACAGGTCTGCAAGGCAGCTGCCTCAAGCAAAAAGTGTACTTCAGTTTTGATGTGCAGCGTACAAGTACAGCCAAATACATAGCCTTTCAATGTTTAGAGCATTATATATTTGCTCAGAGTGAAGAAATGCTCTAAAGTAAAAGGCTGTGCAGAAAGCCCTTATATGGAGATTTTTTGGGTGTGTTTTATGCAAATTACTAACCTCTGGCACACAAACACTCATTTAGAATAAATTCATTAACATTAGAGCGAGGTTAAGAACAAATTCATGTGCGCACGCACGTGTTTGTGAATTAGGTGGAAATATTTTGTGAGAGGTGCATATAAATACAAATAATCCACTCAGTTATTAATGAATGAGACCAAATGTCTTTGTACTCTTTTACACTGGAGCTGTGAGTATCTATAAATGCAAGCGCTCGTCAGTGCGACAGTCAGTTGTAAGCTGTGCTACTAGAGAGGCTGCATGTTTCGAAGGCTGCATTCCAAGATCGAATACGCCAAATCTGCTGTCCAATTTCCTTCAAATGCGGCCATCGTTTCACAGGCCCCAAAAGATACAACAAACAGATCCTTCGCAGCCAAAACTAACCCAAGATTTATTGCATGCTGGTGACGATAGGATTTGTTTTTTCCCAAGAAAATGCTGGATTACAATTAAATGTAAGTATTGGGTTTCAACTTGGATATGTAACGATACAAACAATACCCTCATGTCATTCCAAACCTGTAAGACCTTCATCTTCGGAACACAAATTATGTATCTTATATATATTTTTGACCCTGCATAGACAGAAATGTAACTGAAATGTTCCCAGACCCAGAAATGTAGTAAGGACATCGTTAAAATAGTCCATGTGACATAAGAAAACAAAAATAACGACTTTATTCAACAGTTCTTCTCTTCCACGACGTACCACGACGCATGTGTGCGCATTCTTCTGCTCGTAAACAAGACGCAGCCATAATTTTACGAGGCTACGAGAATACTTTTTGTCAAGAGGGCCACGACGCATGCGTGTGATGCTGCTGACGTAGAACACGCATGCATCGTGGTCCTCTTGGCAAAAAGTATTCTCGTAGCTCCGTAAAATTATGGTTGAACCACTGATGTCACATGGACTATTCTAACGATGTTCTTGCTACGTTTCTGGACCTGGGAACATTTCAGTTACATTGCTTTCTATAGAGGGTCAGAAAGCTCTCGGATTTCATCCAAAATATATTAATTTGTGTTCCGAAGATGATCGAAGGTCTTACAGGTTTGGAACAACATAAGGGTGAGTAATTAATGAGAGAATTTTCATTTTTGGGTGAACTATCCCTTTAAAGTGGTACAAATGTTGACACATCTTACTAATATATAATTTTATAGATAGTTAATTTTTTTATTATGTACATAAATGGACCATGGTGAACATATTTAGGTTATGAATTATATTCATAGGTTGATCTCTGTTTTGTTTTCAGACAGATGAATATGAATTTTTTTAAAAGTCCACCACAATTACTACTTCTTGTCAATGGAAGGTGTTACCTTTTGCGAGGTGACAACAGTAATTCTCTGTGGGCTTGGCCATCCCATTTAAACAAAACTTGGTTTGACCTTCGCAGTCTCCAATAGTTTGTTGTTGTTCCGTCTTGTTGTCATCATGTGGACAAACTAAATAGTGCACAAAAAGAGCAATGCCAATTTGTGTACAATGCCAATGCAGAAATTTACGTCATGTACACTCTATGCATAGTTTAGCGTACGCATGAAAACCAAAGTATACTTTGTTGCCATGAAACGCGAGTGGCGGCAGATCTTCTCTTCCATATGTCACATTGATTTTATGTTTTTGGACCAAGCCAAGGACACTATGAGTAAAACATGCAGTGAAATATATAGAGATGAAGTGGAGAGGGTGAGAGAAAAAGAAAGACAAGGAAAACATCCTTTCGGGAGCATGAATATAACACTGTTTTACTCCTCCTGCAAGTGGGGCTGTACAGTGTCAAAAGTTGGGCAGTCTCCGTGCACCGCTCACCCTCACACATACATGGCTCAAAGAACATTAGAGCAAAAGCAGCATCCGTGTGATGAAATATTCAATACTGCCGCTGTTTGAGTGTGCAGACAGAGCGCAATGCTACGCTAAATTATGCATCCCACATGCACACACACACACAATCACTATCCTAGCACTTAACAAAGACATACTTTAAATATGAGTCGAAATCTGCAAGAGTTACTATGTATAGCAGGGTGTGGTTGAACATATGGAAGACATAGCAGACTATAAAACAGCATATGGCGCTTACAACAGGCATTATGGAGCTAGAGCTATAGCTTTTGTTATAGAATGTGCTCTGTTTGTTTTACATACTCCCTCTGTTCGTCTCTAATCAGGTTGTTTTTCTGTTGGTGAGCAGTTATTGTTAATAGTGTATCACTCCCTCCTGGAATTAAACAAGTCCAAATGCAGTTCTACCCAAGAGCCCTGCTACTAACAGCAAATACTCTCATAGTCCCTCAGCAGGGAGTGTGCATGTGTGTGTGTGTGTGTGTGTGTGTGTGTTTAAGTGTGAACTTGACTTTATGTACTCCGTGTCAGAATGGATGTTTGTCTTGGAGAGCTCAACTCCAATTCTGCAGGGTGTCGCTTATCAACGGCTGAAAACCTCTGGGAGTTGGGGAAAAAAATGGAGAAATGGAAGTGAATTACCAAAGTATGACGCGTGCAAGTGGACATTTAAGATGGTTATACAATTAAACACTGCACAGTCATGAGAAAGCACATTCGAGCTTACGCACACACTCTATAGTCTGTCTCCACTTTTTGTGTCTCAAAGGAATGGCAGTCGCCCGGCCTCATTGTTTTGGTGGTGTGTGTGTGTGTCTGTATTGTTTTGGGCACAAAAGCTTCTGCACCCCTGGCAGAGACGACTAATGGAACACAATAGGACTACTTTAGCATTTAGCTCAGTGGCCTGTGAAGACAGAGGTCCTGACAGCCCGTGTGGGTGTGGGTGTGTATGTGTGTGTACAAAATTGGAAACACCTGCCACTGGTTTGATAGTGAAAGATGCATCCTGCCTTTCAGATGCCATTTTCTCACTCTGAAACACACATTTACTCAGTTTCCACTGGTTTGACAGCATAGCAAACAGCAAGTTATATAACTAAAATGTCAAATGATACACACATCAGCACCATGTAGCATAAACTGTAAAAATGGCAACATGCAGCTATTATCTCAAGGGGCTATTTCTAACGGATCTAACTGTTAACAAAAATGTAGAGGTTCATTTAGATTTCACCACATAAAGCACTTTTATAGGTTACATGACAAAAAATTAAAATGTTTGCATTACATGATTATCCTTTGATTTAAATATTTGTATTGTGTTTCCATGAAAATCTTTTATTATCTGTGAATTTTTATACAATTTTTATTTTCATAAAGATTGTATTATTTTGCTGTTAGACAACTCTCTCCTATGCAAGTTTAATGTGCAGAGATAACTAGAAGTATAGCGCTCATAGGCTGGTTTCTCCAAAGAGTGCCAACACTGAGACCTTTTCAAGGCTCCAAGACCTTTTCAAAACATGTCAATTATTGCCATTGGTGTGATTTTGGGTTAGAACTACTTATTATATGAGCAAAACATTCACCACAGGCCCCTCGATTGAAATTGCGACTGATTTCCAAGGCCCCACTTTGCATCTAGTTCAGTCCAGTCCAGTGCAGAAAACAATCAATATCTGGAACTCAATAGTGGCACAGAAATTACACACTTCACCTTTAAAGTCGACATGAAATGGAAATTCCTCATATCTATTATCTAAATGGATTTTATTGTGAACCATTTAGATCATTTTTTCATTACATCATGCTTTTTAATCAAAATATCATCACAGATTTTTCTCTGGTGACATATGCCGGACTTCACCGAACATTTAGTCCACTTAAATCCATCCCTTTCTACAATCGACTGCAGGCTCAAATTCAGATATGCCTCAATCTAATTAACAACTGATGAATCGATTGAAGCAAGACACTGCACTACTGTAGGTTTTTTTCCTTTTTTGATAATCCATTTAACTGATGTACATCACAATAAGAAAGAAAAAATCTGTCCCTGTTACAATGCAATTTCAAACCAAATCAATCTGATGCAGTTATCAGATACAGAATTATTTCTCTGACATTAAAATGCAACTCTTTAAGCTATAGTTGGGATGAGGGATAAAATGCATTTCTAAGACAGCATTGGTACATTCCATTTGACCATAAGTGCCTTTCAAATTGGATTTCACGGAGTATTTCACCATATTCCATGAGATTCCAATTAGAAGAAAACAAACACATTCCAAATGAACACATTTTGTCTAGTGAAGGGAACTTGGTATAGGGAGCAGTGAACACTGCATAGGGACCCTGCTAATTGGAATGCAGCTCATGTTAAAAATAGTCAGACAAAAAAGTCTATAACTGCTTAGACTAGTCTTAAACATTTAGTCATTAAATTAGTTTTCTTAAAGACTGGTCAGATATTTTTAAAGTAAATTACATAATGGTAGATTGGCCCAATTTAAATCATAAAAGTAAGACTAATTACCTCTTGACTAACTGGTAGATGATCATACTAGTCCTTAAGGCACAGTCTTAACATAGTGGCTATGTTTATGCAACTGGCCCCAGATCTATGCATTCTGCTCCATTTTGCACTCGGTCTATCTGTTTTTAAACGCAGGAATGCATCTTATATAAACGCACATTGGATCTGGGTCAGGTGAAACTGAAACTAGCCTAAGGCTTCCTTAAGAACACTAGTCGTTCAGGCAACAGACTAGTCGATCGTGAAAATATGTTGTTTTAGCAGAGCACTAATTGCAGAGCAGTTCCCCTTTGAGCAGTCCGGTGTGAAGTGTCTTGCTCAAGGGCACTGCGCTAACAGAGCAGGTCTGCAATCTTTCTAACTCTCCTTTCCTGTGTCACTAATTCCCTGAATTGAACCTTCAATCTTTTGTCACCAGCTCTGATCTTTACCCAAGTCATTGTAAAACACTGCACTGAACGTGGGCGGATGCTGATTCAAGGTTTTTGTTAGAGCGCTACACTATCTTCACTTAGGAAGACATCCATTTGTTGTTCGTCCAAGAGTTTACAGGTCTATAGAGCCACATTTGAAAAAACAGTTATTACATATACACACAGACATCTGAAGTGCAATTCGGCTTTATAACAACCCACAGAGCCTTTGCTTTAATGGCGTCTTTCAGTGTGTAATGGGTTTAAAATGCGGGCGTCTGTGCACATGTGTTCAGAAGACAGTGATGAATAAGGCTCCACTTCTTGAATGCCACTCTAACACAAATTATTGTTTCAAATCATGGAAGCAGGAAAAAACTCATATGTGTTGTTGTTCTTATACAGAGCACATGTTGACAGTAGCATCCGTGACAGGAAGCACAGGCAAAGGGGGCAGGAGAGACATCATGCTCCACCATTATAAGGTGAATTGCATCGCTGCCGCCCAAACATCCTTTACACCCAGTTTCTGATATTCAAACCCTCATTCTGATAAAATAACACAACATATGTCCTCTATTCCCATCCGACTATCCTCTCATCGCTCTCTCTCACGATGGGTGGTCATATTTCTCGCTCTGTTTCTAACTCTCTCTCTATTTCCCCCTGTAACTGGGTGTATTACGGGACTGGAGGCAATGAGCATCATGGACATGGCTCAATGCGCATAGAAAGAGAGAGAGAGCAAAATGCTACAGCAGCTTCAGGCAATAACAAGAAGAGATTGCGGAGGAGAAAGACTGTGCTTTGTCCGAGAAGAGAGGAGAAGAGAGGAAAAGAGAGGAAGAATGACAGCCGTGAGAGCGAGACATAATATAGAGATGAAGACAAGCACTGCAGGATCATGAGGAGAAAATTATTGCGTCTTTTTGGATCCAAAATGGACACCACTGGGGAAAAAAAGCACTCGATCTGGGAATCTGCAATTTGGAGACTGTTTTTCAGGAGTTTAACAATAATCCCAATAGAATGAACTCTACACATCAACCTGAGTTACTCGCCACAGAGAGAAACTTGAGCCAGACTTAAATAAATCAGGCTGAACTGTGTCAGCCACAGGATATAAGTTAATGTTACTTGTCGTGTGTCCGTGTGTGCGTTCATGATATACACTACAGCGCTGCATCCAGTTCCCTCATGCGTAAAATTAAAGAGTCATATCCTGGAAGCAGCATAAACGTGACACACATTCATAAGCACGCACACACACACATCCCTGACACGGCAGAACTAATGGGGGCGTCGGTCCATTGGTAACCAGTCAGCTGTGTGTAACAGCGACGATAAGGCCAAGACACCTTGATTTCACTGCTTCATTATGTCACACATAATACCTGACCTTCAATATGCTACACACGGACACACACAAACAGATAATACACCACAGACGGCCAATTAGGATACTATGGATGGGACCACAAGGGTCAATGGCATAATGCTTTTCTGTTTTGTATATATATATATATATACACAGATACATTGCAATGCAGTTCTTACATGACATACAGAATATACCACTTCTGTTATGACAATAACAAGTTTTAAATTTCTGGGATAAAATTCATTTTTATATTTTTTGAGTGGTCAAGAAATTTATTAAAAGAATAAAATTCTGGAAAAGAAAACATTTTTATGTAGTTTGGCATAAACTTTTGTAATTATTTGTTAGGGAAAAAAACGTTTTATCAAAACTGTCCACAAAATCAAAGTCATGTAGTGCGACAAACATCCAGGAAATAATTAAACAGGAAATTATATTATAGATATCATATAATTTAACCTTTTATGACATAAAAGGTTAGTTCAGGTTAAAATGTCACATGGGGCAAGTGTTCAAAATGCTATATCTATTTAAAATCATGATTTCATAATTACTGATAATTACTAATTATTAAGAATCAATTAATATCAATCAATTGCTTACAATAAATTTTAAAACATTTGTAATAATTTTGATAATTATTCAAATGTTATTTTTATAGTCATAAAATTATATTTTTTTGTTAATAATAAATAATATAGAAGTTTCTTAAAATTCTGTGAAATTAACATTATTACAAAAGACATATTTAGATGTGTTTTAGCTGGATTTTATTTTATTTTATTTTTCTTTAACATACACACTTATATACAAATCAAATACAAATCCTATTTAACAGCAAGTTACAAAAATATAAAAAATTCTCATTGTTGAAATCTCAGTTCCCATAAGCAATATAACACTGTGCTATAGATGTGAGCGATGACGATGAACTGTTAATGGAGGCCAAAAACAACATATCATAGGAGCGAACAGGGGCACGCACACACTGGAAGAGCGTATCCCTCATTCACTGGTTTAATGGCTAATTAGGCAAAAAGCTGGAAGAGGATGAATCTCTCGACCAAGCAGATTCCTCTTTTCCATTTCTCTGTGGCTTAATAAAACAATGTAATGGACGCTCTCTCACTCTCTTGTGTGTTTTTTTCTTCCCTGTATATAGAGAACTATGCAGGAGGCTTTATCCATGTGGGGAATATTCCAGAAGAGCAGCAGTTATTTAAGATTCAAACACAAGGATAACAGATGGCAACCGGAAAGAGAAAAAAAGCACACATAGAGAATGTGAGAGAGCAAGAGAGGGAGAGAGAGAAGGAATATGACAGACAGAGTTGGTACCTCCCAGAAAGCTGGTCTCAAAGGACAGCCAAATCAACTGCTTAGTGACGTTTAAATTAACAACAGTGCTTTATATACCACCCACTGTCACACACCTCACATCAATGCGCAAGTTCACATGCACTCTTTTTAAATGTGTGTGATTCTGTTCACGTTTAGAGTGCTCAAAATAGGCATTTTGAAAAAAAGCACTTGATCTGAGCATTTGACAGATGGTTTGACAAGGTTTGAACTTTGCTTGAAAATAGTTTTAACATGGGAAATGAAAATTCACCAATCTGTTTTGTAAATGCATGCTATAGGGCTACCTCTTTTTCTGAACAATTCATCCATGTTTAATCATTTTTTTCTTTAGTTTAATATCACAATACAGAAAAAGAAAATCTGTCGCTTGTTCCCTTACATTTTGGATAATTCTAAAGAAAGATGTGAGCATGTTGTTTAGGAACAGCTGATCCAAAAATAAAAATGGATTTACTCACTTGTTCCAAACTGAAATTTAGTTTAATGTTCACTAATGTTCAATGTTTTTTTTTTTTTTTTTTTTACATGCAATGAAAGTGAAAGGGGAAAAGATCCGTTGAGCTCAAAGCTACAAAAAGTATAAGGGACTCGTACCAGTGCTCCAGGTCTCATTAACATATTCAAATCTGGTGCTTTATGGCATTTAACATCATTAACATCAAACCCAGCACTATGTGTTTTGACATGCCGTATTTGAATATACACAAACTCAAATAAAATTTAAAAAAAAAATCCAAATATTGAGAAAATCGCCTTTAAAGTTGTCCAAATGAAGTTCTTAGCAATGCATATTACTAATCAAAACTTAAGTTTTGATATATATAGAGTAAGACATTTACAAAATATCTTCATGGAACATTATCTTTACTTAATGTCCTAATGATTTTTGGCATAAAAGAAAAATCAATCATTTTGACCCATACAATTTATTTTTGGCCGTCGTTACAAATATACCCCAGCGAATCATTTTGTGGTCCAGGGTCACATATAGGAAACACTCACAAAAATCATGGTATATTTATATTTATTACCTATTTATTTGGTTTTAATTAAATGGTCATATATAAATGAAATGAAATAAAATGAAATGTATTCCGTTAAAAAGTATGAACATAGTTAAAATATGGCGAGTTGAGGAAAAACTGTGTAATCCTGGATGAAAATTTTATACACAATTCAAATACATAAATATTAAATGTGGGCCTAAATATTTTTTAAGAAAGAAAGAAAGAAAGAAGTTTGGACTAAATTGAGAGGATAATGTAATGAGTAAATGATGACAGAGTTTTCCTTTTTGAATGCACCATCCCTTTAAATTGTTGCCACATTATAAGGTAAATCCCCACAGGGGGCAGATGCTTGCTGTAAATTGTTTGTGGTGAATGAACAATAAATGTTTAGAAAAAATATACCCCAACCAATCAAGAGCACTTTGGACAAAAAGCACCCATTGCTAAGCTAAACACTTTGAGCTATTTTTTCACTCTTGACATAGCACACATTGTCCAAAAGCTGAAAAGGGAAACAACTGTAGCTTGAAGCTTCCTGTGCCATTCATTACTGATCAAGAAAAAAAAATGCTACCATTGACTTCACAATGAACGGTGCCAACACAGCCAGGAGCAATCGATGCAAGGAGCAATCAAACTTCAGGGTGATCAATCAATCACAGAGCTGCTTTATCTCTGAGGCTGCTTTACTCTCCCTGAACCTGTCACTACAGCAGACCTAAGGGTAGTGTAGAGACCGGCAGACATAAGGATTTAACATTACTGTCATGCTGAGCTACACTTGGAAGGAGACTCGCATGCAAAACAGTTGTTGAAATGCTTGGTACTTTTGATTCATAGCACCATTAACTTTTCTTTTGCTGTCAGGGTCGTGGGTTCGATTCCCAGGGATGTGCAAACTGATAAAACACGTACTAAATATTTAAATGTAATGAAATGTAATTGCATCTAGTTTTTGCAGTTAGTTGCCTGCAAAATGACATATCTATGGTCTCTTAAGCTGTGGGCAAGGGCATAAAGCATGAGTCATTTCTCACAACGGTTTCACTGTGCAAAACGACAACGCATTAAAGGAAGCATGATGATAATGAGCCAATTTTACAAGCAAATTTTCCATTCATGCAAATCTATGCCACAACAATCCCACAGGTGTGCCTCTCTTCTACATTTCTATTATTCTATAGACTAGTCTTTACTGACTCCAGCTCATGTAACTTTATCAGATGCTTATTAGCTAGAACGAGTGTTTGATTAAGTAGCAATAAGAAAAAAATGGTCAATATTTGTTAAATACACACAAATTCATGTAATGCAGACAAAACTGTTTTTTTTTCTGACTGTAACAACGGCATGTAATAACAGGCCTACGTTTCTCTTGTTACGATGTTAGTGTTCATGGGATTGTGGGACTCCATTAAAACACATCACAGCGAGAAAGCTGTATTTGATGACATCATCACTATTTTTGCTCCTACTTTTGCATGAAGCACTTGACATCACACGCTGTGACTTCATAGCATGCTCTGAACATGTTAGCGTGCACATATGTGAAAGACCTCACACATCACACACATACATAGGCATGTGCAAAACAGCATATTTTCAAACCCAACTAGTCGGTGGACTGTCTGAATGACAAGACCAGTTAAAAAAACCAACTGTATAATTATGGGTCCAAAAGACTGATCAAAAGCATTTCTTAGCATTCACAAAGGATGTGTTTCTGTGTTCAAATACAGCTTTGTGCAACTGAATGGAAAAGACATCAAGCATTTTTAAAAGTTGAACTGTTTTTAATTTGACGCAGTGTCTTGAACACAGACAGCGCGACCAGTGTTACAGATCAATTGATTCTTACGAGGTGGTTCTTTTTAGTGAATCATATAAAGCAGTACCAGTAGTTTGACTCTCAAAAAAAGAGTCTTAAGCAAATTATTTTAGTGAATCAAAAAAAAAACAGCATGTCTGGTGCAGTCCAGAACAACAACTTACTTAAATTAGTTGGTTATTTTTAGTGAATTAAACATGCACGACTTACAACTGAGAAGGCTGTGCAGTTAATGACTGGTTGTGTGTTAAAGATGCAAATTTTGTCAGTAGTATTTTACACAAAAAAGTAACATTAGTATCTTGTTGGTTTAGCATTCAATATGTAGTACTTAATATGACAATTGTTAGATTATATTTATGGTGCCTTTAAAAGCTATTAAAAGACCATTAAAAGCTATTAAAAGTCTGTATAAACAGACCTTTTATTGATGATCTCATCATTTGGCATTGATTTTTTTTTTTTTAGGTATACAAGCACTAAAAGAATTCTCAATGGAAAAATTAAAACAATAATGAAACCAAACCCGGAATATTGAAATTAGATTTCCAACAACCTACTAGTCGATTAAAGATAATGGTTATTTTTTCAACCACACTTTAATATATTGAAAATACTAAAAATACTACAACACACACATACTTTTCCACTTTTTCTGGCACACACTTGTGACACTACACCGTAATAATTCTCTCATCACTTAAGCCCACTAAAAACCTTTTAACCTTGCAAAAACACACTTGCACACGTGGGATCATTGCTCTCAATTTCCTGTTGGGACTGAAATAATCAAAGTCCTTCAGAAGTCCATTCCAAATCCCGTCGTCATTGTTTGGTGACCTCCTTATTCAATTCGATTCTAACACACACACACACTTCCTACTTTTAAACATGGCCTGTACACACTCAGCAGCTCTCAGTTCTTGCCCTGAGTGTGTATAAAAATGGATGAATTTGTAAGTGAAAGGGAGAGAGAGAGAGAAAGAGATCAAGATGAAGAGGCTGTATTATTCATGTGAATCACTATTTTAGTTTGAAGGACATTCAAAGAATGAGAAGAGGAGCATTTGCTAGAACAGCACTGCTGGAAACACATGCACTCAGTGTGCTTTGAGCAGCTGCTACACGTCTAATCATGTATTGTTCTACAGCAGTATGATGAACTGGATTATATTTGTTTATATTTGAACGGCTGTGAACGCACACATGGACTTACTTTCACAAAACTATGGCATCAGGATGCAGTCACAAAACACTGTATATTCATGCAATCAAACCCATAATACAAAGCAAAAGGCATCCTGCATGCTGTGCTTGTCGCCCTTTGATGATGAAAGCATCTGTCGGAGCATGTGTCCCACCGGCCTCTGTTTGATAATGAACGAGTGTTGCAAATTACACACTGTCCCATGCTGTGACATTCAAAACATATACCAACAAACATAAACCCTAAACTATTTTGTTTTAAGAATGTGTTCATACGTTTCCCATCATATTATGACAATGTTATTTATAATCTGTCCAGTTTTTTTTTTTTATAGTACTTTCGTCATTTACTCACTGTCATGTTTTTGCATCCTTTCTTTCATTATATGGACCAAAAAACAAAACAAAACACTGCCATTTCTTAAAATATCTTCTTTAATATTTACTCAAGAAAGAAAGTCATTCAGAATGACATGAGGGTGAGTGAATGAACTATTCCTTTAAAAATGTCCTTGGTTATATGAAGGTTGTGAAAACATTAACAGAATGTTAAGCACGCATCATAAATACATTATATAACGCAATAGCGTGAATCTGTTTGGCCGACTAAGGTTCTTCACAGCGATGCCATAGAAGAACCATTTTTGGTTCCACAAAGAACCATTCAGTCAAAGGTTCTTTAAAGAACCATCTCTTCCTTACCTTTTTATAATCTGAAGAACCTTCTTTCGTCACAAAGAAACATTTGTGAAACAGAAAGGTTCTTAAGATGTTAAAGGTTCTTTATGGAACAATTTAGACAAAAAAGATTCTTCTATGGCATCGCTGTGAAGCACCTTTATTTTTAAGAGTGAAGGGTGGACGGGCAGTGTTCTAAATATCACTATATTTGCTTATCCATTTGGTGATGTTAGTGGTGCAGAAATTACACACTTCAGCTTGAAGAAACTAAGATTGGAAATACAAAACACCCCCATCAAGGCAAGCAGAGCAAACCAAAAAAACCAATCTGAAAAATACAGCTCCACCCTGCGTGTGAACTCTCTACGAAATTCAGCACACCACCCACTGACAAAACAAAAGAACACAGGGAGCATCTTTACAGAAAACAGAAACTCGAACGCATCTAAAGTTGTCTCATTTATACAAAGAAAACCGCGAGTACCAACACATAGCTGTGCAAATTATACATTTCATAAATGATCTTTCACTTTAAAAAAGTGTTTTAAATTGACCTGTTATCTTGCATTAAATGTCATACACTATAAAATATCCAAAAATAAGTCAACTGTTTCTTGCTTTTTGAACAGCAAGTAGGAAGTAAACTGCAAGTGCAAAATGCAGCAAAATCAAATCTTAAAGGAACTGTTCTCCTAAAAAAAAAAAGCAAATTCTGTCATCGTTTACTCACTGTCATGATGTTCCAAAACTGTTTAACTTTCTATCTCCTGAGGAACACAAAAAGAGATGTTATGCACAATATAAGGGACTGACAGCTTCAGTCACCATTCACTTTCATTGCATCTTTTTTCCATAAAATGAAAGAGAACTGAAGCCGTCATCCAGCCTAACATCTCCTTTGGTGTTTCACCGAAGAAAGAACATCAGACTGATTTGAAATGACATGAGGGTGAGTAAATAATGACAGAAGTCTCTTTTTGCTAAATGTAGATTTGGAACGGAAATGTATTTCAAGTGACTTCAACTTTTACTTCTGCCTGCCTATAACAAATCCTCTGATAGAAAAATAGAAGACCTAATAATAACTCTAAGTTTAAGTTCTGAGTTTGACTGCAGGGGATAAAGCCTGGAATCAAATTTATATTTTTATATAATAGAGCAACTATACACGAAGCATACGGAATATGTACAATCCTCCCACCAAAACAGATGCAAAAATTTGGTATTTTTTCAAAGGCCTATGATTTTGATCAGGGCTGGGTGAATTATGTGCCTAATTTGTCAATTTGTCTTGTCTGTCTTGTTCTATTCTATGCCTGGTGACTATGCTGCAATCAGTGGAACACAGGGACTGATCTTTTCCTCCCAAAAGGGGTCATCCTCATGAGGTAAACAATCACTTAACATCTATAAGTGAGTTGACTCTATTTATTATTTAGTTAATCTTTATTGACAAATGACAAACATTTCTGTATGATTGGTTATATCATATATATGATGATCCAGCATGCACTGCAATTTTCATGACATCAGGGTGACATGAATAGCAGAAGTGTCTTTATTACTCAAAGAATCAAGGTCATATGATTCTCTGTACAGATCTGACGGTGTTTAGTTGCATGAGTCGCTGTTGATGTTTCCAGTGCTGTTTATTTTGAAGATGCTCTGCTGTTTTTCTTCTGAATTATCTCAACGCATCTCCTGTTTATACACAAACACACACATGCATTTATACACAGAGAAAGCACAAAGTCGAACGAGGCGTTGACAGTCTTCTCCTTTTATAAAGGCTGAAGGGATGCTGTATATATGCCATCAATGCTGAATATATGCCATCAATATAACGTTATTCGCGACACGCTGCCTCCATCCTGCCTGTAATAAACAAATTAAAGCTATCGTTTCGTTACGTCAAGAGCTGAAGGCAGCGACTTGGACACTCAAACACACGCGCGCGCGCGCACCGACGCCCATTAAAACACCACGCACGACACACGGCAAAAAGCATCCTGTGTCCAAAGCCCCTGGCTCTCTCTCTCACACACACACGACATAATTCAGCTGTAGGATACGGAGAGTTTAAGCAGTGTAGCCTACACTAACAGCATCTCGCTGCCACTGCCATTCAAACGTCCATCGGTTATTGATTTATTGGCCATTAAGAAATAACGTCACCTCGTTTAAAAACATTGACTCACCGCATCTTATAAAGCACTGGAATAATAGTCAGCTCCGGATGTGTTCAACAGCATCGGGATGTGTGATCGCAGAATGCTCCTTAATTCCCGTGACAGTGTGTCCGTGTGTGAATAAAACACGCAGATGATGTTTGGAGCTTCCGTTCCCAGATGCGCCTTTACGAGCCTCGAAGCATCCTGAAAAAGCACGGTGAGGAACAGGATATATCGAGTATCCTTCGTCCCCCAAACCCAATGGATCTATGGTGGACACGGGGATCAGAGCCCTGTGTTGTATCCCGATCAGTGTTTTTCTGGAAGGAGAGGAAAATGCGCAGAGTGGCTCCAGCGATGGGACAATCCGCGAGATCAGCGCCAGTCCATCGCTAGATCGTCCTGCGAACCGACAGCTAGGGAACGAGCGCCGAGAGAAAATGACAAGCCAATTTGGAAGCAAAGTGATGCTTGATTCAAGGATGGAGGGTGGGAGGGAACGAGAAAGAAAGGGAGGATAAGAGAGGGCCGGTGAATCTGGAGCTGGGAGGACTTGAGCACGCTCTGGTGGCCGACGGCGCGCACAGCAGTGAAGGGTCGACCTTCTATCACCCGCGGGGTCATTCAGAGAGAGGGGTGCACCGTGTGACTTCGATTTTGAACCCCCCCCCCTTAAATTTCTGTAAGTTCTTAAAACCTTAAAAACACGTGTTTGCGTGATGAACTGCAATGCTACCCCAAACTTATTTTAAAAACTGTAATATAATGTTGGGATTCATCAGTCTAAGTAGCCTATAAAAGTAACAAGGTTTACATAAAGACTTTGTAGCCAGGACACTACAGTGTATTTAAAAGATTAAAAGAAAGAAAATAATGATATCTCTACACATGTCCAGTTTTTAATAATCAGTTTAATGTACAAAATCATGGGGAAAAAGGGCTGAGATTTAAGCATTTTAATATTGTTCCTTGACAAACGTAATAAAATATAAGGCAAAGACAATCTCCTTATATCCAATCACGAAAGTAGGGAGATTATTTATTTATTTATTTACCCCACAGAATTTTATTTACATAATTTTAATAAGAGTAATGGTGGTAATAATAACCCAGGGATACAACTTATTGAAATAAGACAATAATATATACCATATATTGACACACACCTATCTATAATATACAATGGTCGCTGTGATTTTGCAAAGTAAGACATGTTCCTGGATCAACATAATTGTCCAAAACATAGACCTAACCCTATCCCTACGCCTAACCCTAACCCTACCCATAATGTATCCCTAAAATCAGAGGGAAATGACAGTTGAATAACAAGGGTGTAGAGAAGCACCTAACTCTGGTTGTAAGGCTAAAACTGACATTTCCTGTAAACTTATCCCTGATTTCTGATTGGTTGCTTGGAATGTTGTTCCAGGATCAATAAGGATGTCGATCCAGAAACATTTTCCTGTTTTCCAAATCATGTCAAATTGAATTTCCCAATCAAATTATTTTAAAGATGATCCAAAGAAAAAGGAAGTGCCTAGGTTTCAAATGTCATCACAAAGGTCCTGAAAACAGTGTATTCAATTCATTCAATGTAGCCTTGTTGAGTTTTTTCTTTTTAATAAATTCAAGTTACGTCATGCCATTTCTGTGTCAGAATTACGTTTAAACAGATGAGAAAAATAATTGAAAGCATTTTAGCATAATGCTGCATAACAAAATGCAGAATAAAATGAATGAGATGCTAGGCTACTCTCTGAATTTACAGTGTTAAAGTGTTCATTTACAGATATGCTGGATATATCCGCTATATGAGAGACACAAAGAAATAGTTTTTATGGAATAGTCCTGCAGTTTTTTTAATGTTTATTCATATTGGCGTTAGCTTATCATAATAGGGAATAGTTACATAACAGGAAATATCACATTGGCGACTTATAATTTGTGGACAACCCCTAATTTAAATGTCCCTCATGAGCAACAGTAATAAGAGCTGATGTCTCTGTTATTTCATTAAATGAGGGGGGAGAGGCCTGAACATCCATTTACATTAAACTCATGAGCATCAAAGGCGCATCGCGGACATGCGCGGTGACGGCCTGCTATCACTCTCACGCAGAGCCTAGGCTGGCGAAATAATATTGGCTGTCTCTAACGCGACTTTCGACAGTTGAAAATGTTTAAAATTGACCCCCGGCTTTTAATCATCCGATGAGGCGTCCTCGAGAGACAGTTTTTCATGAGCTGAGGGGGAAACCTGTTGATCTGAAGGTAAATGTGGGCTGAGTATTCATCGTTTATTGATCTTTACGGTAACGAATGAAGACTGATAGACCAGCGATAAAACATCCGAGAAACGGCATCGCAGCTGTCAGCTACACCTGAACCATAACAAGCTCATTTTACCTGTTTTTAGCTATCGGATTTATTTTAGTAAACTGCTATTGTTGTCCGTATCTTTGAGACAGAGCCCACATGCTATATCAATAATGGATAACATTTGTAAACATACATTTGCAAATTATATATAATGTTTTCATCTATTTTGTCCGCCTTCAGGTTTAAGTAGTGGCCTCAACTGTCTTAAAGACGTTTTAAACAAAACACTAACTAATATATTTGTTGAGCTATAAATCTATAGCCTAATAACTTGATAAATAGCTAATGGCAGTGCAGTTTCTCTATGAACCACCCGATGCAGCCAGCGATCGAGCATCTGTTGCTATGGTTACCCCCAATTTATTTTTGTTTAGCATAACTTTTGTGGTTACTGAAACCTTCACCTTTTTTAACCTCCTTTGATCTCTTAGCCCCGTAATAAGCACCCTGATATGTTATATTGAATATGGCTAATAAACATCTTCGTGTAGGCTACACTTGATACTAATTTATCTTTAAGCAAATAAAATGCATTCCTTGCGTGTTAGGATATGACTTATTTTAGGCTAAATCTTACGACCCCCTTGGAGGTTTGCCGAGGCCCTCTGCTTCCGAACTACGTGCTGTAGCCTATTTACATGTTTATTTTCATATTTACACATCTATCAGCTTCGCTCGTTTAAAATAACCCTCCTGCTTTGTTTTCCCTTAGTTACTATTGTTGGCCACAACACCGGCCACCGCCAGGCGCTTACAGTCCTATCAGGTAGGTTGTAAGGGCATCTGTCCCGGGTAATTACCGTCGTTCACAGTTTAAGTCCGTTTACAGCTGCTAAGCCTCCCCGGTAAGCGCATTACCGGCGCAAACACGAACGCTCGCGCAAACACGATGAGCGCGTGCAGATCGCGAGAACCTCCCGTAGAGGTGCGAGACTCCAACCCAGATTACATCAGCATGAATAACAGATTACAGCAGGCGTTATCAGAGCGATCAGCGAGATATGAAGTGAACCGTCACTGCAATTCATAAAGCCTGTCATCGTTTACGGAGATAGACGGCGAGCGCTGCCAAATTACGTCACTCTCACTTCAGGCCAAACGGCACCGTTGCTGTCACAGGTAAGGACTGTCAGGTGTGCATGCCAGTTAGTGATTAAGATGCTGCAATCCACGCAAATCTCTTTTGAGTAGGATGTGAAAGGGACAAATCTGGTTGTTTTGTTGTTTTGTGTCTTGAATATGTTTGCCATTAAGTCTGATGGTCCTGGCATGAATTTGCTTGTGTTGTTGCAGATGTCAAAAAGAGAGTGGTGCTAATACAGAACTCAAAAGAGTTGAAAATGATGGGTATGTATGAAATGCTACCGCAATATTATTTTTAGCCATCAAGTGTCTCAATCTGTCTTCTTTCTCAATTTATGATATTAAAATATTTGTGAGTTAACGTGCATATGAATATTACATGTAGCTTGTTGTACACACTCTCACGTGGGTCATTGCTTTTGGCCATTTTATTAATATATTTATGTGTGTATGTGTGTGTGTGTGTGTATAGACACACAGCGTGCTTTACTGGCAGTGGAGCGGCTGCAGGAGAGGCTGAAGAAGAGGGGAGAGCTGCCTGCTGAGGAAAAACTCAGTCTGCTCAAGAGTGTCTTACAGAGTCCCCTGTTTCACCAGATACTCAACATGCAAGAGACTGAACAACAGCATGAGCAACAACAGGTCAGACATCAACATCATCATCATCATCACAGTGCATCACACACACACAAAAGCATACACTAACACTAAAAGATGCCAAAACATTAAGCAGTGGGCTTTACCATCTTTTCTTTTTAAATAAATGTATTAAATTATACTTAGTAAAGAAATGTCTCATTATCATGTAAAATATAAAACAGTTGGCTGATAGTAGTTGCATAATTATGATACAGTATGATTCTGTCATTAACATCATAACTGATCTTGTCAAATGCAGAAGTGCATTGAACAAAAGTATATTTTATGCTGATATCCAGCTCCACCACTATTACCTGAAATAGAAATTTACATGCAAGTATATTTTATAAGGCATTTATACACCCAGGGAGCATCATTTCAGATATTCCCTGATGTGAACAGTGCTTTTGATTCTCTTACATCATCTCTGGCTCAGGGTCTATTATTAGTTGAAATATACATGATACAAGCATAAGTTTCTTAAAGGAATATTTCAGGAATTAAAATATTCCTTTAAGAATATTTCAGGAATAAACAGCAGAGTAGCTAAACTTATTTGAAATTTCATGAGCTAAGAAGGTTTGTTGTCCATTATCAATAGTGCATGAAACATCACTTACTGAAGTCACTTCCAAAATAAACAGCTTGATTGATCAAAGTGACCAATTTGGATGTTCAAAGTTTGAAAATCTTGAAATAGTCAAACCTAAAAATCTACATGGAGAAATGTTTAACCTTTCACCTAGCACATATTCCTATTTAGATCATTGCATTTTGCCAGCAGAATTTTGTTGTTCAAAGAATGATTCCTTGGTTATTACCTTATAAAATTATATAGACCTTATGCAGCTTTTTGTCTTCTGCTTTCTGGTTTGTATTGCCACAGCATGAAGTTAAGACCTCACAGACTTGAATGAACCCCTCATTTTAAAATCTTCTCAGTCTAGTGACATTTGATATGACATCCGCTTCAAACATTACAATGCACATGATAACTCTCATTAACTCTACAATAAGTAAATCAGTTTCACCAGCTAATTACACTTTGACAGCAATGCCATAGAAATATACAAAGCTACTGCAAAGACATTCAAAGAAGTTCAAAGACAACATTTCTAAAGATGGCTGCATTCCTTTGGCGCATAACGTCTATACTTTTACATCCTCCAAAAATGGCCCCATGTTCACCTCCATTTTAAGGTTCTTCAGATGTTAAAGGTTCTTTATGGAACGATTTAGACAGATTCTATGGCATCGTGAAGAACCTTTATTTTTAAGAGTGTAACTGTAAGAGTGTAACTTTTTTTTTTCTTTTTAAACAAACTAGGGGAAAAGTTGACGATTTTTGTGGTAATAATCAATCATTAAGCCATAAATGCTGTAGACTGAGTCTTGTATTGGATATTTCCCTGAATATTCCAGTAAAAATAGTTGAATGCATTGAACTTCAAGTTGAGCTTGTATTTGACGTTTGACTTTTACTGTGCTTATTTTAAAACCACAATGACATGGGGGACTACATTTCCAGAGCATAAAGAGGTCAAAGAAGCCCAGCAGATATGAGTGGCAGGCATGAGAGGTTATTCAAGGATACTAGGTTAAAGAGTCTCCAAGGTGGTCTGTATTACAGTATGTGAGCTATGTGTGTGTGTGTGTGTGTGCGTGTGCGCGCGTGCGTGCGTTTTTGTATAATGACACAGGTATGACATAGGATAAGGTGACTTATGAGGACATTGCCCCATGTCCCCACTTTTCAAAACGCTTTCAAAAGTTGCCTGTGAGGGCTAAGTTTAGGTGTAAGGGTTGGTGTAGGGCAATAGCACATACGGTTTGTACAAAACCATTACGCCTATGGGATGTCCCCACTTTTCACAAAAACAAACAGAGTGGTGCAGAGTGATGAAGGAAATGATCTCTTGAAAATGGTCTGTGTTATCCCGAGCTTTCAAAAAGAGCAGCTCAGGTAATTTAGCTCCTCAGATAAATTCATAAAAATGCACACACTAGATGTTACATTCAGATTTGGTACAACCACAATTGATTGTGTTATAATCTCCTAGCAGGCCAAAATGAGAGGAGCAGCAGAGGCCAGATGAGCAACTCCAATAAATGAAGCACTAAACTGGCTGTTTGTCATGAAAAGCTGCATGTTTATGGGTTCACTAATATGCCATGAGATGTAGCTACTTCAGCAAAACTATATATCAGATAATCCTCGTGCTCATTGTGCATTGGTCAGGCCACCTGCCATGGATAATCATAAGCATAAGTTGTTTATATGAGTCATTCTTTAATCAAGCTTATCACTTTCTATCTTTCTGTGAAGTAATAGGCTTGTTTTTTTTCAACCACGTGTTTGGGAGCAAATGTAATCAGACCTTTAGTTGATTACATTGGTTATACCTCAAGTACTTATTTTAATTATAGGTTTCAATGAGCAGGAATAAAAACAGAATTGCCAGCTGTGCTGTTTGCCTGCTGTTGAGGCATATGGTCAGCCATGATAGACCTTTTTTATACCCTAGTTTTTGTCATCTATCTGAAATAGCTTTAGAGTCTTTGACTTTTTGGTTGCTAGACAATTCATACTTTCAAGAATTCATTCTGGAACTGTCTCGCCGTATCCTCAAGAGCTAGTAATCTATTCAATAAAAATATAATGTCTTCTGACTCAAATTTCATCAGAAAATAAATCAGCGTGAATATTATTTGAATGTGTTGAATTAAATTGAAGCAATTAACAAGATTAAATACCTTTTTAACATAATACACAATGTATTCAGATGGGCATTCTAAATCAAAATATAGGTTTATATTCTTGAATATTATTTGTAAGAAGAGGTCTGATTGTGTACCATATCCTTGGTAAGTGCTTATGTGTATCATGTGTGTGATGTATTTAGAGAGATGATTCTCTGAAAACAGCAGCAAGGAGGACCAAACTGAGGTTGTATAAGCTACTTACCTGAGCTGACCACTTAATCTGTGCTGAATAGAGAGAGAGAGGCCGGGGTCAACAAGTCACACACATGTTTCTGTAATGGTGAGGACTTTCCTTTGACTTTCCATTTGGACTTTTAAACTGAGCTAATGATTTTTTTTCCTACCCCTAAACCTGACCTGAAAAAAAAAAACTGTTTTATATTTGAATTAAGATCATTTAGTATGTTAAACCTGACCACCGCACATCAAACAGAAAGTGACAGACACTCTCACCTACTCTTTCTGCAGTTAAGTCTGTTGCACTAACACTCTGATGTCAGTTAAAGCTTAAATACAGTAACTGAGTAAAACAGTTCAAAAGCATATTTTAAATCAGTTTTAGCGATGGCCCTGGCTTGTACCCTACTAAGTATTTGTGCACTGCACCAATAAACTTGAAACACTGAAATATAACTCCTCGTTTCAGCTAAATATATACTCAAGCGTTTGACCAAGTTAGAATAAACGGTTGTTTGGCAGACTGACGGAATTATAAGAATGAGCTAATGCCTTGCCCGACAGACTTCAATCATTTAGACTTTTATTGCAATGTTCACATTTACACTTGTTTTTATTTTAGGAGAGACCATTATGTGAATAACTGAGCTAGCAGCTCTCCAGCATGAAACAAATCTAAACACTGCACTTTCTTTGTCACATTCTCCTATCAGTTGTATTTCCAGTATGTTGTTTTTTGTTGTTTTTGTTTTTGAAAGTCTCTTATGCTAAACAGGGCCTCACTTATCTGATGAAAAATACAGTTAATCAGTATAATATTGTGAAATATTACAATTTAAAATAACTGTTTTCTGTCTGAATATATATTTTTAAATAACTTATTCCAGTGATGTCAAAAATTAGTTTTCAGCATTCATTACCTGAGCCTTTATTGTCATTATTGGTGCTCAAAAATTCAGAAAACAGTCGTGCTGCTTAATATTTTGAATCTTTGATGGATAGAAAGTTTAAAAGACCCCTGCAATTTTAGTGGTATTGCATTTCCCACTTTATATTAGGTGGCCTTAAGTACTATGTACTTACATTTAAATTAATCATTTGGTACAATGCACTTATTGTGTACATACATGTTTTATTTTTATTATGTGTAATTACATCTGTAATTAATTTCTGTAATTACCTTTATAATTACACTGTTGACCCATCCCTTACACCTTAACCCACCCTTAAACCTACCCATACCACCAAACCTGCCCCTAATCTTACCCATATCCCACCTCAATAGCAGAAATAGTGTTTTGCAATACAGTATGACCACAATAAGTACATTGTACTTATTTTTTGATGTAAGTACATAGTAGTTAAGGCCACCTAATATAAAGTGTGACCTTATTATATATTACTTAGACCCAATAATTACTCAACATTCCTAGGAACCAGGTTTAATTGCAATAAAGAAAGTAGTATTTGGGTGTAATAAAACTAAAAAAAACTCTAAAACTCGGTAGGTGGCGCTGTCTCAAAAAAGTAGGGTCCTAGAAATGCGGTCCTACAACTGTGGTCCTGAAAGTGCGTCCTCCGGTACTGCAGACAGATAATATTGGCCCATGGGCGTAGAAATTTTTGTGGGTTATTTACTGACAATGTGCAAATTAAAGAACACAGACACAACATCTCATTTACATATCGACCAACGCAATATACCAAGCGCAGCACAAATTAGCGTAGTCACAAATAAGCAGAGCTGATGCTCTTCAGGCCCAAATTAATTTAAGACAAGCTTTTTTGGGCATTAAATAATGGTGCAAATAGCAGTACTTTGACGAGCGCAAACATTGGTAAATCGCGTTGCGTGATTCATTTTAATGCTCTCCCCCCATAAATTTTGCATCTGAAAGGGAAACTCCTACAGTTGCATATTCAATAAGGTCAGGCAGAAAAATAACTGTGTCCATGTCTTTTCAGTGCTAATTCTTCACTGCGCATCTTTAGTAAATCCTGACAGTACTATTTTAACGGCAAAAAACAGTTTGTGCTGGCGCAAGCTATTAGTAAATTTGGCCCAAAAACTAAAGTGCACACGGCTCAGTAAAGGTAAACACCATATGTGACCCTGGACCACAAAACCAGTCTTAAGTCGCTGGGGTAAATTTGTAGCAATAGCCAAAAATACATTGTATGGGTCAAAATTATTGATTTTTCTTTTATGCCAAAAATCATTAGGATATTAAGTAAAGATCATGTTCCATGAAGATATTTTGTAAAGGTCCAGGTCCAGGGTCACATATTATCTGATAAATCTTGTCTTAATATTGTGAACTTTAATATCCCAACTTACATCCCAGTAAGGCCTTACAAAAGGCTAGTGCAACCTTGCTATATTACTCTAGCTGTGTGTTTTACAGGTTTCCCCCAGAACGCCTGCTTCTCAGTCTATGAGTGATGATGCAGATGGTGTGAGCACGTCCCACCCCGCATGCAATCTGAGGTACAGAGACTCCTACCTCTCGGCCCAGCGGCGCAATGACCGATGTCGATTCTTCAATCATATTACTTTTGCCCCTTTCATCACAGAGGACATTTCAGTGCTGCAGTCCATGGCCCAGGTAACACCAAAATTCAGAAAACAAAAACCTTTAAACCAACTGAGATACGTGTCATGTATCATACTTATCATGCAAACTTTCAGAAATACTATAATTCCAACACGACATCTCCTAAAGCCATTATCTCTTGTATTTATTGCTCTTTCAGGGTCGGACTGTGCTTAGTTTTGACCTGGAGAAGGGTGAAAGTGCTTTAGGCATCAGCATTATTGGTCTGGAGACTGAAAGCAATGGAGGTCATGGTATCTTCATACAGAAGATTCCGCCGGACTCTGTAGCATGCAGGTATAAACTGATAATGATGCAAGTACAGAATACTAAAATGTAATTGATTAGAAGTGCATTATTTTGGACAGGGCCATAGATTGATTTGAAACCATTCATTACCACATTCTTCTGTCTTAGCGATGGACGTCTGCATGAGGGTGATCAGATTCTAGCAGTCAATGGCAAGCTGTTTGAATCCTCTGTAACAGAGGAACAAGCTGTCCAGGTCCTTCAGGAAGGTGCTTCTGTGGTAACCCTAATTATAGCCAGAGAACCAACCCCATCATTCAGCCCCCCACAGATGAGCCACACTCTTCGTCAATTTAGTGTAAGTCTACTTGAAAACCTTTGTTTTTACATTTATTATATCTCTTAAATGTCTCCAAATATACTTAACATAATGTGAAAAAACGGCCTTAAGTTGGATTTTAAATGGATTTTAAATGTGTCCCTGAAGTGTCTTAGTGCTGCCTCATATTTTGCCTCATATTTTATACTGTAATGCCGTATAGCTGGCCCATTTATAACAGATATAAGCTTATATCTGTTATTGAGCCACAGTAATTTGATTACATTACCACAAGTGCAGTACATTTAACATTTGAAATGTTATACATTAGCTTTTTATGTGAGGTTTTTAGGTTTGTTGTTTGTTGTGAAAGCAGAACAAGGGAAAGCAGATGGTCTCCTGGTAATGGTGGAAATAAAAATGAGTCTACTTCTATTAACAAGACTATTATAATACACTACTGTTCAAAGGATTGGGCTTGGTTAGATCTATGAATATTTTTGAAAGAAGTCTCTTATGCTTACCAAGGCTGTTTATTTGATTAAAAAACAAATACAGTAAATCGGTCATTTTGAAATGTAATTACAGCCATTACTCCAATCTTCAGTGTTACATGATCCTTCACAAAATAAAAGCATTTATTTGATATAGAATTTATTTCGTAACAATGTGACAAAGTCTTACTGTCACTTTTGATTAATGCATCTTTGCTAAATAAAAGTATTAGTTTGTTTGAAAAAAAAAAAAAACTAACCCTAAAGATTTGAATGGTATGTATATATAAATAGGGTTCAAAGATCTTGGAAAATATTTTTTTTGGGAATGTTTCTTTTTTTTATCATTGCACACATTAGTTTTAGCCTTTTTTAATCTCAAGTCACTATCAACAGTAATAATACTATACTGAGTATAAACACAATACAAGAAACATAATAGATGAAAATAAAAAGTAAAATAAATCATAAAAAAAGTTTTAGATTTTAATTAGTTTTTCAATTTAAATAATACAATATGCTCAAAATTTTGGGGGGTCAGTAAAAGTAACAGCTATTCAAAAGATATTTCTAATGTTACAAAAGATTTCTATTTCAAATAAATGCTATTCTTTTGAACTTTCTGTCCTTCTATGCTTTAAAATCTAGTATTGGTATTTTGTAGACTTTTGATGTTTTATTAAATATTTTGTTTCTCTTTTTTATTGTTTAAATTCAGCTTATTAAAAAAAACAATAATATGCTGTAATGGCAGGTTCCACCTTGACAACCTACCCGATAAAGTGTGACATTCCCTGCTAATGTGGCACACAAGGTCAACATGTGTTAAATGAATTGTATTTGTATTCAATAATTCAATCGCCATTTGCTTATACAGAAAATTACTTTTAAAAATAAACCTACCCTGAGAAATATTAACTGGAGTAAGTGTGATAACTAGCCCCAGTCTCTCTTGTATTATAATTAGGCTTATTCCACTCATTTAATTTGATTCCACAGCCCCGACAAATTCATCATATAGAGTTGCAGAATGATGGATCAGGTCTAGGCTTTGGCATCATTGGAGGGAGGAGTACTGGCACCATGGTTAAAACCATCCTGCCTAATGGTGTAGCTGGAAAGGTATGAGAGAATTATTTACGTTCACCATTATTTAAATTATTCCATTTATGGATTGTACAAACTGATTAAAATGAAAAAAGAGTGACAAATGACATTAGTGGATGTGTGTTTGTGCACACAGGATGAGAGATTGCGTAGTGGCGATCTTCTCCTCAGAATTGGTGATGTGGATGTGTCCGCCATGGGCAGTGATGAAGTTGCACGTGAGCTCCGTCTTGCTGGTTCCCGTGTGAGACTTATCATTGCCAGGGAAACCACTGATGGTGACCTCTCACCTACCATCGCCCAGCAACAGGACACTCAAAAGAAACAGGTGCAAAATTGCTTCTGTGTGTGTATGTCTATGTGTGTGTGTGTGTGTGTGTGTGTGTGTGTGTGTGTGTGTGTGCGCGCATATATATTTAAATTTTGATATACACAGTATAGCTCACCCAAAAAATTTAGTTCTGTTACCATTTACTCACATTCATGTCTTTTTTAACATGTTTGACATTCATTCTTCCATGGAACACAACAAATTCAGTAAATTGCAGTCTGTTCCTTCTTCACCATATTAATGCTGCTTTTGTGGTGTTTTGACATTTTTTAAGGTCACTGTGAACTGTTATTGTATGGTAAAAAGCTTCGTAACAATTCAAAAATAAAGATTCTCTCATCATCTACTTATCCTCATGTCATTCCAAACCTAAAAACCTTCTTCTGCTGAACACAAAAGAAGATATTTTGTTGAAGAATTGTTGATAACCAAACAGCTTTGGGTGAACTGTCCCTTTAAAATGAGCTTTTTACATATTATACAGGTTGGAACGACATGAAGGTTAATAAAATGTGACAAACTTTATATGTAAAATGTATTAAGCTGAAATTATTTCTTAAACACTCACGCTCAGTCAAACATTAATTGACATTCACACTGACTTTAACACGCAAGGAGTTTGTGGCTAAGTGAGTGTCAATGTAATAGAAAGAAATAGAATTTGTTGTAAAATTTGAAATTTAATCACACTTTTTAATTGCTTAATCTTGATTATATGTTGTTATCATAAATGCTGCTTTATTTAGTTTGATATGCCAATAGTAAACAAAGAATTACCCTTCTGCAGGATTTAGTAGAGAAAAAGGAAAAAGAGTTCCGTGTCAGATTCAGTAACAACAAAAATGGTTTGGGCGTCAACATCTCCAAATCTCTAAATAACCTGGACAAAGGTATGATTCCTTACTGGGGTTTTTTTTTCCTTTCTTCAGCAAGATATTTTTTCCCATTCAGTCTAAGAATGATAAATGTAAGCATTAAATGAATATTGGGCATTTTAGAGTCCTGTGGATTTGGAGTAAAGAGCATACTTAAAGAAAAGGCAGTGGATCAGGATGGACAAATTCACATTGGAGATGGCATCATTGCTGTGAGTTCCATACAGATCTTTATTTTTTACATCTCTTTACTTTCCTTGTGCATGTTAATTTATACAGTTCTTAGTGGTTTTAAGCAATTTATTACTATTTTATTCATTTTTCAGTGGTTTCAGAGTTAATGATGTTATAGCAATTAATAATCCTGTTGTTGTTTCTGTTGTGTGTGTGCGTGGGAAGGCTGTTTCCATTGTAGTGTTTGTTTTAGGCAGAATGGTAGTGTATGATTAATTACATTGTCGCTAGATTTGTGTTTGTATTTGTGTAAATGTGTCACTAATCCAACCCTCGTCCTCTGTTTGGGGTTTCAGTGTCATTTCGGTAACCTGATAAAAACAACAAAATTGAAGTATCGGGTTAATATTTCATGACTTTTCTCATGAGAACTTATTATAAAGAGAATTTCAACTTACTTCATAACACACTTCAAACGTCCACAATGAAAAGTTTTGCATTAATTATGTTTGGGGTTTTAGAGACCTCAAATGTGAAGCTTAAATAATGCAATGACTTTTCACGTGATGAGACTCTCTGACTGGTGTACACACTGTGGAAATATACTTCTGACATATGATTATTGTCATTTATTTTATAATAGTTTTCTACGTAAGTCTTGCCAAGGTCAAAATGATCACAAACAACATTACTACGATGTATACTAGGCACATTTCTAAAAAAAAAAATGCTTGCTTCCTTTGTGGTAAAATAGAGGGATAAAGCGTCTGGGGTTGGGGCAATCATTAGAGAAGCATCAATATTTTCAGCACTGATGTTGTAGCAAGAGCTATTCAGCATGAAAATCAATGCATGCCATAAGCCTTGAAGTGAAAAATTGAACTGTGTTAGCATATGGTTGTTTAGGATTGGAACTATTTATCTTAACATGCAGAAATTTTGAAAGACACAGACATCATCTGGTGTTATTTCACACTAAATAATGATGAAGCTAAATGTGACACTATAATAATTATAATGTTATATTATAATGGGTTTTTTTGTGAAAAAAATATGATCATGTTCTATAATTGTTGTTAATGATAAACTAAAACAGAATGATCGTTACCAGTTCCTGATCCATTAAATGATAAAGGATGCCCTTCAAATATAATATTAAATGGTTATAATTACCTGTTTTATCTTTAAACAGAAAGCGGAGGAGATCCTGCTCGCTGGCCAACAAGTGGAGATCTCTATTCGGAGAAAGGGCTCACCATCTGGAACACAAACAACCCCCACAATGTCCACAATTTCTCAGAGACCCTTAACCCCTCTGGGTCTCCTTCCCCCTCCACTGCCTCCATGTCTACCAGAGCCAAAGCCAGTTCTGCCCCCAGGGAAAGTTTTCTATACTGAACGCCGGGACCTCAACTTCAACAAAGAGTGCAGTTAGTGAAACTCTTGCCACTTCTGTTTATTTGCACTCATTCACACTGTGTTTGATTCATGAGTTCTGTTTCACTTTGGCCCGTTCTCTGTGTGAAGTCTTTGTAACTCTTCAACCCTACTTTGATTCTAATAACAGCTTCTGTTTCTGTTTGTTCTTTCTGTGACCTCAGTTCAGTCAACGCAAACCTGTGATTTAGAGTCCAAGATGGAGAATAGAAACCAGTCCTCATGTAAGAACAGATTTATTTACAATTGATTATTACAGCCACTCATTTTGACTTGCATCTCAGGTTTGTTAGTGTACTAGTAAAACATCTACTATAATATACAGATATAATCGTGATTTAAGCATTGCTTGCAGATAATTTTAATTTATTAGAAATTTAACATAACATCACTTGCTTACCAATGGATCTTCTGCAGTGAATAGGTGCCGTCTGAATGAGAGTTCAAACAGCTGATAAAACTGCATGTTTGTAATTAATTTATCATTTGGATGTTTTTAACTTCAAACCATTGATTCTGGCTAATATGCAAGTCCTCTATATTCATAATATTGCTTTCTCTTGTGAAAAAGTTGTCTTGTCTGTATCAGTAGTGAAATATGCAGATATTTACAGACTAAAACAGTCCAAAAACGTTAATTGATGGCCTGGATTCATGTGGGTTACTGGTGAACTATAGTAGTGTTTTTATCAGCTGTTTGATCTCTCATTCTGACGGCACCCATTGACTGCAGACGATCCCTTGATGAGCAAATGATGTAATGGTAAATTTCTCTAAAACTGTTCCTATAAGTAACAAACTCATCTGTATTTTGGGTGGCCTGAGGGTCAGTAAATTTTAAGTGTTGTCTTTTAAGGTGTCTTTTCAAGATTTTATGCCAAAATACTGTATGAATTTGACATCAAGATATGACAAGAATTTCATCCTTTGCAAAGTTTATGCTTTTAAAAGTCAATAATCCTATTTATTTTGCTTTCCTAACTGTACACCATTATATTGTTAGCATGTTATTATTTGCATTTTTTTTTTTTAATTCTGCTGTCCAGTCAACAATCGACAGCATGTCACAAATACTGTCCATAGACAATAAGATGTAAACAACCCAGAATATTCCTTTAAGATTTCTTTAGTTTGCATAGGTGATTTCTAACATAGATATAAATAAAATGTGATCCTATCACAATAAAATACAAATCCTATCACAATGTAACTGGCATGATGAAAACATACATTGTCTTTTGTAGTCTATTCTCTAGTCATGTTGTCATTTATTTATTAGCTGTGTGATGCTTGGAAATTTTGTTTCAGTTTGCAAACTGTCTGATGAAGAGCAGGAAATATTGAAGGAGAAGTGGCAAAGCAACCTGGGTCCTCTATATGAAGTTATGGTGCGTCTCATCTGTATTCTTTCCTGTTTAGCTAACAGTTCATTTCCATGGCTGAGATTTGTGAGTGTGTGTCAGCATATGTTTATGTGCAGTATGTGTCTCGTTCTATGCCTGTTTTTGATGTATGTGCATGTCCACTGTATATTTGTATATCTATCTATCTATCTATCTATCTATCTATCTATCTATCTATCTATCTATCTATCTATCTATCTATCTATCTATCTATCTATCTATCTATCTATCTATCTATCTATCTATCTATCTATCTACCTATCTGCTAATACATTTATATTTACATTGTGTGTGTGTGTGTGTGTGTGTGTGTGTGTGTGTGCAGGTGGCCCAGGTACAGAAGTTCACTGAGAGCAGCGGTCTTGGTGTGAGTTTGGAGACTAAGGAAGGTCATCACTATATCTGCTCCATACTGCCAGAGGGTCCGATTGGACAGACAGGAATCATACGACCTGGAGACGAACTGCTTGAGGTTCACTTTATATTATAATTGAAAGGGGGTGTCCACATAGTCATGTAGAATATTTATTTACCTAAAAAAGCAAATGGAAATTATATTTGGTTATACTTCAAAGTCAAACAAGCATTACATACAGATAATACTGTTGTTTATAGATTACGCTGTTGTAATCCCTTATCATAAACCCTGCTAACACATGCATGCATAATAACTGAAAGTGCTCATCTTTCTTTCTGCATTCTGTTTCCTATGCATAGTACTTTATTCAGTGCTGACTGCACATGAATATCAATCATGACAGATACTTAAAAATAGCCCTTCCTCTCAGTAGAATAGCCCAGAGGATAATTTCAGCAGAACAAGCGAAGTTGATGTGTTTGTTCTGTCTGTAGGTGAACAGGTTCTCTCTGATTGGTGAGACACATAAGGAAGTTGTGAGCTTGCTGAGGGAACTTCCTGTGAATGTTTGTGTGGTTTGCAGTCATCTCATCCTACCCACAGTCGGAGAGGAAGATGATGATGATGGTGACGATGTACAACTCACGCTTAAGGAGCTACTAGCAGAATTTAATGAAAAGGTTTCCTGTGTCTGTGCATATTCAAAGGAAAAGTTTAAATGTGAAAAGGCGTACCCTTGTGAAAATGAAATGTGCTTAGCTGTAGTCTGTGTGCATTTGTATTATACAAATGTAATAGAATTGTACTTAATTATAAGTATATAATGCACTTAAAGAAACATTTTTAAAAATTAATTAATTAAGTGTTAAAGAAGTACACTTATTTTGATGTATTGACTAACATACTAAAGCACATGTAAAATACTTGATTATGAATTTAACTGTAGTGTGTTGTTTGATATCACTTACTACAAGTTAATATGTTTTACATGTAATAAATTGCAATTACAAAATACAAAACATAGAACTTTCAATAGAAATTATATTAAGGCATATTTTAATTACCATAAATGCTTGTCAGTACATTCAGCAGTACATTTCACCCATATTTTATAGTAAATATACCCTGCTTAAGAGGATCAAAAAGAACTCTAAAGTTCAGCTAATTGCATTTAATATCAATTTAAATTTGAATACATTTATTGCAAATAACATGCACAAAAACATTACATTCAGTTAGCACTGAAGTATATGGTTTTAAAGTATATTATTTGCATAAGAAATACTGTTTATTACAACCCGAATTCCAGAAATGTTGGGACGTATTTTAAAATTTAAATAAAATTAAAACTAAAAGAATTTCAAATCACGTGAACCAATATTTTATTCACAGTACATGATTTCCAACAAGAATGTCAAATTTGTACTCGTCTGATCATAGAACACTTTTCCACTTTGAAACAGTCCATTTTAAATGAGCCTTGGCCCACAGGACACGGCGGCGCTTCTGGACCATGTTCACATATGGCTTCCTTTTTGCATGATAAAGCTTTAGTTGACATCTGCAGATGGCATGGCGGATTGTGTTTACCGACAGTGGTTTCTGGAAGTATTCCTGGGCCCATTTAGTAATGTCAATGACAGAATCATGCCGATGAGTGATGCAGTGTCGTCTGAGGACCTGAAGATCAAGGGCATCTCACAAAGGTCTTCGGCCTTGTCCCTTACGCACAGAGATTTCTCCACTTTCTCTGAATCTTTTGATTTTATGCACTGTAGATGATGAGATTTGCAAAGCCTTTGCAATCTGACCTTGAGGAACATTGTTTTTAAAGTATTCCACAATCTTTTTATGCATTCTTTCACAGGTTGGAGAGCCTTTGCCCATCTTTACTTCTGAGAGACTCTGCCTCTCTAAGACATCTCTTTTATAGCTAATCATGTTACAGACCTGATGTCAATTAACTTATTTAGTTGCTAGATGTTCTCCCAGCTGAATATTTTCAAAATTTCTTGCTTTTTTAGCCCTATGTTGCCCCTGTGCCAAATTTCTTTAGACCTGTAGCAGGCATCAAATTTGAAATGAGCTCATTTAGTGGATAAAAGTGTAAAAATTTCTCTGTTTAAACACTTATGTTCTCTATGTTCTATTGTGAATAAAATATTGGCTCATGCGATTTGAAAGTCTTTTAGTTTTCATTTTATTCAAATTTAAAACACGTCCCAACATTTCCATAATTCGGGGTGTAGAACTATGCTAAATTGGACTTCTTTTTGACAAAGGGTATTAACTGACCCACATGTTGTTTCAAACTCACATGACCCTTTTTCTTCTGTGTAACACAAAAGGACAAAAATTATAAACATGTACTTGTCAATCTCATATGAGCAATTATACAGTGAATAGAGACAGGAGTTTTCAAGCTCCAAAAATAACAAAGGAAAAAAATTGTTAAAGTAGCACAAAAAGGTACTGGCTGTGGAATGCCTTGGATGAGGATGAGAATAAAAGTGTTTGGTTTTACTTTATTTTAAGGTGTCCTTGTTACAGTGTAATTATACATTTAAGTACCCAGTAATATTAATTAATTACATGTACTTACTGTATGGTTAAGGTTAGGATTAGAGTTTGGTTTAGGGTTACTTGCATGTAATTATGCATAATTTATTATTACTATGATAGTAAGTACATGTAACGTGTAACAAAGGCACTGTAAAATAAAGTGTTACAGAGTATTCCCAATTAACATTATAATAAAATTAAGTATACAAAATAACTAATTAAAGAAATTAACACTGCTGTCCTTTTTCAAATGAGGAAACGTGATTCCACTCATGCTTTACTGCAAAATAATATTGACTTATCCACTTTTTCTCACAGGCCGAGCATAAGTCATTTGGGGCTCTCTTTGCACGCAGTGAGGATGAATGGAAGACAAAGGCTCCTGTGCTATCCCATCAGGCCATGTGGGAGATCGAGATTCAAGTCTATGAGCTGCAGAAAGGCGATTCTGGCCTGGGATTCAGTATACTAGACTACCAGGTGTGTGTGTGTGTGTGTGTGTGTGTGTACCAATACTACAACAAGAAAGGAGCAGCAGAGTATGAGCTCTACATCAGTTGGTTTGGGGAGTCCCAGTTGGTTTGAAATCCTTCAATAACATGGCAACAGTGTCTCCTAATTTATTACTATTCTTCTCTTTCTCTCTTGCGCTGTCACTTTCTGAAACTCTCTCAGGACCCCATGAACCCAGGGCGTACTGTGATAGTGATCCGCTCTCTTGTAGCAGGCGGCTTGGCAGAGAGAGATGGCCGCTTGTTGCCAGGAGACCGGTTGATGTTCGTGAACGGGACTGACTTGAGCCACGCGAGTCTGGCTCAGGCTGTTCATGTCCTGAAGAGCACTGCTTTGGGAACCGTACGAATCGGAGTCACCAAGCCCCTACCGGTAAATTTCTCCATTCATTTCGCAATCAGCACCATTCACAAGATAGACAGCCACAATTATAACCTTGAGTTCTCTATAGGAGAAATCTAGAATCCAAGATATTGTGTGTCTATGAAGGTTCTGGTCTAGGTCTTTGTAGAATGTCAGGCATGTTTAATTTAAGAGAATTCAGTGTGCACCACTGTGTAATTTGCTGTAGCATGTTCGTCAGTTATCGGTAACTAATGGCTGCTTTGACTACTCGAGTATATCAAACTATAGCTTTTTCAACTGCGGGCATTTTAATGTCAGAGGGCTTTTGATATTCTTGGAAACATTTTACCTTACCTTCATCATGTATTGTTGGCATTTTTCAAATGCCTTTTACTCAGATTTTTATACAAATCCATCAATGCAATATGTATATATATTGATTTTTTATGATTTTAGATTTTAGATATTATTGCTTTTTTTAAAACATTGGTCACAAAAAGTGAAATACACTTAAAGTATTTAAAAATGTATTGTGTGATTTATTTATTTTTTACACACAAAAATAACAGCCTACAATTTCTGAATAATAAGTTTTATAATAATAATTGAATAACAAGTGAAACATATATTACTATTACAGTAAAATATACTGTAATAGTAAGTTAGTATACTTTTACTATACTTTTTTTTCAAAAGTCACTATATTTGTATGCCAAGAAAATTTGTATTCAATTTTTATTCATTATTATTCATTATTAGTTTGTTCATTTCATTACTGCAAAAATATTTAATTATATATTTTATATATTACAAATTGTATGTGCTTAGAATATATGCCAATTTCTGTTATAAAACTCTAGATGGTGCAGGCTGATGGACCATTAACACAAATTGATGATATTCACAGATTTCAAGATTCAAGATTTTTATTCGTCACATACACAATTATACAGAGTATAACCAGCAGTGAAATGTAGGTCAGGTCTGCTCCAAGGACTGTGCAATTATAAAGTATACAAATATTAAGAAAAAGAAAAGTAGAAAAAAATTAAATAATAAAATAAAATAAAATAAAAGATAAAAAATATTAATATAAATGTGCAGGTCAGTATGTTGTTGACTTAGTAATAAGAGGAATGTGCAAAAAGAATGTGCAAAAAGTTGTACAGTGTCTCTAAGTCTTTGCCATCAGGCTACGGAAGCGCTTACCAGATTGAAGCAAAGTGAATAGATGGTTACCAGGGTGATTAGAGTCCTTGATGATTTTAACAGCTCTATTTTTGCAGCGTTTGAGGTAGATGTCCTGCAGAGAGGGGAGAGCAGACCCTGAGATGCGCTCAGCTAAGCTCACAACTCTCTGTAGTGCTTTGCAGTCCTGATTGGAGCTGTTTCCATACCACACTGAGATGCACTGAGTCAATACAATTTCTATGGCCCCTGAATAGAAAGTTTTCAGGATTGCTGGTGAGACCCTGAATTTCCTCAGCTGTCGCAGATGGTACAGTCTTTGCCTGGCTTTCTTAACCTGTGTTTGGATGTGTGTAGTCCAAGTTTGGTTCTCGGAGATGTTTACACCAGGGTACTTGAAGTTACTCATCCTCTCCACAGGGGTGCCACTGATCATAAGAGGAGTGTTGGGCTGCTGCTGTCTCTTCCTAAAGTCCATGATCAGCTCTTTAGTTTTGCTCACATTCAGAGAGAGACAGTTGTCCTGGCACCATGATGTGAGTCTCTCTACCTCATCCAAGTATGCGGTCTCATCGTTGTTGGAGATGAGGCCCAGAACCACAGTATCATCAGCGAATTTGACAATGGATGTGGAGCTATGAGAGGACACGCAGTCATGCGTGTAGAGAGAGTAGAGCAGGGGACTCAGGACACAGCCCTGTGGGGCTCGTACGTTGAGGGTGATGGAGTTTGAGGTGAACTGGCCAACTTTCACCACTTGAGGTCTGCCAGTGAGGAAGTCTTGAATCCAGTCACAGAGTGAGGGGTTTAGGCTGAGGTCTGTGAGTTTAGAAGCCAGCTTGATGGGGACTATAGTGTTGAAAGCTGAGCTATAATCAATGAATAGCAGCCTTACATAATTCCCATTGTTGCTGTCTAAGTGTGTGAGGGAAGAGTGGAGGACGTGAGAGATGGCATCGTCCGTAGATCTGTTTGGGCGAAAGGCAAAACAGATCTACGGTCTGTAGAGGGTCCAAAGTATCAGGTATGGAGGAGCAGATGTGGCTCTTTACAAGTCTCTCAAAAACCTTCATGACTATTGATGTGAGGGCAACTGGGCGATAGTCATTCAGGCAAGAGGGTTTATTGTTCTATGGTTTATTCCTCTGAAACACAGGGTTAAACTGTTGGGCATATTGGTTCATGTTGCATACGCAGCCAATGCGCTTGCTGCTTTACATTTAAATGGCTGGTTATCATTCACTAGAGCAGCTGAGGGTTTCCTCTGAAACCCTCCACCTTCCCCAGCACCACCTGTTATAGATCTGCTACTGTTATTATGTATGCTATTTGTGCAGCAGCTGTATGTCTTAAATACTCACAACACAACATATGTATCGGCGTATGTATTGGCAGTAGCAAGTTCCTGTATTTGCTTTGCAGCAGCAGCAGTAATCTACAACGACAGCAATAACAAATATATTAACATTGTCATATCCATTACTATGCTAAAATCTTCAGAGAGTTGTCATGATAGAAATACAGTTAAATGTTAGCTATGAAATTCACCTCAACAAGACAAATGATTTGGCCATTTTATTCTTAAAATATTTAAGTAATCATTTCCATCATTATCACCTCATAGAATGAATGATGATTTGAGATTTGGCAGAAATTACTTTTGTTCATTTTTTAAAAACAAAAATGACAGAATTTTCCTACAATACATGTGCATCGCTGCTGGACATTGATAGTAAACAATTAAAATAGTGTTGTATATTAGTTTAGTTTGGAAAAATTCAAGATGCCCATGGCACACTATGTATTGAACATTTTCGTATTTGTTTAGAATGATATCTCCTCGTGTTGCCTCTGTCATCTTGTATATTCTGTTATCTAGTATTATTATTGGAGATCTGCTTTAATCTGATGGTGGTCTTTGTTGTGAACTGGGTCTCAGTAACTGTGGCTCATGAGTCTCTGGTTACTGGAATCTTTCAATAATTGATGCCTCTTGAATTCTAACACCAGCCTCTTAAAACAAGTGGTGCGTTTGAGTTTATGTGTCCCACGACTTTGAAATCAGGTTTAGCTAGTGCTGGTTTGTTTCTTTTTCTTTGCAAAGTTAAAAGTCTATCGAGTGCATATGTGACTGTGTCCAGATAAAGAGAGGAGTGGGACAAGATTCCTGAGTAGGAGATTTAATATAGCTTTGTCATTGACAGGAAAATGACACTCAGGACACAGAAGCTGATGTAACAGACAACTTCCATTTAGAACATAACAACCAGCACGCCACTTTGCAGGTACAGTAGGCTACATATTGCTTTTCCTGCATTAATACGTATGTGATCTGTTTTGTAACGGTGCTGTGGTGGAGTAACATCTAAGCTACATGAAGCAACTTCGTTTCACTGACTCTTGACATTTGTTTTTCAAACTTAAACTCGGTAGATTGGTTGGTTGTTTACTACAGCACAGTGTAAATTTTAGATTTCCTACTTCAAAATTATATACTTTTGTGGGTTCCTACAGCAGTTGATTTCGTAAACAGCGGTTGTTTTGGGCTAGTTGCACTCAAGCAGTTAGTTGGCGAAAGAGAAAGTGTTTTTTTTCCACTGACCTAATTCAGTGTGGTCATTCTAGCTGCCAGGGTTTAACTGTTGAGGATATTTGTTAACAGGATTTGCGTGACATCATCTCTTATTCACATGAGGGGTTTGGTTTACTCAAGACGGCAAGTGTGTAAAGCACTCGTTCATTTGGATGGCTTGTTGGGACATATTTAAATGTTTTGTTATTGACTGTATTGTTGTGTATTATTAACTTTTTTTGCCATATCTGCCCATGGTGAACAAATTGTGTGTAGCATTTCATGTATTTTGCAGTATTTTTTCTAAAAATCTGTTTATTCATCTGCCTGTTTCTTGCATATTGGTGACAAACACTGCAGGCTGGAGGGGCTGCAGGAAATCTGGAGGGGATAAAATGTAGATAAACTAAAAACTCTGTTAAAATGCGTGTAATAGGCCTACTTGTAATAAACTATCAATATTCTAGGGAACAGTTTACAGTAAGTTTCAATAGCTAACATAATGCTTTTATGAGATTTGTTAATCTGGTCTAATGTTCATTTCTACATATACTAATATATTTTTTAACATTTTAATTTGTGTAAATTAATTTTTAATGAATAAACATGAATTAAAAATGAACAGTAGTATATTTATAGAACAGCATTAACCAAGATTAATAAAGGTTGTAAAAAAACGTCTCAGGTTACGTATGTAACCATGGTTCCCTGAGAGGGAACGAGACACTGCGTCCTCTAGAGGTCGCTATGGGGAACTCCATCTACGTGACCCGTGTCTGAAGCATATATACAAAAACACCAAATATTGGCCGGCGACAGCCTATGACGTCACTCCCGGTGCGCCACAGTATAAAGGGGCGCCGGGAGAAAGCATCATCCACTTCTTCGTCTGAAGCTGCATCCGAAGCATGGCCTAAAGTCTAGAGGACGCAGTGTCTCGTTCCCTCTCAGGGAACCATGGTTACATACGTAACCTGAGACGTTCCCTATCAAGGGAACTTCGAACTGCGTCCTCTAGAGGTCGCTATGGGGAACGATATACCAACGCCGCCATGCTGAGGGAAGTGCATGCCATTCCAAAGGTGAGCACTAAGCATCAACTCTTATCAATGATAAAGGAGTTGTCCCTGGGATGAATTGACGGCTGTCAGTGACATTATCCCCTTCGGCCAAAGGCCTGAGTTTCATACCCCGGACTTACCTGATAGAGGCCGGACCTCCTGGACCTAGGGTAAAACTCAAGGCTTGGAATCAGAAAGAAGGATTCCTTTAAGGGAATACGACCAAGCGCTTAGGATAGTAACTAAGCCTGGCCTGTCACCCAGGGGCTACTGCTTGCTCCTTACAAGAGCTCGCTGAAGGAACTGTATCAACAGATCCTTAGTAGTAGCCCCCGTGCAAATGGTATCACTGGGGATACATAGGTAGAGTGGGGCCCAAGGAGACCGGGGCCTAACCGACTCAAAGAATGGGACGAAGCCTCAGCGCGTAACCCATACCATACAGGATTTTTAGAAAAGACCACAAGACACTCGGTGTGCGATCTTACCACAGCGTGGCTTTCAGAAAGTGCACAAAGACTAGCGTGCACACTTACCATAACATGGATTTATAAACATCGTTCTTTTCATATGCTCTGGAGGGAGCAGCAAGCTCATAGATAACCCTCTATAGCGAGGGGAGCAGTGCCGGCTCGACCAACAAGGAGAGCTCGTGAGGGAGCAGCATGCTCAAAGTAACCCTCTATAGCGAGGGGAGCAATGCCAGCTCTACCAAGACAGAGCTCCAGAGAGCGGAGAACTTAACTCTCAGTTATGAGAGGATACTAGCACATACATGAGTAGAGTGGGGCCCAAGGAGACTGGGGCCTAACCAACTCAAAGAATGGGACGAAGCCTCAGCGCGTAACCATACCATACAGGATTTTTAGAAAAGACCACAAGACACTCTGTGTGCGATCTTACCACAGCGTGGTTTTTAGAAAAGTGCACAGAGACTAGCGTGCGCACTTACCAAATATGGATTTTAGAAACCGTATTGTCAGATGACAAGGAGGCCTAAAGAAAGGCCTGACGTGCTGAAATTTCTGAATAACGGAGCTCTGAGAGCGGAGACTCGACTCTCATAAGAGGGGAAACTCAGACGCTCAGCAGGGAGCGGCATGCTCATAGGCAACCCTCTAACGAGGGGACCAATGCCAGCTCTACCAAGACAGAGCTCCAGAGAGCGGAGAACTTAACTCTCAGTTCATGAGAGGAAACTAGCACATACATGAGTAGAGTGGGGCCCAAGGAGACCGGGGCCTAACCAACTCAAAGAATGGGACGAAGCCTCAGCGCGTAACCCATACCATACAGGATTTTTAGAAAAGACCACAAGACACTCGGTGTGCGATCTTACCACAGCGTGGATTTCAGAAAGTGCCCAGATACTAGCGTGCGCACTTACCATAATCATGGATTTGAAATTTCTATTCTCCAAATGCTCTAGCTTTAATAACGTTACTCTCTATCAGATGCTCTCTGGAGGGAGCAGCATGCTCATAGTCAAAGTGACCCTCTAAGGGAGGGGAGCAATGCTATCTCGACCAGTAAAGAGAGCTCCTGAGGGAGCAGCATGCTCATAGGCGACCCTCTAAAATGAGGGGAGCAATGCTAGCTCTACCAAGACAGAGAGGATACTCAGCACATATATAAGTAGAGTGGGGCCCAAGGAGACCGGGGCCTAACCAACTCAAAGAATGGGACGAAACCTCAGTGCGTAACCCATACCATACAGGATTTTTAGAAAAGACCACAAGACACTCGGTGTGCGATCTTACCACAGCGTGGATTTCAGAAAGTGCACAAAGACTAGCGTGCGCACTTACCATAATCTTGGATTTGAAAATTCTCTTCTCCAAATGCTCTAGAGGGAGCAGCATGCTCATAAGTGTCCCCCAAAAAGAGGGGAGCGATGCTAGCTCTACCAAGGCATAGCTCTGAAGAGCGAAAAACTCGACCCTCAACGTAAGAGGGGACTCAGACGCTCGTAAGGGAGCGGCATGCTCATAAGTAATCCTCTATAGAGAGGAGAGAAATGCCAGCTCGACCCACAAGAAGAGCAACATGCTCATAGGTGACCCTCTATAATGAGGGGAAGCCATGCTAGTTCAACCAAGGCAGAGCTCTAGAGAGCGGAGAACTCAACTCTCAGTATGAGAGGATACTCAGCACATACATAAGTAGAGTGGGGCATAAGGTAAAAACCGAGGCCTACCAACTCAAAGAATGGGACGAAGTCTCGGCGTGTAACCCATACCATACAGGATTTTAGAAAAGACAGCAAAACACTTGGTGTGCGATCTTACCACAGCGTGGTTCTTAGAAAAATGCACAGAGACTAGTGTGCGCACTTACCAAATATGGGTACAGCAGCAACCAGGATCAGGTTGTTAAGTAACAAAGCTCTGGGAGCGGAGACTCTACTTACAGCAAAAGGGTTTCAAACACTCAGGAGGGAGCGGCATGCTCATAAATAACCCTCCACATTCTAGGCGAGGGGAGCAAAGCTAGCTCAACCTACAAACAGTTTTAGGGATACCTAACAACCCGAACAGGCTGCTGGAAATAGTATCAGGGTAATAGGTAGCTGAACAGAAGGCAACAAGGGGTCAGGGAAACTGCTACTTAAAACCCTAATAAGGGTGAGCAGTTCTAACCTAACCCTCTATGCACCTATCATGGCCTCGTTTGAAGAACAAAAGGGCCAGACTAGAAAATGCTGCTCCTCAGAGCCAAAGCATTGTAATAAAGTTGCTCAGCACTACACCTGATACCAGCCTGTAGTACTGGTTTATTTTAGGTTAGTTCGAATGGTATAAAACACACATACCAGCGAATCTGATAAAATTGGATCGTACTCACCCATCCATGGATCCCGCGCAGAAGAACTGTCCAGTGTAGGGGCAGAATAAGAGCGCAGGAGGTGCTTACCTAACCTCGGTCAGGTGGTAGAAAAAGAAAACTGAGGTTGCAGGGGAATTAGAGAGGGGAAGATGAGGGCTTTAGATGTACAGGCCCCCTGAGGGAAGGAGAGATGTTCAACTCTACCCTGGCCTGGGCGAGAGCATCGCAACGCCTCGTCCGGACCACCTCCCTCAGGTCTTGCTACCTCTCTTTGACCCGCGCCACCCTGAAGCCCTACCCGCAGGCGGGGAAGGGCGCGAGTCGCGACACTAGCCTTCTGTGCCCATTTCTGATCCTCAGATCGGGATGGGCCAGGACCCCTGCGCTGTTTGAGCTCAGACCTGGACCTTCTCGTTTAAATGAAGGTTTAAAAAGCCGCTGAACGCGCCTTCGCCTCCCTAAACCTTTCAACCACCGACTCGACGGAGGTACCAAAAAGGATGGAAGGCGAAACCGGAGCACTGAGAAGAAAGCCCTCTCTCTCTTCTCAATATCTGCCAGGTTCACCCACAGATGTCTCTCCGTTACCACCATGGTCGCCATAGAACTGCCCATAGCAGAGGCGGCCTGCTTAATGGCTCAAAGAGCTAAATCAGTGGTGCGGCACAGCTCAGCAACCTCGTCAGGTAAAAAATTATTATTATTATTTTTACAAACCCTGACTTTTATCCAGGTCTTTCAACAGATCAGCCTGATATGCCTGAAACACTGCCATAGTGTGTAATGAGGCGACAGCCTGACCTGCTGCTGCGTATGTATCACATTCCAGCGTTTTTCTTTTTCTCAGATGACGTCAGCGAAATCGCGTCATTGTCATCCAACAGCTCGCCCTCGCTCGCGGCAGACGAGCGCGAGAAGGAAATCCCTTCTATAACTCATTGGCGAGAACCACCTGCAAACCCCATGAGCTCATTTTCCTCCGTGCTTCAGCAGCGGAGGGTCCTGAACCGCGGGAAGCAGACGGCTGCCCCTCTTTCCTCGAAAAGAGAGACAGACCAGAGCGGAGCTTTTTAGAAAAACGCTCGCAGTACATGCAGCGCGCAAACCAAAGACGCAAAGATCATGTGAGTCATCAAGCATCCGATAACGTGGACACGGATGCACACATCTCTCAAACGCCTTGCTAGCGCTCGCCATTACAAAAGTAAAGCATACTTACCTCGTAAGCTGCACACTTCAAACAAAACAGTCATTGAAGACGAAGAAGAGGATGATACTTTCTCCCGGCGCCCCTTTATACTGTGGCGCACCGGGAGTGACGTCATAGGCTGTCGCCGGCCAATATTTGGTGTTTTTGTATATATGCTTCAGACACGGGTCACGTAGATGGAGTTCCCCATAGCGACCTCTAGAGGACGCAGTTCGAAGTTCCCTTGATAGGGAACTGTTGTTAATAGTTATTTTTTTAAACCTACATCATTAACTAATGTTAATGGATGTGATCTTTTTGTATTTTGTTATCATATTCTGACATTTGTTTTCACTTTAGATTTTATTTTATACTTTAACCTACAAGCATGCATTAAAGCCAGATCAAAATTTACAAAAAAGATGTTTATAATGTTACAAAATATTTATATTTGAAACAAATGCTGTTCCTTCTATTCATCAAAGATTCCTTTATCTAAAAGTATCGCAGGCTCCTCAAAAATATTAAGCAGCACAACTAGTCAGCATGATAATAAGAAATGTTTCCTGAGCATCAAATCAGCATATTAGAATTATTTCTGAAGTATCACGTGACAGTGAAGACTGGATAACTATTTGATAACTTATTTAATAATTTATTAAATTTTTAAGCAATAATATATGTTTTTCTTTTACTGTATTTCATCAAGTAATTGCAGCCCTAGTGAGCATAGGAGACTTCTCTTTAAATATTGAAAATCATAAAAAAAAATGCATCCTTACTTGCATTTGGCCTTGGTAAGAGGCTATTTTGGACCCTAGCTATGTTCTGGGTTTGATACATTGGGTCAGGATTCGGAAGAAGTTAGTGAACATTATAAAACTGTATTTCTTGTCTTGACAGCAAGGACTGTATCTAACATCATCTGTTGACAACTTAAAAAAAGTGCAAGAAATTGCTCATCAGAGGATTGTTCTTGTTGCTATGAATGTCATTCAGTCACACATTCACTGGCACCGACTCGCCTGGGTTCTCTCTGGAGAACCGGATGCCTGTGTACTAAATAAACACTTTCAGCACTGGAAATGAAGCATTGCTGCAGGACAGATGTTTAAAAGGGCTCTTAGCAGCTCTAGAGATCTTTTTGCTTGCCATTTACCGCATATGCGAAGAAAATAGGCCGTTTCACTGAGTAAAGATGCCTGATGCTTTCTCTGTTTGTGTTCTAGACAAATTCCCACTCTCAGAACAACAAGATGGAGGCTGATGCTAAAAACGCCTCCATCCCCTCAAGTGGCTATGAGAGAACCATAACTATAGTCAGGGGAAACTCCAGTCTGGGTATGTTAACCCTGTTTATTACACTCTTCCTATGTGTCTTCTTATACCTCCTCAGTGTGTTTCACAGAGAGGTGAATTCTGTGAGAGACCTGTAACGTGTGTTTGTATGTGTGTGTATAGATGTTGTACACATGCAATATATTACGTAGGGATGTAAAGTTTTGTATTAGTACATGATATGATGTTTTACAACTTTTTTGCTAACTAGCATGTACTTTAGTTTGTATGTTTGTTTGTTTTTTTAAAGAGTTGTGATTTCTTAGAATATATGTTTTTCTCTGATGTTTTCAGTCAAGTCAAGCTGTACTGTACATGATGCATTGCAGGGCTTTTTTTTTTTGCTGGCCCTGTCAGGCTAGTAGTTCTGATTTGAACTTGCCCTACACACTATTTTCACAGTATTTCCAGTATTTCACGTATTAAGTTTTTTTTCTATTTTTTTTTTTTTTTTTTTTTTTAATTGTAAAAATAAAACTAAATGCCTTTCTTTTGAAATTTTGAACAAAGAATCCTGACAAATATGTAGCATGGTTTCAACTAAATACATAAATGAATACATTCATACATAAAGCAACACCATTTTTTCCACCAATGATAATAATAAGAAATGTTTCTAGAGCATCAAAACAGCATATTAGAATGATTCCCAAAAATAAATTACATTTGAAAATATATTCAAATAGAAAACAGTTATTTTAAATTGCTATAATATTTCACAGTATTACAGTATTTTACTGTGTTTGTGACCAAAATAAATGTTTCTTAGTGAGCGAAACTATTAAAAGTTAAGTTTAACAGTAGTACATTTTTATATTCATCTAAAAAAAATTGTTTTCCATTAAACACGTTTAATTGTTAATCTGATTAATTTAATTATTGTTTATATTTTTAAGCAATAACTTTTACAACCATATCATTACAACTCCATTAAAACCTATAAATTCATAAACACACTTGAAAATGATGGCATACCATGATTTGTTCAAAATATTTACCCCATTCTTACTGATTTTTACAAATCACTCACAATTTTGACAAAGCTTTATTTCTATCAGCGACATAACTTTACACTGTGGATGTATTTCAGCATAATTTACAAGAATAATAATGAATACATCACAGAACGCATGACCCAATAGGGTAAATGACATTCCTTTCAACTGCCCCGAAGATCTAACACTGGCCTCAGGCCATCGTAATTGTTAAGCCCTGCAGTGTATCTATGCAACCACACCATCTCATTGGCAAAATCATAAAGCTCAGTGAAGAATATAGAAGTTGTGGTTTCCATTAAAAGTTGATCTTTCTATTTTGATGAAATATTTATTCCAATGAATATTCATCGATTTGACACAAAGCTCTGCATGAGTATTATTTAATTCAGCATCCCATTTCATCTTGATTTTTTTTATTAACATGACACAGTCAGTTATTTATGAGTTATTTATGGAATAGAGATTATAAATCGTGATGTGTTGTGTGTCTTTTGTTTTGGTGTTCTCTTGTGTCATCTCTGTCCTGTGCTGTGTTTTACATGGTCAAATGTGCACTTCTGTTACTAGCGCACTATGATTGTACTGTAATTTGACTGTTCAGACAAGAAACCTGATAAATGAATGTTCAAATTGAAAATAAAAACTTCAAAATGGATGAATCTCAAATTCTTTACGACCATAGTGTTGTCTCCATGATTGATGTGTGTTTCCTTGCTTGTTAGCTCTCACGTGTGTTCATATTGCATGTGTTTTCTCTTTGCATGGACTCCTAATTATTCATAAATCAACTGCATATTATATTCAATATAGGCTTGCATGGTGCATGCTTCAAATTGAGAGCGATTTAGAAAGATTTGTTAGAGCAAAAAATAGTACAAAGCCAACCAGTCACTTTACACCCACAATGAAGTCAGCGGCACTGTTTGAAGCTCATTAGCTCAATTTAATACTTGTAAAATGAATAGTTGAAGGCACACGCTGTGATTTTAATACAACATGAGTCAAAGCCAACACTTTATATGTCATAAAGGTGAGTGAGGGGTATCAAGACCCTCTCAAATGCGCTGACATGCTCATTGTTATTTAGAAATACTCTTACATTTGCTTTGAATAAGAGAGTTTGAATGGATAAGACAGACAGTTAAAGGGTTTGCAGGGTATGGAAATGACAATTAGCGAATGATGATATTCCATTTGTAGTTTTAAAGAAATGTCTGATGTAGTTAAACTTCCATTGTTGAGCTGGACACACTCACACTTTAACACACACTTGAGTTGGTTATGAGGATCTTGTTTAAATAAAAATGACTAAATGTATATATACACTTAAAATATTCACTGTTGGGAGAGCCTGGGGCTAGTTGTCACACTTCTGTGAATATTTGTCGTTTTAGGTTTATTTTTGAAAGCTTGTTTCTATACAGGCACACACCTTATAGTCTCGGCTACAAAAATAGCAGTTGAACATTTCCACTGTTATTATGCAAGAAAAAAAAGATAAATTTTTTTTAACCCATGCTGGCCCTTTCACACTATACACTCTTAAAAATAAAGGTGCTTCACAGAAACACCATAGAAGAACCTTTTTTGTCTAAATGGTTCCATAAAGAACCTTTGACATCTGAAGAACCTTTCTTTTTCACAAAAGGTTCTTTGTGGTGAAAGAAGGTTCTTCAGATTATAAAAAGGTAAGAAAGAGATGGTTCTTTAAAGAACCTTTGACTGAATGGTTCTTTGTGGAACCAAAAATAATTCTTCTATGGCATCGCTGTGAAGAACCTTTTAGTATTTTTAAGAGTGTATGGGGTGGTTTGTGAGAAAAGAACCTTATAGGTTTTTTGGCACACAGTAAAACAATTAATTAACAGCAAAAATGTAAAAGGTAATGAACAAATACAGTATATATAAAATGAAAAATACATGGGACAACATGTGACAAAATAAGTACATACCTCAGGTGACTAGGTACTTGACACGTGTGTGTGTGTGTGTGTGTGTGTGTGTGTGTAGGAATGACAGTGAGTGCCTTAAGGGATGGTTCAGGCATGATAATCCACTCTGTGGTTCATGGCGGGTCGATCAGTAAAGACGGGAGACTGGTAGTGGGGGATGGAATTGTTGCCATCAATGGGGAATCCACCACCAACCTGACCAATGCACAAGCCAGAGCGATGCTACGCAGACATTCACTGATCGGACCTGATCTCAGGTGCTCACACACACACACACACACACACACGTGCACACTTACCAAGCTTTATCTAAATGGGAATCTAACACTGACTTCTAGTTTTTATATAAATTTAATGCAAATGAATGCAGTATAACTCGCAATAAAATTCATTATAGTATATCAAAAAAGTGATATTATTTCACAAAATAAGTTTGTTCGAATTGTATATGCACAAACAAGCAAATATAAAAAATATATAAATATATAAAACAAATATATTCATTCTTTCTGAAAGTTTGGGGTTGTTAATATGTTTTTAAATGTTTATAAAAGAAGATTACCATGCTTACCAAGGTGTATTTACTGTATTTAATCAAAAATATAGTAAAAACAGTACTATTGTGAAATATCATTACAATTTAAAATAACAGTTTTTTATTTGACGTAAAATGTAATTTACTCCTGTGATGGCAAAGATGAATTTTCAGCAACCATTATTCTAGTCTTTAGTGTCACATGATCCTTCAGAAAACACTGATGATTTGGTACTGAAGAAACATTTCTTATTATTAATATTATCAATTTGGGCATTTTTGCCTTTTATCATTATAGGAAAGTATATATTGACAGGAAACAAAGTGGGAGAGAGAGGGAAAGGACTGTGAGCTGGGACTCGAACTCAGGTTGCCCAAAGCACAGCTGCGTTTATGTACATGATTCTGTCAGCGCCGACAACATGCGCTTCTTAATAGTTGAAACTGTGATACTTTTTTCAGAATTTATGATTAATAGAACATTCAAAAGAACATTTATTTTAAAAATATCATTCTTGTAACATTGTAAATACTGCCACTTTTGATCAATTTAATTAATCACTTATGTCTTTCATAAGATTTCATCTGTTAAAAATAATTTACATTTTTAAAAATTGAAGAAAATATTATGTTCTAGCCTCATTTCACATTTCATTGGTTGTTGAAATGATATTTTTCATCAAAACAACTTTAATCAAACCCATTTTGCTTGTTCTTGTGTGTTTTTGTATCAGTGTGGCTTATGTGCCTGCTGCCTTCCTGGACATGCACAGAGCCAGCTATGCCCAATCAAAAGAGGAAATAGAAATACACAGAACAGCTACTGTCCAACCCAAGCACTCACAAAAGCTGCCTTTTAAACCCCTGTAAGGAGACAGAGAATCTTTTTGTCTGTTTGTTTTCTTGTTTCTGATGGTGTTCTAATGCTTGTTTGCTTTGTATTAGAGAATGCATTTCTGAACAGCAAAGTACAGTGGATGGTAAAGGAGTGAATGGAAAGATTCAAACTGAAGAAGGGAATGAAGGAATTGATAACCACAATCAAATTAAACAAAGAGAAAGCAATGAAAGACTGGAAAGAGACAAAAGGGTGATGAATGAAAGACCGGTCTTGCAGAGTGAGAACGGACAAAGACTAGGAAGAGAAAAAGACAGACGAAAAGATGAAGAAGAGATGCATGGGAAGGATCGTAGTTCATGGAGTCAGCCTAGAAGGTATCCCATAAACTAACAAAACATCGACGCATTCACTTTTAGTATGTTGATGTGTAATGGTGATATGGTTGTGTTTATTGTCCTAGAGTAACATTATTCAGGGCTGGGGGCACGTGTCTTGGCTTCAGTGTGGTGGGGGGTCGTGGAATGGGCAGTCGACTGAGCAATGGAGAAATGAGACGGGGCATCTTCGTAAAACACATCTCAGAGGACAGTCCAGCTGCACGCAACAGTTCTTTAAAAGAAGGAGACCGAATTCTTCAGGTGAGTTTTTATTAGACAGTATAGCCTTCAACTATTGCTCTTTATTGCTTAGCCAACAACTGCCCACTTAGACACTGTCTGAAATTACAAAAACAGAAAAAAATACAAAATTAATGATACAAATATTTATATTTAAAACTTTGTATAATTTAGAATTTTTATGACCACTCTGCTTCATTTAATGAACGTAAATGAGAACTTGAGCTGTCGAGCATTTAAAAGGATGCAAAAGAAATCATAAAGTAGAAAGCTGATAACCCTTGTGGGAAAAAAAATCACCTTTGTGCTCCACAGAAGAAAGACATTCGGGTTTGAAACAACATGACGATACAGTCAGATAGTCAGATTGGAATGGGTTATTTCAATCTGCTCTTGCCATTTTTGTGTGAAATATACATCAGAAGGCCTGAGGCTGAGACTAGTTAGTGTCGATGAACAGTAATTGGATTTGGATGATGTTTGATGCTCTCCATCTGCTGGTCATAATAAGCTAATGCATCACTCCTACTCAGACCTAAATAAATTAGATAACAAGATTAGTTTAAAGAAAATCTGGGGCAAACTGCTTAACATGAAAGTAGAAGTATGTTGAAAGTAATGAGCGACTGGAGAAAGAACTTCACACATTACATTTTTAATATGTGTGTTTGCAGGTTCAAGGTGTGGATGTGAGTGATTTTACTCATGAAGAAGCTGTGGAGGCGATCCGTAGAGCAGGAGACAAAGTAGAACTACTAGTGCAGAGTCCTCAGGTACAGCACACATACTGTACACATGCACACATATAATCACTTTACAAACACTCATACTCAGTGCTAGAATATACTCCAGACAAGACCAAACATGAGTCCATAAAACATTTATTGCCTCTTTATGTCCAGTTTTCAGCTCCTGACAACTGCTCTGAAGATGACAATGTATCAAAATCAAATGCTCCAAATCACCAGGTGTGTTTTTGCTTATGATACTGTGTTTATCATTAGTGTCTTTTAGGGGTTTTATGTATATGCTTATCTCATCTTTAGGAACCCGAGATCCCGAATAATCTCTCCCTAACCTACCCCTTCAGTCCCATCCCCTTTAAGGTCTGTGATGTTTATTTGCATAGTAATAACCCGATATATCTGTATATATATAACATATTATAGGCTCCACATAAACACTTAATACTACCCTTGTGAAGGTACTCATAATTATACTTTTAAAAACAGGGCTTAAAATAAATTCTGCCAAATGTACAGCATTTATGATAAACTGAAACAATACTTCAATACTTTTATTACTTTAATGATATTTCTATTAAAACGTGTATGTCATGTATATAAATATATTTGTAATTACACATTTGTAATAATGAAGTTGCAGTTGCAGTGCATTAAATGTATTAACTTTGAATGAAAAATCGAATAACAGACCAGTTAAAATTATAATCAAGTACCTCACATGTGCCTTAGTATGTTAGTCAACACCAAAATAAGATACTTCTTCTTTAAAGCCCCACATAAGATATTAAAACATTATTTAAACTTGACTTTAAAGTAAAACTTTTAATTTGATATCATTACAAGGTTTATTAAGAAACACAGGGTTACACTTTATTTGAAGGTGTTCTTGTTACAGTGTAGTTATACATTTAAGTACTGAGTAATATTAATTAACTATATGTACTTACTATATGATTAGGGTTTGTTTTAGGATTACTTGTATGTAATTATGCATCATTTATTGTCATTATGAATGTAACATGTATAGCAAGTAAAATAAAGTGTAACCAAACATTGTCATGAAGGTGTATTCTATATAAGTTCTCTCAACTGTACTTTTATTTTATTAATATTACATTATTTGCAAGTAGTGTTAAAAAAGAACTACAGGTACACATTTTATACAATTATGCACACTTATTTTTGTCAGATTTTTGTCAGCCATGTCGCAACATACTGTTGAGGCTGAACAGTAAAACTTAAATGAAAGAGATTTTTTAAAAGAACTTATTTAAAAATGTGTTTTCTGAAGAATATAATCACTTTTTTATGGTGCTATTGTAGCGTACAGAAGACTGGAAGTTGGGGAAGCCTCCACATTTAGCTCCCCCCCTCCTGAAACTGCCCTCTAGGCAAGTCGACACAGAAACAGATGGAGTGCAGAGGGTTCCAGAGAGACAACCCCTGCCAGAAGAGCCTTCACATCATCACAGCGAGCAGCAGCATGCCTCTTATTGGAGTATGTTTGAGTGTGTCTGTGTGTGGCTCAGCTTACACCTACATAAAGGGGGCCAAATGTCCCCTAAAGACAGTCAAACCTGAAATCACCTACATTGTGCGGAGCAGTGAATCATTCCCAACAAGGAAAACACATCAAACGTATTTACTTAATAAACATACTTAATACCAAGCTTAGAGGATCAAAAATATCATTAGCTCTGAATACAAGTCGGTGCCTCTATTAGTGTGTCTGCTAATGTGTCTGTATTGTTTTATCTGGATGTTTTTACATGTTTATGTGTGTGTAAGCAGGCCGCATGCAGCAGAGGTATGGCAGTCTGCCTGGAGAGCTGCACATGTTTGATCTGGACTGTGGCTCACACAGCTCTGGACTGGGATTGTGTTTGTCAGGAAACAGAGATGGAGCTCGTGGTAGAATGAGTGTGTACGTGTCAGAGATCAAACCAGACGGGGCCACTGCGGCAGATGATCGGGTCAGAGTGGGAGATGAACTACTGGAGGTGAGAACAACCTCCTGAACTCTTGACTGGCCAACAGAAACATTTCATTTGCACAGTCAAGCCTTTATGCTGTATATGTTGTTTATAATTAGAAAGCAAACCCATTCAGTTTACATTACATTTACATTTAGTCATTTAGCAGACACTTTTATCTAAAGCGACTTACAAATGAGGACAATGGAAGCAATCAGAATGATATGCAAGTGTTATAACAAGTCTCAGTTAGCTTAACACAGTAGAAATAGCAAGGTTTTCTTTAATTATATAATAAATAAAAAGAAAACAGATAGAATAGAAAAAGAATAGAGCAAGCTAGTGTTAGAGGCCTTTTTTTTGTTAATTGTGTAATAAATAAAAAGAAAACAGATAAGCTAGTGTGAGGTTTTTTTTAAGAATAGATTTAGAATAGAGAGTGCTAGAGTTAGAGGGTCAAATAAAGATGCAAGATTAGCTGATTCTTGAAGATGGCTAAGGACGCAGCTGCTCAGATTGAGTCGGGCAGGTCATTTCTGATGAAACACGAAAACAAGTGAATTGTGGTCATTTCAACAAATACTGATTTTTGGAATATTTTTGTTCTGGTATCTAAAGTTTGATGCCCTTTTTCCTGTAGATTGTTTAGTTACCATAAATGACAAATGATTATACCATGCAAAATTTGATTGTAATCGCAATGATTGTAACAAGAGTAATGCAACATAAAAAAAATAAAAATACTAAAAATAAATAATATTATATTATATACACTGAACAAAATTATAAATGCAACACTTTTGTTTTTGCCCCATGAAACTGACTTTTTCTATGTACACAAAAGGCCTATTTCTCTCAAATATTGTTCACAAATCTGTCTAAATCTGTGTTAGTGAGCACTTCTCCTTTGCCGAGATAATCCATCCACCTCACAGGTGTGGCATATCAAAATGCTGATTAGACAGTATGATTATTGCACAGGTGTGCCTTAGGCTGCCCACAATAAAAGGCCACTCTAAAATGTGCAGTTTTACTGTATTGGGGGGTCCGGGGGGTCCGAAAACCAGACAGTATCTGGTGTGACCACCATTTGAGTTGATCAGGTTGTCCACTCCAGGACAGGTTTGGGCAGCACTGACCTAGATTAAATGTTGTGCTCATCTGCTAATATTAAAATATATTTAGAGAAATATTGAGTAATGCATATATAGTGATGGACGGAAGATCACGAACCGGATTCGTGACAAGCGAAAAGGATTCATCTTATTTTAAATAATTCTAATAATTTTCATATCATTATCAAATATATTACAGGTACATCTCAAAAAATTTGAATATCATGAAAAAGGTCAATATTTTTTGTCACTCATTTCAGAAACGGAAACCCATATAATATATAGATTCATTACACATAAAGTGAAATATTTCAAGCCTTTATTTCTTGAAATTTTGATGATTATGGCTTACAGATAATGAAAACCCAAAATTCTGTCTCAGAAAATTTGAATATTACATAAGATCAATAAAAAAGGATATTTTAAACAGAAATGTCAGGCTTCTGAAAAGTACTTTCATTTCTATGCATGGAGGCAATCAGCCTGTGGCATTGCTCAGGTGTAATGGAAGCCCAGGTTGCTTTGATAGCGGCCTTCAGGTCAACTGCATTGTTGAGTCTGGTGTCTCTCATCTTCCTCTTGACAATACCCCATAGATTGTCTATGGGGTTCAGGTCAGGTGAGTTTGCTGGCCAATCAAGCACAGTAACACCATGGTCATTGAACCAGCTTTTGGTACCTTTGGCAGTGTGGGCAGGTGCCAAGTCCTGCTGGAAAATTAAATCATCATCTCCATAAAGCTTGTCAGCAGAAGGAAGCATGAAGTGCTCTAAAATTTCCTGGTAGATGGCTGCGTTGACTGTGGACTTCAGAAAACCAACACCAGCAGATGACATGGCAGCCCAAATCATCACTGACTGTGGAAACTTCACACTGGACTTCAAGCAACATGGATTCTGTGCCTCTCCACTCTTCCTCCAGACTCTGGGACCTTGATTTCCAAATGAAATGCAAAATTTACATTCATATGAAAAGAGGACTTTGGACCACTGAGCAACAGTCCAGTTATTTTTCTCCTTAGCCCAGGTAAGACGCTTCTGACGTTGTCTCTGGTTCAGAAGTGGCTTGGTAGCTCTTTTCCTGAAGACATCTGAGCGTGGTGACTCTTGATGCACTGACTCCAGCTTCAGTCCACTCCTTGTGAAGCTCTCCCAAGTGTTTGAATAAGCTTTGCTTGACAGTATTCTCAAGCTTGCGGTCATCCCTATTGCTTCTGCACCTTTTCCTACCCAAATTCTTCCTTCCAGTCAACTTTGCATTTAATATGCTTTGATACAGCACTCTGTAAACAGCCACACCTTTCAGTAATGACCCTCTGTGACTTTCCCTCTTTGTGGAGGGTGTCAATGTTCGTCTTCTGGATCATTGCCAAGTCAGCAGTCTTCCCCATTATTGTGGTTTCAAAGAACAAGTGATACCCAGAATTTATACTGTAGGGATGGTCATTTATTGAAAATCAAATGTAAATATTCTAATATTTTGAGATACTGATTTTTGACTTTCATGAGCTGTAAGCTCTAATCATCAAAATTAAAACAAAAAACTTTTGAAATGTTTTACTTTACATGTAATGAATCTAAAATATATGAAAGTTTCTCTTTGAAATGTTACAAGAAAAAATTAACCTTTCCACGATATTCAAATTTTTTGAGATGTACTTGTAAATGCATCCACTGCATTATCAAATTAAATACACATCATTATTATTAAATACACATTTGACAACTTTATGAATAAGTCCCATTTAGGAGTGAAAGGTATTAGAAGGAAAATAATTCAGTATTATTAACAAGAAATAAAAGGAATTTGTCTTACTTTTTAATATTAGCCTCTTATTTGAGACACAAAGTAATATCTAAAGATGGTATGTAGACATTGCCCCGAATGATGGTATGTTACAATTGCCCCCAGTCCCCCCAATATAACTAAAAAAGCTAAACACAGTGAAGTATGTGTCTTATCTAAGGTCAAGGGTTAATCTTCAGCATGTTTATGCATGTATTTTGAAGATAAATGGACAAGTGCTGTATGGACGCAGCCACCAGAATGCAACAGCAATCATCAACAATGCTCCAGCTAAAGTCAGGATTCTGCTCACAAGGTGAGATATTTTCATGTGAATGCAGATTAACACAAGCTGTCTTCTACATGCATTTTAATATATACATGGTTCATTTATATTCGTTTTTTTAAATCAGCAGAAATAAAAAAGACTTTGGATTTGTAAATATTTAAAACAAAGGAAGATATTCTGCACTATGTATCAAACGCACTGTATATGCACATGAATACTGTATGAAACTTGAAATCAAACTGGAAGCATTTTCACAAAGGTCTCAGACTTTGCATCCTACTATGTATAGTGTATGTATAGTGTGTATGTGTTACTTATTTTGATGCACATATATAATTTTCTCATCAGGAATAAAGCTGCACAGAAACAAATGACTACAGGACCAGTAAAGGAGGCAATAGAGAGACACACACACACACACACACACACACAAACAAATAAACTAATACTTCTTAAAACAGTAAAAGACACAATAATTATAGTTTCCCTTGAATAACAAATCAAATCATTGTCAAAAAAAGCATTCTGAACAAGTTCATTACAATATATTTGCATAGTTAACTGCATGTTTCTGACAAGTTTGTTGAATTTTTCATTTATTCTTTATTTTTTACTGGACCTCTTCTTGCGTCACTTGCGTTATCTAATAACAGTTTTATCTGTTTAGATGGACAGCTGTCCTGTTGTATCTCCTGCCATGCATATTAATAGCATCAGAGGTGGCCAACATTTACTTTTGTCACAGGTAAATCCGTCAAATCAAATGTTAGACAAAAACTCGACACAAAATATCCACCTGCTTCATTCTCATTCTCTTTATTCTCATGTTTTTGTTTGTCGTTAGCATGGAAGGATCAGCAGAGAGGATAAACTGAAGTCTCGCTCCTCAGAGAGCCTCAACATTGGTCTTTCTGCTCCAATCAATGCCACATCCAATCATAAGCCCTCCTGTCATCCTGCCAGTCACATGTCCCCCAGCCACTGTACTCCTCCGTCATCTGGCATTTCATCAGTTGATGAGAGCATTCGCTGCGGCTCCACGGCCAATCAGAGCACTTGCACAGGGCCCCACAGCTCTTATTACTTTACCCAGTGTTCTGTGAGCTCTGACCCCCTAACATGTCCCATCATACCTGGCTGTATAAATACCATTGATATCTGCAAGGGAACCACAGGGCTCGGCCTCAGCATAGTAGGAGGCTGCAATACAGTCCTGGTGAGAAATCATAAATGAAACCAAGCATATCAGACTTCACAGTGTTGAAACAGCATCTTCAGTGCAAATCTGAATATATCAAATACCACAGCAATGTTGCCTGAAGTATTGATCCAGTCAGCCAAAAGTGAAAATATCAGTTAATTTTTTACTCATGTCATTAGCAGAATGTTCTTGCAGTTTTTTCTTTGCTGGTGAATTGCGAAAAAAAAAGACAAAGCATTTATGCATTCCAAAGCAAAGCAACATTGCATTCAAGATATCCTTTATCAGTCACCATCTGAATGTAGGAATTAACTGTAAAAGTAGCTCATTCAACTCTTTGAGTTGAAATTAGATTTTTTTTGCATGAACTACCCTTCAAAGAAATATTACAGATCAAATATAACTTAAATTGTGAGATGCTGTCAACTAGTGCAGGAAATAATCTCAACTAACACAAAAACTCATTTACAGTGGAAGTGAATGAGGTATGTTGACAGAAGGGTTTTAAAACCAGAAATGTAAAGTTTGTTTCTTTTTTATTTTTTAATATTGAATTATTTAGTGGAAAAATGCTTATTATTTGATCTGTAAAGTTGTCTAAACTATCCTGGATTTACTTATTTTTATGAACTGAGGAATGGGTCTAAATGATTTTTTTATGTGGCATTCGACAGAAGGCCAGAAATGCTCTTGATAAAGCTTATAAAATATTCCTTTAAATTAAAAATAAATATAGAAGTAACATGTTGCAATCACCAGAAATCAAAATGGGAGTTCAAACAATATTCTCTCTTTCCCTGGGGCTTTTTTATGTGTAAATAAACAAAGCTTTTGGATTTTGAATCATTTAAAGGGAAAGAAAAGTTATTAAAAATACTGCACTATTTTTAGGTTTATGCCAGCTTGAGTGCATGGTGTCATTAAAGAATGACTGTCAAATTTTCAATTCAACTTTTCACTTAAATGCTTTAACTAAATTTCCTTCTTTGTCAGGGAGCAATAGTGATTCATGAAGTGAATAAGGACGGTGCGGCACACAGAGATGGTCGGTTGTGGGCAGGAGATCATATACTAGAGGTACAGAACTCTAGTATTCACCAGTGAAGTTGTATAGAATATAGTTCATTGATCTCTTCACAAAGAACTTCCATTGAGCCAATCATAGAATAGCAATCATTACTTTGAACTTGTGCCTTAGACTGACTTCAACAAGCTGAATATTCAATCGCACACGCAGGACGCTTGAATATTCAAATGGGGAAAATGTAATATTTTCCTATCCAAGGTTCTCTAGATGGCTCTTAAGTGTGATTATTGTTATCTCCTCCAGGTGAACGGCATTGATCTGAGAATGGCCACTCATGAGGAGGCCTTGAGCGTCATGCGCTTGAGTCCGCAGCGTGTGCAATTGTGTATCTACAGAGACCCCGTGACAGAGAACCCCACACACCCCCTCCAGAACCACACACCTGAAGACATGTGGGACCTCTTCGGTGTGGAACTGAACCTCAAAACAGGACAGGGACTGGGGCTTCGCATTGTGGGGAAAAGGTGGGTTATTCTAAAGGGATATAATTACATTACAGAACTGCACAGTGATTCACCTGAATTCATATTTGTCTGCGTGTCTTGCAGGAATGACACTGGAATCTTTGTGTCTGAGATAACAAGGGGAGGGGCTGCAGACTTAGATGGAAGACTGTTGCTAGGTGACCAGATTTTGTCTGTGAATGGAGAGGACATCCGAGCTGCATCACAGGACTATGCAAGCACACTACTGCAGGTGCGCACAAATACACTTCACTTAGGAATATATTAATTGATGCATTTCCTTCTTCATCATAATAGGTCTAATTATGATCCTCTCTCTCTGTCTCTGTGTGTGTGTGTGTGTGTGTGTTGTAGAGCTGTATTGGGCCTGTGCTGTTGGAGGTGGCACGTTTTAAAACTTCATCACACTACTCATATGGAGATCAGGTAAACAGTTTATACGGTACAACTAGATCATTATGCAGTACCATTTGAACTTCGTGATCTAAAACAATAAATATGTATGCATTATAATTTATGGAAATTATTTTTATAATGGGTTCAAAATATGCTCTTGTTGGCAAGAAAATGAACAGAATGACTCCCAAAATAATGGAAATAACGAGCCAAAGTTAACCATTGTTCAGTGACTGACACAAGGATGTCAACTTAAAGTTCATATATTTAACCATCTTTTGTAATTTTATCAACTTTGGTGGAATTCTTTGGAGTGACACCAACTAATACAACACTACTAATACTAGTCACAGCTTATTAGCATGCCTGTTATTCACATATTGGCTGTTTATTATTACTTATACAGCACGTTCTGCATGACCATATTCATCCCTTTTTTTTTGGAAAGTTTTGAAATGATAACTGCATATAAGAAAAGTATATGATTTCTTTTCTTTTTTTAAAAACTGAGGTTAATATATTATGCTATATATTAGATCCACTACTGTTCAAAAATGTATCATTAAATTATTAAATTATCAAAATTATTAAATGATTAAATTCATTAAATTGATCAAAATAAACAAAGGCATAAAGAAAATTATACAAAATTTTTCTTTCAAATAAATGCTTTTGAACTGTTTATAGAATCCTGAAAAAATGTATCAGTTTCCACAAAAATGAAAGCCGCACAACTGTTTTCAACATTGATAATACTATGAAATGTTTCTTGAGCAACAAATCAGTATATTAAAATGATTTCTGAAGGATCATGTGACACTGAAGACTGGAAAATTCAGCTTTGCCATCACAGAAATTTTAAATATATTCTAATATAGTTAAGTTATTTTAAATTGTAGTTAAATTTCACAATATTCTGTGTTTATTGCATTTTAATCAAATCTTGATGAGCACTTGGTGAGACTTCTTTAAAAAAAACTTACAAACCTTAAACTTTTGAATGGTAGTGTATGATAGATATGTACTCTACACATATTTACAGCACACAAACACAACTTTCATCTCAGATCTAGACGGTGCACAATCTATACAGTGTTTGAGAATCTTTGTTTTATTCGTGTTATGGCAGGTGGGCGAGTTTGATGTCCCTCTCCTCTCCTCTCTCAGCACAGATGATTGTAAGAGTGTCTGTCACATCACACAATTATTCACTATTCAATATTCAGTTCTATTCATCAGTGAGTCAATGTTTTCATCTTTTTGCACAGCTGTGGATGGAAATGTGGACATCAGAACTGTCACCGTTCAGAAGGTTTGTTTTTATATGCAGTAATATAAGGCATGTTTCTGCAGTAACTGTATGATCCAGTAGTAACTGTAAGGTTGGTGTGATTCTGTCCCAGCATGAATTTGAGTCTGTGGAGTTGAGATCGAGAGGCACACAGGGAGATTCAGTGATTTATATCTCCAACCTGGACCCGACCACACCTGCAGCACACGCAGGACTTCTGCAGGTAGAGACAATGAGAATGCGTGACACTTGGTGGGCCAAATCGCTGATCTTTGCACATCGTTCCACAGCTAGAGTAAACAGTCTCATGAGAACAGCTGGTCACCCCACGGAAGAGAGGGGCGGGGTGAGCAGAGCTCATTAGCATTTAAAGGAACATGCACTAAAACGGGTTGCTGAAAACAGAGCTGAGTTTGACAAGGTAAAGAGGGTGTTGTTTTACACTACCATTGAGAATTTTTAACCAAAGTATGTTATAGACTTTTCATTAAGACCCTAAAGAATCATATCAACTTGTGGAAAATGGGCATCCGGTGACCCCTTTTGTCATTCTTTTGAATTTTCTATGTGTCAAAGAATCCTAAAAAAAATAAATTTTAAAATATATTAGAATCGAAAACAGCTGTTTAAAATGGTAATATTTCACAATATTAATTTTTACTTTATTTTTGCTTTAAAAAATAGACTTGGTGAGCATAAGAGACTTAAATAAATAATGTTATTGATGCCAAACCTTTGAACAGTAGTATATATAAACATTTTCCATTTATTTAGCCTTAATGGAACTGTCACTCAGTAGAAATCTAGATTAAGACTGTTTTATAGTTATTTATAGAGCTATATTTCCAATAAATTACAATACAAATATGTATTTGGATTTTTTTATTTTTGTGTACAGTGATTTGGGTAACAGTGTTGAATGATTGAGCAAGCCACATTCTGTGAACATTTTTTTAATTTTTACTGCAATGAACTATACTGTAACTATTTTATATTTTTGTATATAGTCAAGATGGTCATGGTGGAACAGGCCAAAATTACCATTTAAATGTATACAGAAATGTTCCTACTTAAATTTGTTTTAGATACTAGTTTATCTAACATATCTAGTTCCTACAACAACAACAAAAAAGGGAATGTCACTCACAGGACACCAAAATGAATACTCCATTCATGGGAATTGCTTCCCACCAACCTCAAAAATAATCAACTCTAAATTTAATTTTCAGCTGGGTGCCAGGGTCATCAGCATTAACAGTACATCAACTGAACGCCTCTCAGTTACTGAGGCAAGTACTCTCCTGAAAAACAGCAGTGGAGCCGTCACACTGCAGGTGTGTATCTTCAGACATGTATCAAATCGTTTCAGATTCAATACATAATCAAATGTTCAGAGCTCATATTTCCATGAATGTCACACCCTGTGTGTTTGATTAAAGGTGATGCCAAGTGGATGTACAGATGGAGCTAGTAAAGATCGGTCATCTTTAATTCACTCCTCACCTGGACTCTCAGAAAATTACAATACCCACAACCACCAGAGGTACTCGAAATTAATATAATTTCTAAGACATGGATTCCTTTGCAAAATTCTTATGACAAAATTAGGTAGTTTGTATTATGTTTGACATTGTATTGGCAATATTTTTATTTACTGTTATTTGTTTTTTATTGTTATTTATTTCTATTGATTTATATGTTGAGTTATATATATTGTGTATGTGGGCAGCACATTTTAATCGAAATAAATTTGGCATATTTTTTAAATTTTGAAATAAATTCATATTTTCATTCAGCAAGGAAGCATTAAATAATGAACAGTGACAGTAAAGGCTTTTACAAAAGATTTCTATTGAATTAAAATGCTATTATTTTGAAATCAGCATATTAGAAGAGTTCTGAAGGGTCATGTGACACTGAACACTGGAGTTTTGGCTGCTGAAAATCTAGCCAAATTTAGCATTGCCGTCACCGAAATAAAACATGATATGATTTTCTTAGTTTGCCTAAATATCATATTTTTTCATTTAGTACTGCCCTTCAGAAGTTATAGAAGATACTTACATGTTTCCCAGAAGACAGAATAAGTTAAATTTACCCTGATCTTCACCCCTGGCTCTTAATGCATGGTTTTTCCTTCTGGAGCATCAGTAAGCGTTTGAACCCTCTGTGATAGTTGCATGTGAGTCCCTCAGTTGTCCTCAGTGTGAGAAGATGGATCTAAAAATCATACAGTTATTGTTGGAAAGGGTTCAAATACACAAAAATTCTGGAAAACCAAAGAATTTGAGGGACCTGAAGGATTTTTCTGAAGAACAGCAGGCAGTTTAACTGTTCAGGACAAACAAGGGACTCATGAACAACTATCACTAAAATCAACAAAAAACACACAGCTGTGGATCATTCAGGTAACAGCACAGTATTAACAATACCCTTTTGAACAGGGTCATTTTTTATCAATTCAACTATTATTTTCTCTTGTGGACTATATGTAAACATATTTTATGTGAAATATCTTATTCAGGTCAGTCCTAAATAAAAAATAACATGCATTTTGTATGATCCCTCTTATTTTGGTAATTAACATTTTGCAGTTTCTGCAAGGTGTACTGTAAACTTTCGACTTCAACTGTATGTATAGAACTCCAATATGTTTTAGAAAGTAACTTTTTCTTTTAATTTTCTATTAACACTTTCTATGTGAAATGTTTTGTCACTAAAATACATAGGTCCAGGACAAAATATTTATGGGTGGGAACCAATAAGGTTACATCATACAGGACTTTAGTTAACTATGTTCCTGGTCTGCTGAGGATGGTCCTGATTTATGCTTTCATTTAAGATTTATTACTCGTTTTATCCCAACGCTGCCTTTTAATATATATTAAAATTGCACATTTTTACTGAAACGCCTGCTTGTGGATATTTCAGCGTCAGTTTGCGTGTGCAGTTTTGTAGAGGCATTAGAGTCAGCAGAATTCTACTCACTAAAGCTCTGATAAAGGACTTCACCCCCAGGGCACCCAGACTATTCAGACACCCTGTTCAATAGAAGTGTTAGGCTTGCTTTTTTCGTTTTTCTAACTGTACTAAGAGATTAATTGTTGCCCTGTTGGCCAAAAGGGTGTCTGGGAAAAAAAATGGGTTAAATTCTATTTGTCTTTTGTGTGTGTTTAAGTTCTCCTCAGTTCCAGACTATCACTCTTGAACGTGGCTCTGCTGGACTTGGCTTCAGTATTGTAGGAGGATTTGGCAGTTCCCATGGTGACTTGCCCATCTATGTCAAGAACATATTTCCCAAGGTACACAAGAAAGAGTCTTAAACTAAAAAACGTTGAGTAAATCTCTTGACTGCAGTGCGCCAAAGAGACCAATACATGTCCAAACAAATGTTCAGTTTGCATGTATGGTGGCATGTACACACTCCACCTCCTGACATGCAGACATCTGACTGAGAAAAGAAAGTTATTTGTGTATTTGAGCGTGAAGCTTATGTGACAGTGCTCTGTTTCCACAGGGAGCTGCGGTGGAGGACGGGCATTTGCGTCGCGGTGATCAAGTACTGACAGTAAATGGACAGAGTTTGGAGGGTGTCACTCATTCTGAAGCTGTTGAGCTCCTTAGACAAATCAGCGGGACAGTTACACTACAAGTACTCTCAAAACGACTACCAACATGCTGATAATGTCACTGTCCTCTTGAGATGTTTCGCGTAGACCTCAAGGAGCAGATGTATTACCGATTAGATATAGATGACATTCTACAAACTGTATTTCTACAAAAAAAAGTCCCAAAATGTAGTCTTTTCTAATTGCAAAAATATCTCAGACAATGTGTGTAAAGTGGGAGAAGCCAATAGAGACTAGTGCTAAACCAGTGGTTCTCAACCAGGGGGTCTGCAGGATGACTTTTATTAAATTATTTAAATGAGAATTATTAATATTAGTATATTAAATCGAACTAATCTATTAAAATAGAACTAAATAAAAATATAATGAACTATATAAAATATGAAAAACATTATTCTCTCTAATAAATACTGATTTAATTGAAGAACACAGTTTATACTATTATTAGTGCTGTCAAATCGATTATAAGAAAATAAGAAATAAGTTTTTGTTTACATATGTGAGCACTGTGTATATTTATATTAGTGCTGTCAAACGATTAATCGCATCCAAAAGTTTTTGTTTACATTATATATGTGTGTTGTGTATGTTTATTATGTATATATAAATACACACATGCATGCATATATTGAAGAAAAATGTTGTTCATATATTAAATATATTTATATGTAATATGAATTATATGAATATAAATATATACATGGAAATATTTTCAAAATATATACTGTACGTGTTTATTTATATATGCATAATAAATATACACAGTACACACATATATATTACATAAACAAAAACTCTTATTTTGGATGTGATTAATCGTGATTAATCGTTTGACAGCACCAATTTATATGTAAATATCAATGCGCACATGTATATATTTAAGAAACTTATAATTATGTAAAATATAAATCATAAATATGAATATACATATATACATGTAAATATTTCTTAAATATATACCTGTGTGTGTATTTATATATACATATAAATACACACAGTACACGGCTATATAATGTAAACACTTTTCATTTTGGATGCGATTAATCGATTTGACATGCACACGCACACCCACACACGCACACGCACACACGCAAGACATAGGGAAGTCCATTAGGCCACGGGAAGTCGTAGAGAGTCGGACTCGTAATCCAAAGGTTGCGGGTTCGAGTCTCGGGCCGGCAGGGATTGTAGGTTGGGGGAGTGAATGTCCAGCGCTCTCTCCACCCTCAATACCACGACTGAGGTGCCCTTGAGCAAGGCACCGAACCCCCAACTGCTCCCCGGGCGCTGCAGCATAAATGGCTGCCCACTGCTCCGGGTGTGTGTTCACGGTGTGTGTGTGTGTTCACTGCTGTGTGTGTGCACGTTGGATGGGTTAAATGCAGAGCACGAATTCAGAGTATGGGTCACCATACTTGGAAATGTCACTTCACTTCACTTCACGCACACACACACGGGACCACAAAACCTTAAGTGTCACTTTTTCAAAATTGAGGTTTATACATCATCCGAAAGCTGAATAAATAAGCTTTCCATTGATGTTGTTAGAATAGGACAACATTTGGCCGAGATACAACTATTTGAAAATCTGGAATCCGAGGGTGCAAAAAAATCTAAATATTGAGAAAATCGCCTTTAAAGTTGTCCAAATTAAGTTCTTAGCAATGCATATTACTAATCAAAAATGTATTTGTTTTGATATATATCAAGTTTTGATATATTTACAGTAAGAAATTAGCTAAATAACTTCATGGAACATGATCTTTACTTAATATCCTAATGATTTTTGGCATAAAAGTCAAATCGAAAATTTTTACCCACACAATGTATTTTTGGCTATTGCTACAAATATAACCCAGCGACTTAAAACTGGTTTTGTGGTCCAGGGTCATATATATATATATATATATATATATATATATATATATATATGACGTGTATATACCCTGTGTGTGTGTGTTATACATATATATATATATATATATATATATACATACACACACACACACACACATATACACACACACATATATATATATATATATATATATATATAATGTGACGAGTCGGCTGCCTCCCCCCTGTCCATCATCACCACCCCGTCCCGTATTCGCCGCCCTTCACCAGGCTCCCGACGGGAGTGGGTGTGTGAGAGAGGAGGGGCGCTGAACACGCAGGGCTGGCGGCGTGTGATGAGGCGCACCTGACGTGAATGGAGCCTCGTCACCGCCGCCGTTTAAACTCCGAGCGCGCCTCTCCTCGGGAGACCGGTCTCTTCCCGTGCATGCACGCTGGTGTCCTCGTGGGTCCAGGAAAGGGAGCGTAGAGGGAACTACCTGCCGCCGTCAGAGACGCGAGCGGCCGGACCCGCAGTCCGGCCGACACTGCACCCGCGATACGGCCGTCGGGCAAGGACGCCGGGCCGTGGAATCCCGTCGAGCACCCGGGGATGAAGGAGTTGGACGAAGCCGCCACAGAAGCCGCCGTCACCCGCGCCCCGGGACCTCCAGACGGGAGCGCGTGCGGCCGCCAGACTCCGCCCCTTACCTGGACCCTTCCCCCCTGAACACTGCCCTCCTGCACAGCCCCGCAGCACGACGAGGACACCAGATCCCCGTTTATTTTGGACACCTTTTCCCCCTTTGGACACTTTATTTTAAATATTGTTTAATAAAAACCTCTCCGAGGCTTGACGCCACGCCCACTGTGTCTGTCGTTGGCTCCTCCCGCCACAATATATACACACATATGTAAATTATTATATTCAAGCTTCATGAAATGAAAGGTTGAGAGCCATTGTGCTAAACTGTGATTCTTTTACACATATCTGCTCTTTTTGTACTGTATTGCTTCACAACACAGATTTGTACCATTAATGTCCACTTTTCAGCCTCTGAACATATAACTGGCACAGTTAGCACTAAGAGCTCACATTATGCATAGTTATTCATAAGTGTGATTCAGATACACATTTAGATTGTCATAAATCATGCATATAACTATTTTAAGCAAGACTAATATATAGGAATATTTTCTGACTGTAACTCAATGAACAATTATAGCTGCATAATTATTGTCTGTATATGTTGTTAGATGCATTCATGTCAGTACTTCACTGTTCTTTAAAATGACAATCAACATTCATCAGCTCGTAGATTTCTTTTTCTACTGTAAATTTATCTGTATAAAAAATAAATTATTTTATTGCAGTAAATAATTGTGTATTAAAGTCTTCATGTTAGACTACAAATTAAGTACTGAAAGTGCAATACTGAAATTTTATATACAGTATATATACCTGGAGCTATGCAGTGAGCTGTTTACCCAGATATATAACATCACATACAGTGCAGTAGCATCTGATCAACACTTCTCATTTGCATCATCAAGCAGAATGAGCCATCGAGATAATTATAATAAGCAAACACAATACATCTCTACAACATAATTCTCCTTTTAATTTTTGAATCGCATACATTGTCATTTACAGAATAATCTTCAGGTTAATATCAGACACTATCAATCCAAAAGTACTGCCATAGAAAACACTAAGAAAGGGATTATTTATATATATATTTATCTGCAAATATTCAAAGTAACAAAGGGAAAAATGCTAATACGGCAGATACATATTTACACGATGTGTAGTCGCTAGCTGACATGGAGCAAGTACAGCTGGTATCCATGTGGAAGAGGGTATATGTGTGTGTTTAAATGTGAAAAGCTGAAACTATGCTTGTGTACTTTGTCATGAGGGTTACACGAGTACAGTGACATTAAGTGGCCTTAATACGGTTTACCTTTGAGATGAATATAGCTTCAGCGCCGTGTGTTAATAGTATGATGCATGTGTTAAGTCTGCATGCTTGATGAATTGTGAACTATATAATAACTTCTGTGTAAATGTGTGGTCCACCCCCAGCTCCTGGTCCCTGCAGTGTCCGCTCTGCTGAAAGCAGCTTAAGCTGAGTGATGGCTTTCAGGAAGTGCACAAGTATGACTCACAGACAAAAAAGTTCTGTTTATAGAGCTGATGTCATTCAGCCACTCACATCTTTGTGAAAACCGAGAGAAGAGGGCTTTCTGTCTCGTTCCCTCCTATGTTTATCTCACTTCATGGCCTTTCCTTTACCCCTGCCTTTCCCCTTCCCAGAAGGCGCTGGCTTCTCTTGCTTGACGTCTTTTGCTGGTTTAGCTTTCTTCTGCTGTAAGAATAAAAAACAGAAATCGGGTGAATAATAGTGTAGCATTTTGACTGATTTGTTATGATATTTTGCCTATATGTAGGACCTGATGGAATATGCCGACTGTTTCTGCATTTTCTATGCTGATTTCGGGGGAAAAGAGGAATTCTACAGAATGAATTAACACATGGTAATATGTAGCTGAAAGTACTACATTCTTATTGGTAACAAAATCAACTTGGCCAAAATATATATTAAACATGCTTGCATATCACAAATTACATGTAAACTTAAAATAACAAGTACCTAAATATACTTAATAAACTTTACCTGTTGCAACAATCTATAAGTGATCAATGGAAGAGTTCATCCAAAATTAAAAAAGGTCACCCTCATGTTCCAAACTTTCATTTTTTCAATTAAAGCCAGGGACTGAAGGTTTCAAGTTTCAAAAACAATGAAACATTATCATAAAAGCAGCCGCTTTAAGATGGCTTTAAGAAACAAATCTGTTTCTCAACTTTCTCAACTTACTTTGTGAACCGGTTACAGTGGTTTCAGAAGATTTGGAATATAGAGCATGAGGCATATGAACAACTTTTATTGTGCTTTTATGCTTGAGAGCTTGAATCTCTCTTCTTTACAACTGTATGGAAAAAACTGAAAAACTCTTCAAAAATTCACATTTTATTTTTCAAGAAACAAAGGAGGCCACAGGTTCGGAAAGACATGGGCATGAGTAAATGTTGACAATTAGCATTTTTGGGTGAACTACTTAACATTTCAGTATTCCTCCCCAAAAAATATTAATTATATTTTCTAAATTAAATCTGACCACCATATAAAGCAATCAAATCTCTTTAGGAGACATGGATTAAACTTGATGCATATGGACTGTTTACAATGTCTTTGTAAACATTTTGAAGTGTCAAAGTTCTGGTTGCACTGACTTTTGGTGGAGGGATAGAACTCACAGGTTTCATTAAAAATAACCTCATTTGTGTTTCAAAGTTGAACGAAAGCCTTAAGAATTTGGAACAACATGAAGGTCAGTTATTGATGAAAGAATTTACATTGTGGGGTGAACTTAGCCATTAAAGGAATAGTTCACCTAAAAATGAACATTTTGTCATCGTTTACTCATCCTCATGTCGTCCCAAACCTGTATAAGTTCCTTTATTATGTTGAACACAAACAAAGATATTTTGAAGAATTCTGAAGAACCAAACAGTTATTGGTCACCACTGACTTCCAAAGTAGCGTAAAGAAATACTATGGAACTCAATGGGAACCATCAACTGTTTGATTACTATCATTCTTCAAATGATCTTTTCTGTTCAACATAAGAAAGAAACTTATACAGGTTTAGAATGACAATTTTTACTTTTGGTTGAACTAACCCATTAAGTGTTCTCCAGATGAGATGTTATTGAGGTCAACATGATTGTAAAACTGATGGAAAGTCGAAAAGAGAGACACTGAATTGTTATTTTGATATCTACCTTGATCATTGCATCTGCTGTAACCCCATCGTCTTCTTCCTCTTCCTGGACCTGAGATTCACTGTCAAGCTCTCCTATAAGCTCAGGGTCAACAGCACCTTTACGACTTTTCTTCACCACTTGTAAGGAGTACGGCGTAAGATGGGATTCCTTATTGTAGGCTCTTGTAAATGCAGCTTTCACCTGCAGAAAGGAAAAAAAAACAGAGCTGATGGGATAAAGTGTGGCATACAGCACCTCCAGATGTTTTACAGTTAAAACAATTAACTCAGACTGAACAGGCATCTGTCAAAGCAATGAACTGTCAACTGGACCACCAGTTTCTAGTCCTGGAGGAGAACTCTACAATATGCTCAGAAAATCAAACACACACACAAACACAAACACACACACACACACACACAAACACAAACACAAACACACACACACACACACACCTTGGAATCTAGTTTAGAGTAAGGATCTGGCTGTCCGCCCCACATGCTGATTTCCATCATGTTATCAACATCCTCTTTGATGATGTCGTAATCATCCATGAGCTTCACGCTCTGACTGGCTCCCTCTGAACCTTGCGACTGAAGAGGCTCTAATATTGCTGAGCGCAAATACGGCAGGTAATCCAGATTTAGGGCTTCCTTACTACTTAACGTTCTGCAGGATGAGAAAGAGGCTAGATTTTAGGGAAGCAAAAATGTGGTTTAAAGAGTTCATACTTTTGACAAGAAGGAAGAAAGTGTGAGAAGAAGTGTTTGTGTTTTCTCACTTTAGGCTCATGTGTGAAGCAAGCTCCTGTATGATGCGGCTGTGTTTGCCAGCGGATGAGAACTTGCCCAACCAGCTGGGAAAGGTCGGAAACTGACTCATATAACCCCGCATCAGCTCCCCTGGCAACACGCTCGCATAAATCGCCTGGGGGAAACAATTAAGCACAGATTTATAAAAAAAAAAAGCAGCTTGGTTTGTCTTCACTGATCTATGTGAAAACACTTGACCTATGTGAACGGATTTTGTAATATGTTACAAATCAGTGCTGCAGCAGAAATTTTTTGTTTCATCGTTTCTGCCTCGAAAATGTCATTTTGAAAATAGCCACATCAGGGCCTGATTATCTCAGTGCTGTTGCAGCAATCAAAGCTGTCGGCAGATGATTTGTTGGTCAACACTGATGAGAAGATAATGTACGTTACCTGTGTGGGAAGCAGAGACCATGTCTGTCTCGAGCGGATCTGTTTGTCCACTAAATCGCCATCGCAAATGCTGTCTGCTGTTTTACTCAACAACACCAAATGATTCTTCAGATTTCCCCTGATAAACATCAAATGTCACAATTATACCATCATGCTTTCATCTAGTCAGAATAGACTTAAAAAGTCTTATAAATACATGGTGCATAAGTTACAAGCTGCAAATGTTATTGTGTGTTATGGATGGTGAGTACAAGATATTATTGCAATCATTTCGCAGACACAAAATTAGGGAAAATTGAGTATACAGTGATAATATTACAAGTTTAGCTCATATTTCTAAAGAAAGTAAGCCAAATTAATCAGTCCAAAGTCATCTGAACATTAGGTGTAAATGCAAACCAACAGACTGCCATTTGTTTCATGTAATGTGTCATTTGTTTCTTTGTTTTTCAAAGAACTTGCTTTGATTCAGCAAATGCAACTTTATAGGAAGATTGGGTTACACTTTATTTGAAGGTGCTCTTGTTACAGTGTACATATATAAAGTTAAGTAATGGGTTAAGTAAGGGATAATGCATGGCTAGCTGTGCATTAAATGATTTTAATGCATGACATGGAGTCCAGGAAGTGCATTAAAATAATTGAATGCACAGCTAGCCATGCAGTATCCTGCTTATACCATGCTCATTTGCCGGCATTGACAAGTTAATGATATTCGCAGTGCAATATTTGACCGGAAGGGTAAAAATGACAGTTATTTTCGTCAGTTACGGTTCGTTAGAGCTAGCATTTATGATTATAGCATTTATTTGAATGAATTATCAATCGAGAAAGAGATGACAATTGTGTGTGTGTTACCTGCATCTGCACGTCACTCTACAAATAATGAAGCTGTGTTTAATTACTTCAAAAACAGCGATTACCACCTCGTTGCTGAGGAATATAATGTAGCGATCTAGTATCTAGACTATTTTATTAATAATAGTCGCGGGGCGTTGATAAGTTTCTGTGTGTGTGCAGCGCAATCGCCGACCTCTCTCTCTCTCTCTCTGTGTGTGTTTGTGTGCGAGTGATGTGTGTGGGTTTCTGTGCCTCAATTAAAGCAGCGCATTAATATAGAACGGTGATTAAACGGACTTGGAATTACCTGTGCATTAAACGGTTTTAATGCATACCTGCCAGCCAATCAGAATCGAGTATTCAGATAGACCATGGTATAATATTATATTAACAACATGCACTGAAAGTTATGGTTAGGATTAGAGTTTGGTTTAGGGTTATGTTGCTTGTAATGATGCACAATTTACTGTTATTACTATAGTAAGTGCATGTACGACATGTAACAAGAACACTGTAAAATGCAGTGATGGTGAAGATTGCACTTTTTGTAACATTTTATTCCTATTTTAATATTGGTACCTAAATATAAAAATGTTTATTTTGTGTTAATGCAATAAAAGGCAATAAGTGGTCATTATGTCTACATTTTTTATGTACGGTATGTAACAATAGCTGTTCTATCTAGATCAGGTCTTTTCATGGGGAACAAGCAAGAATCTCCTTTTACATTAGAGGAAAAGCAAAAAATTGAGATATGTATTGAATATTGTAACAATTTGGGAAAACTGCCCTTTTGTGCAAATCTAAAACCTACCCTGCAGCAGCTGGTCGGACATGCAGGTAGTTTTCTTGAACAAATAGTGGTGCTAAAGAGTAATCATGGAAGAAAAGGTCTGATTTGTCAATCAAAGACATGTGGGCGGTTTCCTCTCCTGAAGCAAACACCTTCCGACACACATCAAATGGACCCTGCATATGTAAACACACAGATATTCATACTGTACAGTCCACTCACATCATCAATGCACCAATGATTGTACAGTGTGTGTATTGTATAATGTATTTAACAGCGTGCACATACCAGTTTCATGTCCTTCTTAGCATTTTTAGCATCAGCTTTGGCCTGGTCATAAGTCATGACTTTGTCTTTAGCAGACCACATGCTCAGATTATGCAGTACCTAGGGAATAGAAACAATAATTTTGTAGCACTACTAAAGACACTGAATCAGTGATAAAGACAACCAATTTGTTTATTAATACCTGCCGAATATCCTGATTGGACGCCAGAATGACTTCATTAAGTGCTGGGGGTGGGATCTTCAGACCTTCTTTGAAAGCTATAGACATCATAGCCCCCTGATTGGACAAAAAGAAAGCTTAATTATTTTTGACTGCAATAAGTGTGATACTGACTAAAAAAAACTTTTTTTTTAAATGACATTGTTAACGTGTCCTTGTTACAGTGTAATCTTACAAAAAGTAGTATTTGCTAGAAATAACTAACGACATGTACCTACTATAGTGTTTGGATTAGATTTAAGGTCATTGCACACTAATCCAAAATTTTCTGAAATTTGTGCACATTAAAAAAATGAATATGACCTCACGTTGTGTCTATCACGTTTACACACTGCCTCCAAAACTTTCGTCCGTCATGAAAAAAATCAGGTTCGATTTTCTGTGTTTTCGCATCCGTAGCAAGCATTTTGATAGGAATGACGAATACCAAAAAAATGCATACAAAAATTTCGAACTCAGTGTGCACGGACCTTTAGAGTTAGTTGGTTGTAATCACGAATAATTTACCGTTTTTACTAAAAACTAAAACCTGGGATTTTAAACCTGGAAAAAAGCATTTCAAATATTTTTTATATCCAAAAACACAAAGAAACTTTATAATGCAAAAATGAATAAGAAATACCTAAGATTCTGCACTATTTCTAGGTCATTATCTAGAGAAGCACATGTGACAAGGTAAATACGCTGAATTCGCAAAAAAATACCAAAAGATCAAAAGAAAACACTGATTTAATCAGACAATTATTTGAAATGTCAGCGAGCACCTTGATCTGCTCAACACGGGGTCTCTGAAACCGCAGGTCGTAGCAGTAGTTAGCCAGCGAGCGGATCTTCTGATGATTGCGGTCATTACACATGCAGATAATGGGAATCTTTGACTGCTTTATCAGACCAATCATCTCCTGTGTGGGGCAAAGCACAAGATTCAATAATCACAATGACACTGGAAACACTGGTGTGCACATATACCAGTTTAATGGCACACTACCATACTACTCTTACCAAGACTGCACTATGTAGTCTATATACTACACTAAGTATGAACATTTTCTGCATGCACAGAATACCTACTACATTTGCTCAAAATGAACAGTATAGAACAGAGAGTATAGCATAGATTACTGTTTCCCACATTACAATGACTTGACCTTCATTTCCAGCGTAAGGAATGAAAAGGATGCCAAATCTATGCAAAAAACATTTTTAATCAAAACTAGAATTTTAGTTGTTGCACTCAAAAATGAATGAGCTTGCATACTACAACATTTATTGTGGAACAATGGCAGATATTTGTAAAAAATGTAAGCAGTATACAATAAATACTGTGCCGTACTCAGTAATTATTAAACTAATGCTCCATTCCACACACAGCCATATAACCCATAAGGATTTAAACACCATCTGGTCCACTTTTGCTCCTTGAGCACCACCTCTGGTAAAGACAGATAATGCAATTGAATGAGAGTGTGTATGCCGACCTGTATTCCTCCTCTGTCTTCATTTCCTGCCATCCCGTCCACCTCGTCCATTATGAGGACATGTTTACTGCTCACTGTCTGAGATGCACCTGACACCAATAAACACAGAAACATACAGTGTTTACATTATAATCACTGAGGTTTAACTCCAAAACCTTTTACAGATGCTACCTGGTTAATTAGCTATTAATTAAGCTAATTACCGGTATAGAAGTTCTTAATGCTGGTGTTGTTGAGTGATTCTGCGATCACTTCCTTTAAGCTGTTCTTACTGCGGGTGCAGCTCGCATTCATCTCCACGTAGCTGTAACCCAACTCCTACAAGCATATATGGAAGACTATTAACGCATTAACCAATGCAATGAAACTGTAAAAACAGACACACTTTGTTTACAATCATTCACTCAAGATTTAATTCTTGGTCCCATGTTAAACACTTTAAAAGGATTACGCAGACTTTTTTGAAACAGTTAAACAATGTTAATTTATAAATGATTATGAGTGAGAATGAACTGACCTCACAGACGAGAGCAGCAGTAGTGGTCTTCCCAACACCAGGAGGCCCAGATAACAATGCAGCCTTAAATCCAGAACCGTCATCTTTACTCCCAAACTTCCCAAATTTGGCTGCTTTCCAGAAAGACAGAGACACAAAAATAATGAAAATTGGTTCAACAGAATTTTAGGCTAAACAGTGCATTAGAATAAACACACTGAGTATGGTCCGAATGGTATACTACCCAGTACATACTGCTAATCGTATACTACTGTTAAAAATTAGTATGTGAAACAGTATGCACCATTAAAAATGCTCCTGCAAGAGTAAAATACAAATGCTTATGGTGAAGTCAAGTGCACTGCATTATGGGAAACTGTGTACTCTGGTTATATAATGTATGCTTTGGAAATTGTAGCAGGTCATTGGTGCAAATAGACCTTGCATACTGGTAGCATGCCATTCCGAACATGGGTAGTTGACATGAAATTAAGTAGATTCAGTAGTATAACTAAAAAAACAAAAAATACATCTGACACAACATTTCCAATTCTTTTCTTATACAATTTATATTATGATATTTTAGGGACAATTGCATTTGTCATACATATATATATATATATATATATATATATATATACACACACACACACACACACCCTAATCCAAAATTTGTATCTAAAATCTTGATGTAGACGGTTAAACTTCATTTTAAGGTTTCCTTGTTACAGTGTAATTATACATTTAAGTACTGAGTAATATTAATTAACTACATCTACTTACTATATGATTAGGGTTAGGATTAGGGTTTGGCTTAGGGTTACATGCATGTAATTATGCATTATTTATTGTTACAATAGTAAGTACATGTAACGTGTAACAAGCACCCCTTAAAATAAAGTTTGACCATGTAGACTATGATAGATTATATGTCAACTAGCCAAATATTCACCGATTGTGAACATATAGTAGGAACAAACTTTAAATACTGACTTGGTGCTTTTGTATTGCCGCTGTGATGTTTATGCCAGTTCTGTAACCAACGCAGAAGCTTGTTAGCACAACTCTGATCCCCCTGCTGCCCAATCAGGTTCTTCAGACTACAGGGGCGGTACTTATCCACCCACAACAGGCTGCTACCCTCACTCTCAGGGGTAGAATGGGATACACGGGATGCTCTCTTGGATTGATCAAAGCTCAAACTCTTTTTAACCTCTGAACGAGAGGCCCCAAGTTTTCCAGATTTAGAAGCAGAGCCAGGCTTAGACTTCCCCTTTAAAGGGCTTCTCTTGTTGGGGCTGGGCCCTTGTGGTGTGGCCTTCTTGGATGGAGGAGTGGGTTTGCCTCTAGAGTCTGGAATCCTTGTTTTAGAGGATTTATTCTGTAATACGGAAGATAGACAGACAGCTTGTTAAAAAAAACTAATTCCAGTATGTGCAGTAAGGCTGCATGATATAAAAAACCTGACATATTTTGTATGCAATATTTAGTTTTTCTGCTATATGTTTCAATATGAAAATATACAGGACACCAGATAACTTAAATAACTAAATTTGGAAATAATTATTGACTAGGGTGATTTTGCATCTGCATAGTAAATAAAAATAAAAAGCTGAATAATGGCTTTTTACTCTGAAGACTTTTTTTGTGTACAAACCACTCTTTTAGGACTAAATGTTTTGGAAAAAATCTGGGTGTTCAGAATAAGATTATGCATATTACAAAACTTGAACCAAACTTCTTTTTACTAACCATCAAATGAAAAAACAAACAAACAAAAAAAACAATTGACTAAATTCCTACTGTTTTTTAACCTATTCGATATGACTATAAAATAATATGATTATTATTAAATAAAAATATTAAACAAAATAAGAAATATATTAGTATTGTACAAAACATTGATTGATTATTAAAAATTTATTATTTCGTACAAATAATACTATAATTTTATAGTACACTTAATTTCTTATCCTAACTTCTTAAATATTACACCAGAGTTTCCCAAACAGGGGTTTGTGAGTAAATGAAAAGCTAATAATTAATTGAACATGTGCATCTTATAATTCTGTGTTTTCAGAGCGGTTAATCCAATTTTGGGATTTGGGAATCCAATGTGGGCCAGGTTCACTTTATTTTTATTCATATTTGCATAACTTCCAACATTTTTGCACACAGAAATTGCCAGCAATTCACCAATATTGCACCAAAATAAGCTTGAGCATTTGATGCTAAAACCTTGAGGGCTTGAACATTCGAAGTGAAGAATTTAAAGTCCTTTTTGTTTTGTTTTTTTGCTTTTAGCCATATCACTATGGATTTAATTTGCTAAAGATCATGCAGCCCTAGTGTGAAACAACTAGTGGAAAAACAGGAGGGTTGATGGGAGCTGCTGTACCTCTGCCTCTGCTGCAATCTCGTATTTAGACTTCTTGCCTGGTTTGGTTCTTATGAGGTCCAACAACTCATCTTCATTAATGATCTTAGTGCCAAAACTCTCCGCCTAAGGAATAAACATTGAAATGACATTGAAAAAAAAAATGTTAGAATAATTACATTTAATTCAATTAAAAGGTTAAATTAGAAATATATATTGAAGAAACATGGAGACGCAACACTCATGTTCGAATAAAGAGAAATAATGACATGTTAAAAAAAATGAGGACCTTTTCAGTCTTTGAGGCTCCACTGTCTCGTCCCAGAACAAGGTAAGTAGTTTTACGGCTGACGTTTCCTGTGACTTTCCCGCCATATCGCTCTATTAGTGACTTAGCATCATCCCTCTCCATAGATTCTAACACACCGGTCAACACAAACACACAACCCTCCAGGCAGTTCTCTGCTCCCTAAAACACAAACATAAGATTGTTCAAGCAGCTTAAAGTATAATTTAATTCCTTAAAGATAATCACAAATAGCAGTAAGACGACAGGCCTAATAGCAGTTGTCAACATGAGTCGTTTAGGTGTTTATACCTGTGGTATCTCTTTAGACCCCAGTGCTCGTGGTCCTTCTCGGTTCAAAAAGTTACGGTAGGCTGATGAATTTGTCTGTTTTTTCTCTAGATCCTCAGGACTTGTATTCTGAAATAATGAGACACAGGGAAGCTTTTGATTTGCTGACTAGCACATCAAAACAAGGTAGAGCCCTATTTTGTAATCTGTCTTGAAACAACATATATTGCATATACAGAATTAAACATAAAGCCTAATATGTTGTACTCTCTTTTAATTTAGACCCTTAAACAAAACAATTAAAAGCACACTGACATATCAATTAACTTCTTTAAAAAAATCCTAAATTAAGTAGATTCCAATGATTCACCTCTGGTTTTGTTGGTGAGGTTTTATTGGGTGCACTGTCACTTTTAGGTGTGGAAAAATTCCTTGATTTTGTCATTCCCCTGGAAACACTTCCTGTTTTGGGCGTAGCTGCCCACTCTGAGTTAGTTGGTGAGATTGGCTCTTTCTTAGGAGAAATCTTAATGTGCTTTTCACCCCTGTCTTTTTTCCTTTCCTCATCCACTTCTTCCTGTCGTTTTTTCATCTGAGCCAGTTTGGAGCTGGTCTTCACAGGACTCTTTTTAGGGGACGGGTCCTTTTTGGGTTTGGTGTCTGAGGCAATTGCCTGAGAACTGCTCTTGGAGGGAGAGACAGAGTCCACCCGAGCCTAAGAACCAAAAAACAAATAAATGAAATAAAGAATTAACACAACATAACATACATGTACTTTGTTGGCTGCACCACATGACTTTGAAGACAAGTTTTTCAAATATTAATAAAAAAAATAAACCTGTTAAAATATATAAAATTATATAAAAATATTAATATTACTGATAATAGTTTTTTTTTTTTTTTTAAACACCAAAAAGTTTTACTTTTAAACTGAATTGCTTTTTTAACTTTTTTTTAAAAAACAATTTACAGATAGGACAAAAATGAACAATATACATGTATACATCAGTAGGAGATATAGTGTTAAGAGAAACTACAGAAACAAATTCTGCACATCAACCTTTTTCGGTAAGGGAGCTTCATCCAGCATGGCTAATGTTCTTGCAAATTCCTCATCATCATGGATCTGCTTTTCCAACTAACACAAAAATACGCAAGTTATGTGTATCTGCATTATGTGTTCATACATAAACAAAATTTACTAAATGTTTTGTATAATAAAAAACTAGCTATGCAAAACAGCGACCACATTTGCATGCAACATTTTCCAATTAAGGTATGTTCTGGATAAACATTTATTCTGAAAAAAACAGCTACTGGAATATCCCTGTATACATGGTTATGAAGATACACGTTCACATGCATAAAATTATTTTAGCAATTATGAATCATAATTTAACTCCATAATTCTCATTTAAGTCCCTGATTACAGAATATAACAGCATGCCATTTTGATATGACCCAATTCTGATTAATACAGGAACACGTGCTGTGTGTCCTGAACCAACCTCCATGTCTTCATCCATCTGAAGCTCTTTTGCAATGGCTTCATCACTGAGCGACCCTTCAGTTTCCTGTGTGGGCTGGTCAAGACCAAACAGCGATGAGTTGGAATTTTTATACACTTTAAAGCACACACACACTTTTATTTATTCTCTCTACTCACTGCCTTCCTCTTAGTGCTGGTACTGGCCACCATTTTCTTATCTGATCTCTGAACACTTGAGCTGCCAAAGAAGGCCATTACTGAAGTGGGCTTTTGTTTTGGTGGCGTTGGTCCGACCTTTGGGGAGATGGTAGGCTGAGAGCTCTTCACCCCTCCCTTTGAGATGGTGTTTGGGGATTTGGTTGGGGATTTACTGGATGAGACTTTCACTTCTTTTGCTTTTCCGGATTCTTTCTTGTTTTTAGCTGTTCCATTTTCTTTTGGTTTCGTCTTTTTCAGAGTCATAAACGTATCATCTGAATATGGAAAAAATAAAAAGAAGACAAAAGAAGAGTACGAATTATTACCTACATGTAATATTTATGGATTAACAGCATTATATTATATATGTGGAAATTTGTTTGTTGACTCCCTCACCAGAATCAGACACGTAAGTTACTGGCTGTTTCTTCACTGTGGTGGCAGCATCAGTCTCTTTAGTGCCCTTCTTGGTTTTCTTCTCCTTCTCCTTCTTCTCTTCCTCAGAGTCTGAGATAAGATGACAGAGGAGCACATCTAAAAATAGTCTGACATTTTCATCAGTATGATTCCCAGAATGTGTTTAAAAACCCCTGGTCTGAGGTATTTCTGAAAACCTCAGGGCACCCATCTCCTCTCTTGTATGGCCAAATTTACGGTATGTATTTGATAAACTCTATTTCTTAACATTATGAACATGATGGTCATCATCACAATTTCACCAATATTTAAAAAAAGCTGTTCATGAACCTGAATCAATTATGACCCTTTTCTTTCGTTTTCCAGATGGTTTCTCTTTAAATGTGGGACTTGTGACCTAAAGAGAGAGAAAGGATATCGTGTAGCACTACTGAATGCATAAAACATATGACATGAAAAAATGAAGAATATGAAAAAGAAATGAGATTGTAAATGCCATCTCATATTAATAGATTCTGTACAAATCTCAGCTTTGTACACTTCAATGACATTAGACTGTTGTTCTACCTTAGTTTTTGACTTCTGTTTCTTCTTCTGCTCTTCATCAGTGCTGGTGCTTCCATTAGAAGGTTTGGGGGCCGCAGGTTTGGTGGATGTAAAAAACCTCCGTATATCCTGAAATAAACAAAGGTGAATTAAAACACACACACACACACACACATACATATATATATATATATATATATACACACACACTACATTGCCAAAAGTATTGGGCCACCTCCTTCTAATGAACATGTTTGACTACTTTAGTCATTTCTATGAGTACAAATCTTAATATTAAAGCATATAATGATATTCTAGGAAATTGTGTGCTTCTAATTTTATAGCAACAGTTTGGACAGGTCCCTTTTCTATTCTAACATGACAGTGCCTCTGTGTATAAGGCACGGTTCAAAAAGACATGATTGATTCAGTCAGTGTGGAAGAACTTGACTGGTCTGCAGAAAGCCAAGTCCTGATCCCAGCTGAACACCTCTGGTGTGACTTTATATGCAGACCTCGAGCCAAAAACTCATCACCAAACACCAATGACTTGTATAGACACTATTAGGACAAAAGTGTTGGGACACCCCCTTCTTTAGAACAGATAAAGATTTACACAAATAACATTTTATGTAGTTTTATTATTATTATTATGGAATAGGCTAATAAACGTGCTGTGCAGAGCATAGTAACCGCAGGCTGAGTTTGTTCTGTTGCATGTTTACATTTCAAAGTTGACAATAATAAACAGGAAGCAGGTGCTTCGTTAATACCAAAACATAAAAATCTGTATCGTAATGTTATATAGTATCATGTCAGTTCATAATGGCCTGTCTACTGGCAGTCAGTCGATCTTAATCGTTAAGCGTTTCATTTCAGTGCTTAAATGTTGCTCAACCAAGACGTAAACAAATGCACAGGTGAGAAACAAGGACAGAAATATGGACCGCCAAGTTCATAAATAGCCTTTGCACGTTTTATTATTTTTGTAGTTCTAGTCTATTAACAAACACGAAAAAGCTACAAGTTGGTGCTAACTGCTTTCTTTAGCCAAACAGCCTGATCAGCTGTCTCGTCTCTGATTGTGTCTTTATTTCTACAGATGGTTCATTAATAAGGTGACTCACCATTTCTAAGCAAGTGTCAATAGCGTTTCTTTATTTTTTTAAATTTTTTTAAACAATTTGCGAGACAGTAAGTTAGAGCTCCTCCAGTCCTCTTTGGCGCCAATGATACTCAACTCAGGCGCAGCGTGATGACGCGCAGATGGAGGGAGAGAGAGAGAGAGACGAGCGCAGAATATCTTCTGTTCTTTTGAGGATATCGATACCCTACTTTGTAAAATAAAATTATAATGATGTTAGATCTATTTGCTGGAATAACACTATAACAACAGCTGTTATTTGTGGAATTCTGTACTGTAAGAAAAGTTGCGAAATTGAATTGCAACAAACTAAATCAGAGGCATCATATATGATTATTCATAATATATACTGTTAAATATTATATTAGAATATTTAAATTAATCTTTACTAAAACAGAAAAGTTAATATTAATGAAAACTGCTTTCTGTAAAGTCAAGATGAAAACAAACCAATTGTCCAAATGTTATCTGTAAAATATTTAGTTTCTAATTACATGTTTTTCTACTTATGGCACTGGACTGTTAGATGTATTATTTTCTTATTGATAAATTAATTTGAATCTTTTTCTCTTTTTATTGATTTTTGACATTTTTATACTATTTTCTTTAAACACTTCCATGGATCCCCCAGCACTATTCAAACACCCGTTTAAAAACCCTGTCTTATGTTCTGCATTTTAAGTCTCCATAAATGTGGAAAACAGTCATAGCAATTACATTGCTTCTCACCAAACATAGTTGGCAAACCCAATTTGAACTTTTTAAAGGAGTTACAAAAAGTAACAAAACATTTGACCTACACATTTTGATATAGTCATGAATTACAAGTTTAAAGGCATTTGATTAAATCTGATAACTCAGATTATACACTATAATAAATTTTATGCAATGATATATTCAAATAATTTCTCATGAAGATTTATTGCATGATTTAGGTGTTCTTATGGTCACAAGCATATTTACTTACAATACGGTTTTTTTGAAAAATATTAAGGTAAACTTAAGACTCATGAGCTCTCATCCCAATGGGTTTAAATGAACTCATGAATGCAAAAATCCTATGCAGATTTAGAAAGCATCGAGTACACAAAAAGGATGTGAATGGAGAGTACAAGATAAGACTTTCAAATACAAGCAGCCCACATTTTGTTGCACACATTGACCCCTCCAAACTACCTGCCATGCATATTTGGAATAATTGTGCTAAAATGAATAAAACTTGCACACAAGTATGTGGTTGAAAAATGTAGTTGGTCTTTATTGACAGATTTTACAGAGATTAATTTAGTCCTCTTGCTGTTCCACCACTGTTCCCTTCTCGCTGACATAGATACCATCCAGGAACTTCCGGATGTCCTTCTTTCTCACAGTGGTGGCCTGCTGGATCAGAGCAGCTGATGGAGAAAACCAAAGAGAGAGGGGGAAATAAAAGAAAAAGTGTTAAGACAAACCAGTTTAAATAACTCAAGGTGGTGTACCCAAGAACTCCCATGTGCTATACGAGCTGTACAGAAATCAGACATGTAACATGCAAACCAAGCCAGTGGTTATATCTGTGGACTCAAATGCTTGTTAAGTATTATCATGCTTGGATGACCGTGGACGTGCAATAAAGCCCTACAAAAGATGGTGTTGTAAAGCTGTTTGGCGTGTAGGATATGGTCAATTCAATTGGATTATTGGATCATTTGAAATATCGAACTTTGGCAAAGAAAACTCAGCAGATTTAACAGTGAACATGAAAAATCACAACACAGAAGAGACAGGTTCAATGGCAAAAGCAGGAAAACTGGCACAGAAAAGAGCTGAGAGAAAGGCGAGGGGCAGCAGCAGCTCCTGACCCCCGGGACAGCGGTCTGGTTCTAACCTCACGTGTTCTCTAGGACTCCGGCTCCACTACAGTGCCCTTCTCTGAGACGTAAATACCATCCAGGAACTTTCTGATATCCTTATTTTTCACTGTGGTTGCCTGCTGGATCAGGGCAGCTGAAAAAAGAAATGCTGGGGAGGTGAGGCATGCACACACACACACACTAAATTGCATACAGTAATGCTCTTTAAACTTGCATACACCTCTCTCACACACAACCCAATCAATGACAGACAGTCCTTCAATCACCTCTCAGGTTATGCAACCAAGGGTGAAGAATGTCAGAAGAGGGAAAGGAGGCTAAAAATGTCTTTTGCAAAATAGTCTAAACATAGGGTGGCCATATGTGCCATGTATACAGGACCCGTCCTGGCCAGGATTTTTATATTGCCTAAAACATCCGAAGTAGTTTGACCAATAAAATGCAGGTATTGTATTTGTATTAATATTTGTATTAATATTAGCCATCTGCTCTTCTCTATAGCTCTCGTGAAATAATGTCATACAACGGTCAATCTGCACAGTGCAAACGCCCAACACCTGGATATTTTAGGCAATATAGAAATCCTGGCAAGGGTGTGTCCCGTAAAAATGGCCCGTAAGGTTATCCTATCTAAACATCATCAGGACATCAAATTAAATGAAGGTGAGGGAGGGTACGGTTTAGACTTAAGATTCAAGGGTTTCCACAACCAGTCCAGTAAAAGAATAGCATTTAAAATCAATTTTAGGACAAACAAATTACTGTTTTTAGACCAAGTGGGATGAATCACTTTTGATCATTCAAAATAAAATCACAAAACAAGCTGTTCTTGTGCATAATACTGGGATTAACTAAAACAGCAACTAAAGGACCTCTACCTAAATATCTTTATCCTAAGTATCTTGCTTGGCACAAGCACAATTGTAATTCAAATTAACAATGTTAACAATTCATATTAATCAACCTTTCATCTGCAAAAAGGCCATTATATAGTTTACAATTATGCTAATGAGGTCGAGTTGCATGCATCTCTCTAATCAAAGGTTGGCACTGTACATCTTTGGGACGCTTACCCGAGTTTGACACCAGCTCAATGTCATTACCCTCCAGAACCAGCTCGTCTTTTTGAGCAGCAGACACTGCGCATGACACACCTTAAAAATAATAAAATAAAATGTTCTAAAAAAACAAAATCAGTGTAACCAGGAATGTATTAAGTAGGATTATGGGCTTCATGGTAAAAGTATGTGAATTCAGACAAAGAAAACAAAAAAACCCTATACGCATACCTGTCCTCATGCGGACACGGCGGATGTACTTCTCTCCCAAGAAGTTTCTGATCTCCACCAGAGAGCCACTCTCCTGAATCACCACATTAATGGGGAAATGGGCATATACAGATCGCATCTTGTATCGGAAGCCCTAAAGAATAAATTGAACATGCATCACACAACAGTTCATATATTTTCCTCTTCAATAACACAGCAAGGAAATTAAAGACACTAATACAGTCTTTTAAAAGCGGATTTACACAGGATCTCCGCTTGTGAGAAGAAATGTACCAAAATAGAGTTCTTACCAGGGTGACCCCCTTGATCATGTTCTGGACATGACTGCAGATGGTGCGGACTGTGGCCAACTCCTTCCTGTTACCCCACCACTTGTCCACGCGCAGCTGAAACAAATTGTTTGCATAAATTCCACTAGGTATTTTTAAATCACTCATTTTGCTAATCAGAACTAATCCAATACGATTTCATGTTTTGAAATATAAAATGTTGCAATCCAATTTACATGAGCTTTACACTTATCCCAAACAAAACTTGTCATAATGAGCATATTTGCAGTTTTTGAACTGTCAGCTTTGTTTTTAGAAGTGTTGTCATGTCAGATGACTTAGCAAACATTTAATAAATATCCAGTCTGCTCCACGTATCAGTTTGTAAGACCGCATAGGCACATTGGTAAAGATGCAAAACAAGCATAAGCATCAATGCATTTTAATGCATTGATTCAAGCATTTACACACTTTTTTTGCCTGATGATCTGATTCCAGGTCTGTCACACCTCCTTCCAATCAATTTCACTTTTATTTAGCCAAATCGGATCAATTGAGGTGTTTACACAAAGAATTTTGTCTGATTATGCCATTAATCCATATTTAGGTGAATATAAATAACTATTGCTCGAGTTATTCTGTATTTAATGCAATTTAACTTTCATGTATCAAGACTGCACACCTTCTTATGTTTCTTGCCCAAAAGACTGAGCTCCAGGTTAATGTGGTTGAACTCCCGGCGGAGAACCCCACGGGGTCCCTTCACAACAACTGTGCGGCCCTTGAGGGACACCTCGACTGCAAGCAAACAGCCAAAATGTAATGAAAGTTTAGACATGGAAAAGGAGAAAATGTTTATAAATACTTAGTATTTGGCGTATGATTTTTTGGCATACCGTTGTGGGGGATGTCCACTGTCTGGTTACTGAGAATGGTCTTCATTCTGAAGGAAAGGTTGAGAAAATCAGTCAGAGAATGCTAAAATATACTTGTTTTAATACATCTTGTTGACTTGACTTTACGGTGTCTTCATTTATCAGCTGTGAAAAATCCAGATAGCCTAGCGCAAAACCGGTGGCATCAATCAGAATGAACTGTCAACTCCATCCTGACAGCAATGTGAACGTATTCTTTGACTTTTCAGTCGGTTTTACGGCTAATTGAGCATTACTAATGTCATAAAAAGTATGCTATCAATGTGCTCAATGAATGAGTTGTGCTTGCTTCGGCCTATAAGTTTGGCTAACAGATAAACACCGACCAAACTGACTGCGATAATCAAGCAGCATCGGCTTTTCGCCGCTAATACAACTACAGATATTTTCATGACTATGTAAACAAAAGCCTGGGGCACTAAGAAACCCGGACGGATTTGACATTAGTGCAGATTGTAGATGATTAAAATGCACAAGAACAGGATGCGCCATGTTCTTACCTCGCCGATTAAGGGGGAAAGGAAGGCGGAAGGACGTCATGACGTAAATGTAACAAGTACGTCTTGCGTCATCGCCAGTTTCCAAGGCACAACCAAACGAATACAGATACTGAAAAGCAAAGTTAATGAAGTGAACTGTCACAAAGATTATTAAATACGATTTTATTTATTTATATATATATATTGCTTTGTATGTATATATTAAGATGAAAACGTATCACATCCACAGGCTTGCCAGGTATATATATATATATATATATGGAGTGTTTGTCATAAACATGCAGTGCGAGTTAATCGATGTCAGAGCGAGTTTAGTCAATGACAGGCTCAAGCTGGATATAAAGTCATGGCGTTAATCAGCAGAAGTTGTGGTGCAGCGGTTCGATATTCGTCTAATCCTCTGTTTTTGTCATCAAAATGCTTTGAGGGGTCTAATGTGAGTGATTTCTTTGTTTTGTTTTAACAAAAACATAATGTCAAATAGTTTAGTGTCAGCTAACGTCACCGGTGCAGGCCAGTACAGAAGTTACTGCAATATAGCAGTATGATATTTACCGATTAAATGTATTAAAATTAGTTTAATATTTTCTACGCACATTATGCTATTAACAATGTACGAATATATGCTGAGCTAACCGAACTGGTAGATGATGATCGTAGTATGAAAGTTTTTAATGTTAAATTAAATTGGAGTGCCCTAGTCCTGTGCTTCTGGTCGCAGGTTTACTGTAACAGAGTGACCACTGCTGCCAACACATCCTCAACACTCACTGAGAAGAAGAAACACATGAAAGAGGATGGACTGAACCTGCAGGACTTCATATCTGGAGAGCTGGCAGAAAAGAGCAAGTGGGAGGAATACAGAGGCCACCTGAAGAGACAGAAGGGAGAAAGGTAAACGTATGGACACACCACTATCTTTTTGGTGCATGAATGTGGAAATATTTCAGTACAGTAGTTTTTATGAAAGTGTCATGATATTACTATGGTCATCAATACCATGCCAATGCAAAAGTAAAAAAAAAAAATGTATGATTTTTTTTTCTACGGTTTACGGTGATCACTTTGCAAAATCAATTGTTCACTATATAAATGTTGTCCAGTTTTTCCTTTAGGCACATAGATATTGATTGTTAAGAAACAAAGTGTGTGCTTTAATTGCTGAATGGCTGAAAGCATTTTGACAAAAAATATGGGAATTGGTGCAGTTTCTGATATTTATATGGTCAAAGGGTAAAATTCTGATCACTTTTAATGTCAATTTGTGAGATTTTTATAGCAGACTACTTGCACAAAATGCATAGAAATATTGGAAGTCACACTATATCTCCGAAGAATATGTCTTACTAAGATGATATTTAAATGCTTAGTTTTATGATCAAAGCTCTACGGTTTTGATTGTTGGGGGGGACTTATAATGCAATGCAGTAAAATGATGATTGAGACTAAGAAACAATCCTCAAAAAACCAAAGTGTATGTTTTATACTCCCCTTTTAACATGATTTTCCTAAAAAAAAAAAAAAAAAAAGCCTCGGTCCAGTAATTATTAATACAATAATTTAGATTAGTCTTACACTTACTTTATATCAATAAAGATTTGACTGCAAAATAAATAAATAAAAGTAGACTTCTTCTAAAAGGCCTTTTTATTTGTTAAAAAGAATAAACTATCAATCAGATGACAGAAGGCATGTAATAGATTTTTCAGCAAAGTTTTGATTATGCCCTAATTTAGAGATAATTCAGAAATTTGCTATCAAATATGATACAGTAGGCTTTATAGGGTTAAGATGTAATACTTTCTATGACAGATGACAGATGATAGATAGATAGATAGATAGATAGATAGAGAACCCTGCTGATTTTGTACGTTTGCCCACTGACAAAGAAATGATCAGTCTATAATTTTAATGGTAGGTTTATTTTAACAGTGAGAGACAAAAACAACAAAAAAATCCAGAAAAACGCATTTCAAAAAAGTTATAAATTGATTTGCATTTTAATGAGTCAAATAAGTATTTGACCCCTTCGCAAAACATGAATTAGTATTTGGTGGCAAAACCCTTGTTGGCAATCACAGAGGTCAGACGTTTCTTGTAGTTGGCCACCAGGTCTACACACATCTCAGGAGGGAATTTGTCCCACTCCTCTTTGTAGATCCTCTCCAAGTCAATAAGGTTTCGAGGCAGATGTTTGGCAACTCGAACCTTCAGCTCCCTCCACAGATTTTCTATGGAATTAAGGTCTGGAGACTGACTAGGCCACTCCAGGACCTTAATGTGCTTCTTCTTGAGCCACCGCTTTATTGCCTTGAGCGTGTGTTTTGGGTCATTGTCATGCTGAAATACCCATCCACGACCCATTTTCAATTCCCTGGCTGGCTTCAATGCCCTGGCCCTGATGGTACATGGCCCCGTCACCATGTCCATCTTCCCTTTGATGCAGTGCAGTTGTCCTGTTCCCTTAGTAGAAAAACACCCCCAAAGCATAATGTTTCCACCTCCATGTTTGACAGCGGTGTTCTTGGGGTCATAGGCAGCATTTTGCTGATTTATAGGGGATCAAATACTTATTTCACTCATTAAAATGCAAATCAATTTATAACTTTTTTGAAATGCAATTTTCTGGATTTTTTTGTTGGTATTCTGTCTCTCACTGTTCAAATAAACCTAGCATTAAAATTATAGACTGATCATTTCTTTGTCACGTACAAAATCAGCAGGGGATCAAATATTATTTTCCCCACGATAGATAGATAGATAGATAGATAGATAGATAGATAGATAGATAGATAGATAGATAGATAGATAGATAGATAGATGAGAAATGGATACCTCATAATAAAAGCTACTGTAATAATTAAACTTGTACATATTACATAAGTCTAGTCCATATGATTTAACCAGAGGTGTTTATTTTGCCAGGCTAAGGCTACCACCATGGCTGAAAACAGAGATCCCTATAGGAAAGAACTACAACAAATTGAAGAACACACTTCGAGAACTGAACCTGCACACAGTGAGTGTTTGAAAACATGCCTGACATCTCAACTTCTTCACACAATTTCCTGACACAATGGTCACAATAGACACAGTTCTCTAATACAACGAACATGGATGAGGACCAGGGGCTGTCAAGCTCCAAAAACAAAAATTAACCATAAAACATCATAAAAACAGTCCATATGACTTGAGCACTACATGCTGTTTGGAGTCAGCAAGATTTTTTTTATATATATAAATAATAATTTAATTCAGTGAGGATGCATTAAATTGATCAAAGTGACAGTAAAGACATTTTTAGAAAAGATTGTTTTTGTTTTATACTTTTTATCCAACGAAGTAACCTGAAAATGTTATTTCACCATTTAAAAAAACATATTAAACAGCTGTTTTCAATATTGATCATAATAAATGTTTCTTGAGCTCCAATTCAGCATGTTAGATAAGACCAAATGAACATACTATGATTTCTGAAGGATCATGTGACACTGAAGACAGATCAAATAATTGCAGCCTTGTTGAACATTAGGGGCCTATTTCACAATCATAAACATGAAAAAAAAGACACACTCCAAACCTTTGAATGTTAATGTATGTAGTTATACAGTGATTAGTGTTGTAAACAGAATTTTGCTATTTTATGTAAATTTTGTTAAATAATGATGACTACCATCCACTTTTATTGTATTTAAAAGAGCAGCTTAGACATTCTGTTATTTTAAAATGATGTTTATAAGCCAGTGGTACATGAGTTATCAACTTTTATTGTTGCAGGTCTGTGAGGAGGCCCGGTGTCCCAATATCGGGGAATGCTGGGGGGGAGGAGAGTATGCCACCGCCACAGCAACCATTATGGTGAGTGTATTGAGTCTGCCACATGCCCACACATACACAAGGACAATATCTCAATGTTATGGCCCTGACTAAACACCTCTACTTGATTTCTCACACTCTTCTATAGTTGATGGGGGACACATGCACACGTGGCTGTAGGTTTTGTTCAGTTAAAACAGCGAGACGTCCTCCACCTCTTGACCCTGAGGAGCCATATAACACAGCTAAAGCCATTGCAGCATGGGGTCTGGACTATGTAGTACTCACATCAGTGGACAGAGATGGTGAGAAAACTGCACACTCACTTAAAGGAACACTCCACTTTTTTGGAAATAGGCTCATTTTACAACTCCCCTAGAGTTAAACAGTTGAGTTTTACCGTTTTTCAATCCATTCAGCCGATGTCTGGGTCTGGCGGTAGCACGCTTAGCTTAGCATAGATCATTGAATTGGATTAGACCATTAGCATCTCGCTCAAAAATGACCAAAGAGTTTAGATATTTTTCCTATTTAAAGCTTGACTCTCCTGTAGTTACATCGTGGACTGAGACCGACTTGTGACCGACAAGTTGTGATTTTCTAGAAGTGTAAAACTTTCATTTTGGTTTCATTGTGTCTTAAATTTATCATTGCAGTTTATTTTTGAATTCTGACCATATTTTTATTGTAATGAACAGACATTCCTGATGGAGGGGCTGAACACTTTGCAAAGACCGTCTCCAACCTTAAAGAAAGGTACAAAGATGAAAAAAAAGAGTTTATTTGTTTTTTAGAATCAACTCATTCATCCAATTCTCTCATACATGATCTTTTCTCTCTTAGGAACTCTACAATCCTGGTAGAGTGTTTGACTCCTGATTTCCGTGGTGATCTGGCAGCAGTGGAGAAAATTGCTTTGTCTGGGCTTGATGTTTATGCTCACAATGTGGAGACTGTCAGAGATTTACAGAGGTTAGTACTGTAGAGTCTCGTGTGCTTGCATAAAAAGTCTTCTCTGTAACAGTACCTTTTTTTAGTCATTTATTTATTTAATTTGTTTTTATTTTTTGAACAATATTTTAATGCTGTTTTTAAAGTCCAGAAGCACAGACAGCTTTCAAAATGTGGTTTAATTTTTTTTGTGTTTTATTTTTACACAAAAATATATACACTATGGTTGTTTTTACTTGTAAAAATGTAAATATTTAAAAAATAATTATATATTATAAAAAATAATAATAACTATTTTTATAAATACATTTATATATGTTCCTTTTATATTTCTTTCATATTTTATTTTTATTTTATTTTTTCTGTTTTGTTTCTAGCATATACAGTCACCACCAGATGGCAGAAATATCTAGTGAATTTTATAAAGTGAATTAGTAGCTCTCATCTTTTAAACCCAGGAGATATCATTGCAGATCTCACTTTCTATCTTTGATCTTTGACCTTAAGGCATGTGCGTGACCCCCGTGCAAACTTCGACCAATCGCTGAGTGTTTTACGGCATGCTAAAAAGGTGAAACCCAGTGTGCTCACGAAGACTTCCATCATGCTGGGGCTCGGAGAGACCGATGCGCAGATGCACGCAGCTCTGAAAGGTAATTCTTATTAGAATTAGAGCTGTGTTACTTATATATCACAGGAGGTAGATAAATATGCATATATTAACATTTGAGAGTTCTATGTGTTCTTGCAGAATTGAGGGACTCTGGAGTGGACTGTCTAACACTGGGGCAGTACATGCAGCCAACCAAACGCCATCTCAAGGTGCGACAATAATAAAACTACCCAACATCACAGCCTGTTCACTAACCATCTGATATACTCTACACACAAAAATGGCAAGTGCTGGCTGACATCACCAGCCACAAGCTGACTGGCTAGCTTTACGTAGCGTTCGGTAGTAAAGGTGTGGGCACATTTGGTTGAATTTTAAGGGCAAAATTGGTCCATTGTCTGATGTCAATAGTTCAGCAATGTATGCTGCACAGCTCACAGAGTCAACGTCTTTGTGACCAGCTTGAACCCAGTGAGAAATCTGCATGTGGAAATCTTTCACCCTCATGCGAAAGTCCCAATCGTGTGGATTTCTATCGTAATCCTGGATTTCGCTCTTAAAATTTTGCCAAACAATGGCAATGCAACTTTACCTTAAATCAATTCTGTGTAATTTTGTGACTTTGAAGTCCCCTATAGTTAAAGGAACTACTTTTTTGAAAATAGGCTCATTTTCCGAGTCCCCAAGAGTTAAACAGTTGAGTTTTACCATTTTCGAATCCATTCAGCCGATCTCCGGGTCTGGCGGTAGCACTTTTAGCATAGCTTAGCATAGATAATTGAATCGGATTAGATATAGTTCCCAGACATATCAGCCAAGAAAATCGCAACTTTTCATTTTCCGTCAGTCTTAGTGTTCCTTTAAGTGAGAGGAATTCCTATATAGCTATGAATAGCTATAAAAATGCATTTGCCACTGCCATAAAGCAAAGTGCCCTTTTCACTTTTTGAAACCGATATTTCAAAGTAAAAAAGACTAAAGATACAGTTTCTTTAAGTAATCCATTTTAGATAACCTTGCATAGAAACAAAACAAACACTGATTGGACATGTTGGGTAGATCTAAGAAGAACCAAATTTTACCAAAGTGAGAAGTCTTCCAGAAATAATAATTCAAAAGCAACAGGCAACATTTCCCATTTCATACATCATTTCAGTTTAATTTGGTTACATCACACACTTGTCACGCTTTCAGAATGTCATTATCTCTTCTTGAATGCATCAGTCTGAAAGTGTGTCTGATTGAAGGTGGAAGAGTATGTTACTCCTGAGAAGTTTGCTTTCTGGGAGAAGGTTGGCCAGGAGATGGGCTTCGTCTACACAGCCAGTGGGCCACTTGTGCGCTCCTCTTACAAAGCAGGTAACCTGACAGCATGTTTTAATTCATGGAAATTTAGCTAATACCCAAATAATGGTATCTGTTAGCATTCTCATTTTTTTCAATGACAGTTGCTTGGCTGGTGCAAGATGCCCCAAAGCTGTGACTTTAAACAAAGTCTCTTTAAGACAAGTCATGTCACTTGGCGGCCATCAAGTGCAGCTGCTATCTCTTTGAATGGGGAAACATATGAAATTCTCCAATACTGTTCACTAAGCTTACGATTAAATTTCATATTTGAAATCACCAAAGAAATCTGACAACAACTGTATCACAATATTGTTTCTTTCGCTCAAAAAGCTTATTTTTCAGGCTAGATCAGCCATTGCACATGCGCAGTCCTAAGCGCATGTCTCAGAACGCTGATTGTTTCTATAGCAACCGGGACTTCTAACAGCAGCTGCAGTGACGTGCTGACTTTACCGATTAGTGATTGGCTCTTTCATTCAGAAGGCGGGGCTTCCTGCCATTGGGCGGCCATATTGAGCGTTGCATTTTTCCCCATTCAAAACTATACAAGTGACATGTCTTGGGTATTCTATAGTCTTTGCTTTAAATCTCCCATCTTTTCTCATCAACAGCTACATCAATACTTTAGAATTTGTAAACGCTTTTACAAAAGGAGGTGTAGTTTTGACTCTCAGGGCAGCCAAACATTGACTCCATTTTTCATGAAGCACTTACAATTACACATACTGAAACATAATTTGTGTATATATACCATTTCATTTTTTAGGTGAATTCTTTTTGAAGAATCTGCTGGAAAAACGGAAGACTGAAGGAGCCACAGTGGCAGCAGAGTAAAACTAGTGAACTTCACCTGTCTACAGTATAAATACTACTAAATAGGATGGTTCATCCAAAAATGAAAAATCTGTAATTTACTCTTACTCTTCATTTTTCTGCAACAAATTATAATACAGGTTTGGAACAACATGTAATTGATGCCTGAGTTTTCATTTTTGGGTGAACTGTCCCTTTAAGTATACATATTACAAAATGATGTTGCAGTAACTCGTAATGTTGTTTTAGAAATGGATTAAAGATCTGTATATTGTGTATCTTTTAAGTAATATCAATAGAATATATTACATTCAAACTTGTCAAAGATCATGTTAACTGTGTATTTTTATTTCAGCCATGGTTGGGTTCCATATTTAAGCCTGTGAAATGAGTAGCCAAAACTGCTTCATTTCATTGGTCCATATTTATTTAAGAAATCCATTTTCTTCAATCATTGTACATGACATTATAAACTTATACAGTAAGAGATGATTTTATAAAAGCTACAACTGTGACTCTACAATAACATACACAGTGCAGGTTGAACAATACATAGAGGATTAATAAATGATTAATAACTGAGTGACAAACAGTTATTTGGTATCACACGCCAAATTTAAGGCAATAGCATTTTTTTGTATGTCCCACTTGGTCCTAGTATTTAAAAGTTGCCGTTCCTTCTGTTCCTGCTCCTTCAGACATAGCTCTCAGATAAGTAGATGATTTTGCTGTTAAAATCTATAACACTGATAACTGTAAACAATAATATACTACTAAACAGTACTGGGATCATTAACATCAGTTTTGTGTACAGTTAATGTTTCAAAAACAGACATGAGAATTTTCAAGAATAATGATTTAAAAAAAACTAAGACACAAATGACAGTGTTTAAAACATTAAATCACTGCGTTTTTGTGAACTGCCATGAAAGATAAAAAAAAAAAAAAAACCGACACACGCACACAACACACACAAAGCACATGCATTTTTACAAACAGATTTCCAGCAACGGTCACACATTAGTTTGGCTTTCTCAGTAAAAGACTTTAATCAGTGTAAAGTGCACATGCGTGTGTGTGTGTATGAGCCGGTGTCTATGCTTTGGATTTCTTGATGGGTGGTTCACTGATTCGTGGAACTCCTCCAGATGGTGTGAAGGGAATTCGGGTCGTCACCTTCTTTCCAATGGTCTCGATCTATGCAAAACACACAACATTAAATCATGCCAATTAATAAAGTGATGAAGTCAGGCAGGTGGGCACAGACTGCACAAATATCCACTCACCTGAAAGCCAAAGTTTTGTAGCTGAGGGTGCAGATGGTCCAGGACTCGTCGACCATCAAAGATAAAAGCTGGTTTCAACATCTTGTGGTATATTTTCTCATAATCCAGTTCCTAAAAACAAACACGTGAAATACTTCACTAATCTTTTAAGACATACCATTGTGTGTTTTGAATTTTTTTTTTTACTACACTGTAGTACCACATGTACCATAATGTATGAATATGGTAATCATTCAGTACCATGGCAGGGCTCAACAGTAAGGACTTGTTGGAAAATAGTTCAGATTTACTTATTTTAATTTACACTTAGAAATGTAAATGTAATAATATATACTTGCATTCTAAATTAATTAAATATATAAACCAAAAAGGTTATACTTTATTTAAGGTGTCCTTGTTACAGTGTAATTATACCATTAAGTACTGAGTAATATTAATTAACTACATGTACTTACTGGTTAGGATTACGGTTTGGCTTAGGGTTACTTGCATGTAATTATGCATAATTTATTCTTATTATACTAGAAAGTACATGTACGTGTAACAAGGACACCTTAAAATAAAGTGTTGCCACCAAAAATGTTTTTTTTTTTTTTTGCATGTAAATGTTTTAAATGTATTAAACCTTTCTAAATAAATTAATATATAGCCAAACATCAATCAATTAACATCAATAACATTTGTAATATGTTTTGTATTAATTAATTGTAAAATGATTATTTAAAAATAGTATTTAGTATTACACATTTTCATATTGAAATTAATATTATACATTCATATTATATTTACATTTAAATGTATAATTTATTATAAAAAAATACTAATTAGTAATTTTTTAAATATATACATTAATAGGTAAATCAAACATTTATTAATAATAAAACGGTAAGAAAAACTCCAAAAATACCTGGAAATTAATGCATTGTTTGCAAGGCACAAAAGTACATGCACATGATCAATAAATATGGCGCTGATATAGTGTTGGTCCAATAGGGCAAGTGACAGTTCTGCTTTTGTAAAGCAAACCACCTTAAATCAAAGCATGAATCAAATATTACACTATACATCAGTGCTTTCTAAATCTGCATAGAGTTTATACCTTAAACATGTCCCACTCTGTGCAGATGACCAGGGCATGTGCACTTTCACATGCCTCATAGGGGTCTGACGTAATTGTTACAAGATCAGACACTGCAGAGAGAATGAGAGTCACGGCAAATTAGACAGAAACACGCAGACGCAAACTTTCTCCTGCATTCTCATATGCCAGTTTCTACCCTACATGACATTCAGCATGACACAGCACTCTCTCCCTCTCCCATCATTCAACGAGACTTGACCTAACGCATGGTTTTATCTGCTCAACATGCATACCCCTCTCTGGGTTGTCTCCAGAAATGCTGGGTTGAGACAGGTCCTGGATTATCTGCTCCTTCAGCACTTTAGGGTCATATATATGCAGCTTGGCTCCTTCGTCCATCAGATACTTCGAGATGTAGATACTGGAGGACTCTCTGAAACACACATACACACAGGAGAGACTTACAGCACAAGATTCCCATTTACACACAGATTATGATGCCATGGAAAAGGCCCTTTATGAATAAAAGAGAACAGTAGCAAAAATATAATATGAAATAACATAATATTTTTAAATAAAATGATACAATATTGAAAATTGAATTTTTTTTCAGGCAGTTTAATGAAACTGACAATTTCACAGTGGTGTCCAAAAGACAATAGAATAGAATCTGATTGTGACATCTCACTCAACTGTGAGGGTTATATTGTTTAAGACAATTTGTGACAAATTGTCATGTTAATAATATAATTATTTTCACTAGTGGTATCAGACTTTGGACCCCACTTAGTTATTGAAGCAATTTGTTATAAGCTTGTGTTCATGGCCCATTCCTATTATGTCTTGAATGGAGGTTTAAAAAAACAAAAAAAATCCTGATGTCTTGAATGAAGGTTAAAGAAACAGCATAGTCATAATTATCTTCTGAAACAATCCACATGCAAGGGCATGACATATACTCAGGGACTCTAGATAAAGGTCATGGGTGGCATGGGCGTGTTTACGCATGTATTTAATTCTGCATGGTTTTAACAAGATATTGTGTAATCTTCATTACACAATCAAAGTTGATGGTTAACTCATGCTCTGAAATCTCATGGTCTGTGTTTTGTAGGTAAAAGTGAAAGACGCAGCTTTTGGCTTGTCATAAATGAACGTAATAAAGTTGTTATAAATAAAACAGACTGGTTCAGTGTATCCCTGTGTGTACCTGGTGTCTCCTGTGTCCTTCTTGAAGGAGAAACCTAACAAAGCGATTTTCTTCCCTGTAACTGTGTTAAACAGGCAGTCAATGATCCGACAGGCAAATCGCTTTCTTTGATATTCGTTCATGTCAATCACCTGAACATATGGAAGCACAGAGTAAAAGGTTACACAAAATTAATCAAACTTATTTGTTGATATCAATTAATTTTTCGTATGACAAGTTATCATATGAATGTTATTGTTTGGTAAGAATTTTAAATGTTTTTGAAATAAATCTTTTGGGGATGTATTTATTGGAGCACAACCATTAAAAACTGTAATATTGTGAAATATCATTACAATTTAAAATAACTGTTTTCTATTTTAGTATATATTCAAATGTAATTTATTGAGCCATTAATCCACTTCTCATGTGCATCTTTCCACTGAATAATGACTCACGAAAACTAACATATCCCATCAAGACTTACTAAATAAGCATTCAAAGTGAAATTTACCTGTTGCCAGTATGAGGCAACCTCTGGGAGATTCAGTGCCTCACACAGATACACCAAATTCAGCACATCCTTCTGAAAACAACTTCCTCCAAAACCTGATACAGACACAAACACAATTGAAGGGCAACTGAAACACAACTCTCATGTGTTTGCTTTAATCTCATTTTATCATATCATAAAGAGCACCAATAATAAGGAATTCAGATGGCAATATCAAATGGTAATGAAAACAACAAATGCACTGACCCACGCTGGCTTTGAGGAACTTGCTCCCAATGCGCTGATCCATGCCGATGGCTCTGGCCACCTCCTCAACATCAGCGCCAGTGGATTCACACAAGGCAGAGATGGAGTTTATACTACTGATACGCTGAGCCAAGAATGCATTTGCTGCCTAAAAACACACATTATAATTAAATGAGTTTTACATATCAAATTATTATAGAAATGCTCAGTTTTGTTCTGGCTACAATTCTTATCAGGCTCATTCTTTTCACTCTGATCTTTAATTGAATTCTTATATTTACATTATACATACCAGTTTGGAAAGTTCTGAGGACCAGGTGTTGGTGGTGATAATGCGTGATTTGGGGACCCAGTGCTCATAAACTGCACTGAGAGCACTGATGGCCCTTTGACCCTCTGGATTCTCATCTCCACCTATCAGAACACGATCTGGGTCCTTCAGGTCCTTCACTGCTGTACCCTCTGCAAGGAACTCTGGGTTAGAGAGAACCTGTAATCAAAGGCGGGAAAAGGTCATTTATTAACACAGAGGAGCAGTGAACAAATCCCTAAGGTCCACAAATCCAATTGGTTTATTAGTTCACTTGAGAGAGGCAAAAATAGCAACCTTTGTAGAAAATCCTTTTTGAAACAACAGCCTAACTCTGATCATATTTACAAGTAGACGATGGCTGTGTAAACTAATGTAGAAGCATATTTTCACAACATAATTTAGACAAGTTCCTTTAACTTTTTAATACCCCCATTGTGTCTTATTTGAGTGAACACACACACACACATTTATATACTGTACACACACACACACATCACTATTCAGTAAGACTCAAGATGTTTTCAATGCTTTTGAAGGAAGACTCTTATGCTCACTAAGGCTGCATTTGATATCAAATACAGTAAAAACATTACAATTGTGAATTATTACTACAATTTAAAATGACTGTTTTCTATTTCAATATATTTTAAAATGTAATTTATTTCTGTGATGCCAACGCTGAATTTTCAGCAGCCATTACTTTAGTCTTTAGTGTCACATGATTCTTCAGAAATTATTCTAATAGGCAGATTTGGTGCTCAAGAAACATTTCTTATTATTATTATTATCAATGTTTAAAATGATTGTGCTGCTTACTATTTTTGTGGAAACTGCAACATTTTACAGGATTCTTTGATGAATAGAAAGTTTAAAGGAGATATATTATGCCCCTTTTTACAATATGTATATACAGTGCCCTCCATAAGTATTGGAACAGTAAAGACAAAATTGCTCTGTTGGCTGTGGAGTCAAAACATTTGCAAATATGATTAAAAGATGAATATGAGAAAAAAACTACAGAATGTCACATTTTATTAGCTGTTTCAAGGCATACATGTTTTACCAAATAAAAAGAACAGCACTTTTAGAGTTCATCCCACTCATTGATGTGAGCATAAGTATTGGGACAGTTGAACATAAGGCAGATATAAAAGATTAAAAGCTATTATTTAGTTGCAGATCTCTTGCGCACAATCACAGCAGTGAGTCTGTGACCCATAGACATCACCAGACTCTTGGTCTCATCCTTTGAAATACTTTTCCCAGCCTTTAATGCAGCCAATTCCAATTGTTGCTTGTTTTGGGGAGTTTCTGCCTTTACTCTCCTCTTCAGCTGGTGAAATTCATGTTCAATTGGATTTAAATCTGGAGATTGACTTGGGCAATCTAAGACTTTCCATTTCTTTGCCCTTATAAATTCCTTGACTGAACTGGCAGGGTGTTTTGGGTCATTGTCCTGATGCAATATGAAGCACTTCCCAATTAATCTGGTGGCATTTTCTTGAATATTGGTAGGCAAGATGGTTTTGTACCCTTCCAAATTCATTCTGCTACTGTCATCATACATTAAGTCATCAGTAAAGATGAGAGGGCCTGTTCCAGAGACAGCCATGCATGCCCATGCCACGACAACATCTCCACCATGCTTTACAGATGAGGCTGTATGCTTGGGATCATTGCAGTTCCCTTTTTTTCTCCACATTTTTGTTTTCCCATCACTTAGATAAAGGTTCATCTTTCTCTCATCGGTCCATAAACACAGTTCCAAAACTCTTCTGGCTCACCTGTGCGCTTTTTTTCAAACTTTCAAATCTTGCCTTTCTATTTTTGGTGCTGGTCAGAGGTTTGCATCTTGCTGTGTAGCATCTGTAATTCTGTGTCAAAGTCTCCTGAGGACAGTAGATAGTCAGAGCATCACCCCAGCTTTCTGGAAGTTGTTGGTGATTTTACAGACATGTCTTTTAGGGTTCATTTTCACAGCTTTTATGATTTGTCTGTCATCAAATACTGTTGTTTTCTCAGGCGATCGGGTAGTTGTTGGTTGTTGGTTGCTGGAGAAATGAAGAGTTTGGAAACCACCAGCGATACGCTGGTGGTTTCCAAACTCTTCATTTCTCCATGCCCTTTGTTTTTGCTATAGCTCTAATTGACTTCCTCTTTTCTTTTAGCATCCAAATTGCTTGCTTTTCTCTCAAAGTCAGCTCCCTCATCTTCATCCTGGTTTTTGTGTGTCATCATTGAATGCAAGATTCAGAATACAGAAGTAATGGATATAACTGATACGACACATTCCCTGCTTTTAATATCTGAAGAATTAATGCAACAGGATACAGCTGATCACTTAGAAAGACCTGTGAGGCAACTGTTCCAATACTTATGCTCACATCAGATAGAGGGATGAAACTCTAAAAGTGCTGAACTTCTTAGCTGGTAAAACATCTGTTTTGAATCACCCAATAATAAAATGTGACATTCTGTAGTTTTGTCTCATATTCAGCTTTTAATCATATTTGTAAATGTCTTGACTCCACAGCCAACAGAGCAATTTTGTCTTTACTGTTCCAATACTTTTGCACTGTAAGTCTCTGGTGTCCCCAGAATTTGTCTGAAGTTTCAGCTCAAAATACCCCACAGATCATTTATTATATCATTTTTAAAATGCCTATTTTGAGTGGAAGCAGAAACACTCTGATTTTTGTGCCCGTTTCTTTAAATCCAAATGAGCTGCTGCTCCCCACCCCCTTCCCAAAATAGAGCTGCCCATTTCAGCTCGTACCTGCTAAGCACACGCACAGAAAGCGGCTGTCACAGCATGTGAGTACTAAACTAAGTCTGTGAGGGTAAACAGATGGGAAATAAATCGCATGATTATTTTAGATCTGTGTGGCAGCAGCATACAGTAAATAAATCATTAAATCCACTGCTCTCTTGTATCCTCTGAGGCTGGGACTAAATAGTGTTCTGTGCTCGACTGTGCAGCCAAAGACAGAACAGTTTCTGTCAAACTTTCACCATGGCGTTAGAACTGGTACACCGTTGTCGCTTGATAAATCAAAATGACGGCGCAGCAGGAAACTTACAGATTAAGGGGCAGTAATATTATAATGAGATCCCTTTGCCACGTCACCAAGGGAGCGAAATCAGACGCGCTAGTTTTTTCAGATGCTTGCAGAAAAAGGCTTACTAAAACAAAGTTACTGGGTTAATCTTTTTCACGTTTCCTTGGTTGGTAGATGCACTGGGGACCTGATTATAGCACTTAAAACCTTGAAAAGTCAGATTTTCATGATATGTCACCTTTAAAATAAAATGTATTTAAAATAGCAAATAGGCTATTTAAAACAAAAAGTGGATGGTGACAATTTTCTTTATAGAATTATATACAATTTAACCTCAAATTCTGGACTAAAGCTCATGGACATTTGTTTTTGTCAAGTTCCCCATATATCAGCCGCTCACACACCTGCAAATTGAGGCTGGGTTTGGTGTTTGCATCAAATATCCTGCGGATGCTCTCAGCAGCACGGACCGGCACCGTGCTCTTCTCCGTAACGATTTTATACCCATCCGACACCTCCACAATCCGCCGTGCACATGCCTCGATAAACTTCAAGTCAGCAGCACGACCCTTGCCCATACCATATGTCTTAGTTGGGGTGTTTACCTGATCAAAAGAGAAAAATATTAGGATCAGTGTACAGACCAACATGCAAAACCACATTAAAATAGTTTGTTACACTCACAGAAATGAAGACCAGATCTGCCTCTTTAATGGCAGAGTCGATATCTGTGGAGAAAAAGAGGTTCTTCCCACGGCAAGACAACACCACTTCATTCAGACCCGGCTACAACAGCAAGAAGAGACACATTTCATGAAGAATTCTCATTAAAAACATTTGTAAATGGATGAAGCATTTCTTATATTAATTTTTTGAACTATTCACTTGTTTAAGGGTAAAATATTTTAAATCGGAGTGCACCTTTGACTTGAATCTATATCTTTAACATTGTTACCTCGTAGATGGGCAGGGTGTCGGAGTTCCAGGCATTGATCCGGGATTCATTAACATCCACTACTGTTACTGTGATCTCAGGACACATGCTTGCAATCACACTACATGTCGGACCTCCAACATACCCAGCACCTATACAGCAAATCTTTTTAATTTGAAACATCTGAGAAAAGAGACATATGGAATCAAGGTTAAAAGAATAGCCCTAAATGGTCTGCAACAGATTATGAATGGCCCCTTATTAACCAGCCAGCTACTCTCAAGTCAATTCCTCCTCTTTCTCAGAGATCCAGGGCCTCATGTGGCGGTCACTGCTGGTAAGTATCATATTACTGACCCCCTGGGGCTAAGTAGTGATGAGAAGTTCGGCTCCTTTGCGACGTTCGGTTCTTTTGAACAGTTAAATCCCATAATCCGATTCAGTGATTCTTTTAAATAATATATATTTAGCGATCCACTAATAAATGCTATTAAAAATATATCCTGAAATCAGTTAAGCCTCACGTGTATATTAAATTTAAGGTAATAAAAAATTATAATACAGTTTAAGTAAATTACATTTCAATCCTTCAGTCCAATCTCACACATCGTTTCTCTGGTAAATTAGTCGGAATTTTGACATAACTTCGTGAATGAATCGTTCAGAGCGGTTTTGCGAAACAGCAGATCAAAAGAAAGATTAACTGAAAAAAATTCAGCCTCCACATTGAAAAACACGGTCATTCTAGCCGCCGCGTTATTTTGTGGTGCGCGCATATACTAGGCGTTGCGGTAATAGCTTGTAAAAACAGATAAGTAAAGTCGTGACGTATTGTCAAGTATGGTGACCCATACTCGAAATTGGTGCTCTGCGTTTAACCCATCCAAGTGCACACAGTGAGTAGTGAACACGCACGCACACACGCACACACGGAGCAGTGCGGCGCCCGGGGAGCAGTTGGGGGTTGGGTGCCTTGCTCAAGGGCACCTCAGTCGTGGTATTGAGGGTGGAGAGAGCGCTGTACATTCACTCCCCCCACCTACAATTCCTGCCGGCCGGGGACTCGAACACGCAACCTTTCGATTGCGAGTCTGACTCTCTAACCATTAGGCCACGACTTCCCCCAAGTAAATAAAGAAAATAACGGTCTGGTGAGAAATAACAAAATAAAAGCCTTTCATTCACTTGCATATAACCATATTTATCTGCAAATTCACATAGTTCTAAAAAGAAAACTCCCTGTTTCCACAAAAAAGTTTCTCTTTTGATTAACAGTACACCACTCCAGAAGGCCATTTGCACAATGTCAGGACTGTCTGATTTCCTATTACAAAATAAAAGCCCTCCAAAATCTCATATATGACCAGTTTTGTCTTTGATTTTGTATAGCTCTAAAAAGGAAACTCCCTGTTTCGACAGAACAATTTAAATTCAGATTGACAGTCCACTACCCCAGTGTGTGACTCAGTCAGTTTCGAGGCAATCTGATGTTACATTACGTAATAAAAGCCATACTGCTTTCTATTTTTTTCTGATTAATAATACAAGTTTTTCTGTTTTTACAGATGAGTATCCTTAAAATGATAAAATGGGTGTTTGAAACATTTAACCCTATGGTGTGCTTTGGTCATTTTAGACTGAAAAAAAAAACTAAGGAAATTAAAAAAATTAATACATCAGAATGGTACGAAACTCTGACTTTAAGGGGAGTTGCTATGTGTGTGTGTGTGTATATATTATACAATTTTTATGTCAATCCAAAAATATGAATAATTTGTAATAAATAATTTTCACAGTATTTTTAAGTGCCCACGATAACAATATGGTAAATTTTAATTGTTGTTATATATTACATTAGTGAATACTTGCACATGTTGAGTGGAAACAGGGAGTTTACTTTTTAAATGGAATTTTCAGACAAAATAAATTTTTTCTGAGTTTTTGGAGGGATTACGTGTACAATCCATTTGATATGAAAAGTGGTCTGTGGAGTTTAATTTCTGTTGCAACCTGAACCAATAGACAAAACAGCATGTTCGTTTTAGATAACTTTTATTTTGAAATGACATCAGTTAAAACGGTTGGAGTTCACCATGGGGTGGTGAACTATTAATTTGAATTGAAACTGGTGTGTGGAAACAAGGAGTTTTCTTTTTAGAGCTATCCAAAATCAAAGACAAAACAGGTAGAATATGAGATTGTGGGCTTTTATTATGTAATGAAACATCAGATCCTCTTGAAACTGGCTGAGTGGCACCCTGGGGTAGTGGACTATTAGCCTGAATGGAAATTGTTCTGACGAAACAGGGAGCTTCTTTTTTAGAGATATCTAAATTTAAAGATAAAACTTGTCATATATGGAGGGTTTTATAGGGCTTTTATTATGTAATGCTACATCAGACAGTCCTAAAACTGACTGAGTGACACCCTGGGGTTGTGAACTACTAATCTGAATTAAAAGTGTTTTTTTTTTTTTGAACTATGTGAATTTACTTCACTTTTTTATATATGCAAGTTGTAAAAGGCTTTTTTTTTTTATTTCTCATCAGACAGTTTTTTTCATATTAATTGGTCTATTTATTCATTCATTATTGACAGAGAAACTGGCTTAATAAATGAATGCCAGAGATCTGTTTTTACACGCTGTTACCGTAACGCCTAGTATATGCGCGCATCTTGAGCGTGTTTTTCAAAGTGGAGGCTGGCCTGACCGCAGTAATAAACACCAGATGATAAAATATAAAAGATTGATAGAAATAACGCAAATTTTGTATTCACAAAAAAAGTTTATAACTGTTGCCAGTTGATGCTTTTAACATGTAAAATGTCATTAAATGATTCATGTTTTGATTGCTAATGTTCTCGTGAACATAGGAACTAAAACTTTTATAACTTAACTGTTTTATCATTTAAAGATTAACAGAATATGATCAGTTTTAGATCACAACTTTAAATTCTATGTGATACACTCTGAAATATAGAAAATATTTCAACAGCTATAATACAGACGTACCTTGTCTCCCAGTGCAGTGCTTCAGATAAACACTCTTCTGTGTGACTCAGGCCAGTGTGAAGGTAAGGTTCCTCCGTCTGAGGTGCCTTGTTCCCGAATGAATAAAACTATTATATCCTTGATACATGAACTCTCGCAGAAGACACACACCCACTGTGAGGGGTGTAGCCATATGTCTATGGGTGTAGCAACGTAAACACTTCAGAGAGAGGAGGGACAAACTCTGCTTCCGGGTCATAGAGTCTTTCTTTTCAAACTAAGAGTCTCGTTAACCTAATGAAGCGCTGATCAAATATTATTTAGACTGTGACTGAAACAGAACAAATTAACGTTCATAACCCGAAATAGTTTATTCTTGTTATTAGATTTTAAAATAAACGCGGTGAAACTGATTATTGGGACATTTCATTTGACATGAATGCCACTAACGCGAAACAGTAGGTGTGGAGGACGTTTCAGAAGCAGCCAATCAGAGACTGAGAAGTCTCGGTGACGTAACACCAAAGGAAAGTATTAGTGGTACTTTTGACGCAGAAATTACTTTTGAGAGTAGACAGTCATATCGACGAATTTTAATTAGAAACGTCTGAAAGGGACTAATCACCACCAACAAATATTCCCATATTTAACAAAAGAAAAACACGTCCTGATGCTATATGTTCATATTTATTTGTAGTAACCAAAAGTGCATAGATCAAGCCCTTTCTCATAGAGCAGTTTCATTAGAACAGTGTACATAGACAGAATTTACATGTCCTGAAATCCACACCACCACCTTAATTGATCTACCCAGAAATCATTAGTCCAGCCAGTTACACCAACTTACTTTTGTGCAAGTTACACCAAACTTGAAATGGGGCAGATTTATCTCCTCTCTTTGGTGTTTTTCTGGAGCTTTGCATTCTGTACAGAACCGGTAAGGTGCCACAAACAAAGTGCTACCGTTTGTTGATTTGCCTTTAAGCGTTAACCTAAAAGGCAATCTCACTCTTCACAAATATTCCCAAAATTCCTAAGAACCCAATTTTTTCTTCTTATTTTGAAAGCTTACATTGTTTTTAGATTTTCATTACTGACATTTGACAGCTACCCATACCATCTGACTAGCTGTTTAAGTATAGCTACATAATGATTCCTGAGCAAATGCAAAAAAACTGTTAAGAATGGCATTCAAGTGGCTATGCTAGCAATTGCTCTAGTGATTTTTATACACAAAGGGTAAATAGATTGTCAAAGTCTTCAGGGTGGAGAAGTCTGCTTTAGATCAGCCACCTCTCTGTGGTCAACAGATCCCAGACCATGACAACATCCACACAGCCATGACATCAACAGTGATGAGAGCCAAGTTAAAACTGGAATACGCCCATTTCATTATTTCCTCTTGCACAACAATTTTACTTAAGTGGTTTTGGTCAACCTTAAATCATTTCAGTTACATCTGTGTTTAGAATGACTCAATGCAGAGTCAAGGCTCAGTCTCCTCCATGGACCAATGAAATCATGTCTGTGAAGTCATCATAGCTTTGGAATGCATTGGCTACCACAGGACAAGAAATACTCTTCACCTCAGTCTACTCACAAATAACCCAAATCTTTTGACGACACCCAGTTTCTATGTAACCTTTCTTCTAGATCACAATTCATATTCAGGCTGATCTAGGGCAAATGTCATTATATAGGCCTATATGTCATTTGAACAACTTGTTACATACCTAATAATTCTTTATAATAAAAATATAATGAGAAGTAAAAAGAATTGAAGACAGAGATATATAAATCCGGGAAACTTTAGACTCCAACAATTCAGCACTTTCACCACTAGGGCAACTTTCTCTTCTTTGCTTCCTCTTTTGATATGTAACAGGTTGTAGAAACACCTTGTTATCCAATGGTCTGTGTAGATCAGCCCCCCCCCCCCCTCCTCCTCCTCCTCATTGGACTAAAGAATCTGGAATCTGAAGCACTGACAGATGATTAAGGAAACAAACAAGTTATATTAGTCACAGTAGCTGATCAGGTGGAAGCTGGATTATAAAATCAAATCTTTTGCGGTGGAAAAAACCTCTAGTCCACAGGAGGTGCTGGTGGCTCTCTGCCATGATTCTAAATGAGGAGAAAAAAATCCATCCAGTGACTACAGGAATTACAATTCAAGGATTAATGTAAATTAACAGTGTTGAGTTGCTAGTACACTTCCTGATTACTGTTATTTCACCGAACTGATGATTCAATACACTACTTATCAAACGTTTGAAATAATTAAATACAGGTATTTTTATGTTTTTGAAAGAATTCTCTTATGTTGTCCAAGGCTGCATTTATTTTAATGAAATGCAGTAAAGCAGTACTATTGGGAAATATTATTAAAGTTTTATTTGAATAAAAATGTAATTCACTCCTGTGATGGCAAAGCTGAATTCTCAGCAGCTATTACTCCAGTCTTCAGTATCACATCATCCTTCAGAAATCATTCTAATATGCAGATTTGATCCTCAAGTAATATTTTTATTATTATCAATCTTGAAAAACGTTTTTGCGGCTTACTATTTTTGTGGTAACAGTTATACAATACCATTTAAATTTAGGGTAAGAAATATATACTTTTATTCAGGAAGAACACATTAAATCCATCAAAAGTGACAGTAAAGACATTTATAATGTTACAAAACATTTGTTTTCCAAATACGTGCTGTTCTTTTAAATTTTCTATTCATCAAAGAATCTTGAAAAAAATGCATCATGATCTCCACAAAAATATTAAGCAGCAAAAACTGTTTTCAACATTGATAATAATAAGAACTATTAATTAAATTGTAATAATATGTCACTGTATTACTGTTTATCTGTATTTTTAATCAAATAAACAGCTTTGTAGAGCATAGAGACTTATTTAAAAAAAAAAAAAAAAAAAGAAGGTAGTTATTTCAAACTTGTGACCACTAATGTAAGTGATAATTCACACAGTTTGACCATCATTATGAGGGAGTTTATCTGTCAGGACTTACACCATGGGGGCCGGATGGCTTGCTGCTGGCTGAAGGGCCTCTCAAGCTGGCTGGACGGAACAAGAAGAGCATGAGAGCAAGAACTACCCATCCCATAATAATCATGGGTAGAGTGATGTCCCCTTCTACGGAGGAGTTGGGGCCTGGCACTGCACACATAAGACTCAAATGTTAGAAAATATAACAGAATATGTGCTATAGTGTGATATGCAAATATGCTTTTGTTTTGAACACACAGACTTACTCTCCTGAAGGCACTCTGTGTCTGTACAGTAGGACTGGGACTGTCTCAGCTTGGAAACGAATCAAAGAAAATATTTGATCAAAAAGGCTAATTAAAAAAAACATACTCTATTACAACATTGTGTGTGGACGTGGGCTTCTACGTTCATTAATTCAGAAAACATTTATTGATATTAAATTTAACTTGAAACAATCAGTGTGTGATTTATATATAACAAAAGTATTTGTGTTCATACCCCCCCCCCCAAAAAAAAAACTAACAAAACAACAAAACAAACATTATCTTTCATTTTAAATGCTTGTTCAAAAAATACTTCAAATAGCTGAATCAAACGTTATTCCTTGGCTGATCTAGGTGAAGCAGAGAAGCATTAGCGCCATCTACTGGCTATTTATTCAAACTACAAAAGCAGAATTATTCAACACCTACAGCAAAATTTTTAAAAGATAAAATAACCACATAAAGATATGTAGTTACATAGTACAGCTCTTAAAAACTACAATTGGAACAAACAAGCCCTGTCAGATTGGCACACATCCAAATTAAATTAATTTATTGAAATTAAATGCATTTCTACACCATCATACAAAATCATTTTGGCAATTATTTATTAGTACCATAGCTTCATTAGCCAGTGTGAAATTAATTCAATTATAACTCTCTCTCTCCATTATAAAAAAAAACCTGACATTACAATTCCATAGCTATAGAACTACAAGAAATATACACAATAATGTTATTTGGAACTAAGTAAATAGAGGTATAATTAAAGTCAAGTGAGTTCAAGGTTGTTTACAATAATATTCAAATTATGAAACTTCTGTTTTGTGTTCATTTATAAGTGCACATGAGATCCCTTTGAAAAATATGAAGACTGCTACACTAAAAGAAGGGAAATCAAATATAAGAACAGGGTCCATCTAAAATCACATTCATTCACATTTCTTTCATACAGATCAGTAGACCAATAAGTAAAAATAAAACTCAAAAGATCAATTTCTATTTGCACATCTGGAGTAAGCAAATGCAAGTTATATTATATTATATTTGAAATGCTGATCTGGAAAACAGAGAGAAAACTCACCAGGCTGATGAGTCTTCTCATGGCATGTTCATGAGAGCAGATGCACTCACAGGGGTCAAAACCTCCCTCTGCCATCCTCTCCTGCATAAGACAGAATTCACAAACATTCCAAAAAATGTATAAAAATGACAAACACTAATAATATTCAATTACTTTAAACACACACAGAGACTCAAAAACTGAATGGGTGTGGTGAAATATAATGGCTTCACATGTGAAGGCTGTCAGCATGACTCATATTTGAAATCCAAATAATCACACAGGTGTGGTAAGCTTCTTTAAATAAGCTACCCAATGGACTGCCCATGTTGTAAAGTTAACAATCTAGACCAAAAACTATATGATGACTGCTTTTCTTCTCCCAAGCTTCATCTAATGCAGTGGGGTTTTTCTTTTAATTTGTTAAAGTTTATGTGGATAAAAAAAATCTGTTTGAGTACTTGATGAACCATGACATAAACTATATAAAGTAAATAAATAAACCTAAATAAATAAATAAATGTCCAAGCACCAAATTGTTAATGGATTTCTTTTATCTTGTTTCAGCCCTCATACTGACCCAAGTCACAAAGAATTGACGATTTAATGACAAATACGTTAGAGTAAACATTTCTTTCCAAGTTTTAATTTATATGAAATATTAAAAGATATTATGTTGAAAATTCCCATATGTGAATTACAGTTAAAAATTAACATGAGTAAAAATGTAATTATTGCAATAATATGTTTAAGTGAGCTGCTGTGATGCTTCAGGTAGGCTAATGAGTGCACGCTACGAACTGCACGCTCTATGAAGGTAAAATGACGTCAGAAAGATTTGCATGCGCAGGGTAAGACTTGTGAAAGTGTACATAAGATAGCAAGCGTAAATTAATTTTGCTTGCACAAGAAAAGATTTGTAAAATTGTAAATCACGTTTCGAGCGTAAGAAAAAAAGATTTGCAACCTTTTACTGATTTTTGTAATTCATGTATTGTGAAACTGCAACTTCATGCGAAGGCAAAATAAATATGATCTGTATTCTTCTGACTTTCATTTTTCTGTGCTTACACTTTTGGCTCTGTTGTTTCGTCCAAATACAGCCAAAAGTATTGCAAGCCTGTGTGCAGCGTTTTGCAAGCGAACACAACCGTATCAAGAGCTGCAATACGGATTGACCACGTAAAACCAATATGTGTGTGGAGAAAAAAAATCGTTGCAACTGTCTAAATGACTTCTTGCGTGCGTAGGGCAAAATGTTCCCAAATAACCCGCTGTTTACGTCTGCGTCTTTGCGCTTGCATTTTTGGCACGATTTTAGATTTGCAAGCGCAAGTGGAAGGCGGGACCTTCTTCTCGCAGCCAATCAAATGAGGCTCTCGCCGACTCTCGATTTACTCTTAATCTGATTGGTTCAATAAACACTCCAGGCGTGAGAGCACATCTTTATCTTAATTAGACTCAGCATCATTCTTATTGTGGGGTTGGTATTATTTAACACACACACATATTAAAAAAATAATTAATAATACAATAAGATAAAATAAATTTATAAAAGCATGATCCCTAGAAGCTGTGTACCATTAGTCTGACTACCATGTGCTCATATACTGATTTTCAAGCTAGATTTAACTTTATTGGATTGGTTCGACATTGCATTGAAATATAAGATTTTAGATAATCTGCCTACACCACTGAAATAATGTTAAACTTTACAATCAAAATGTTTAATAGCGCTTTGTCTCCAGATTTGACTATAATGCAAACACTGACACTTCAAACCAAATCAGCATTTAAAAAACAACTACTTTGACAAAATATAGTCTTTAATAATGTCTAAATATATGCATCTAAATGAAAAAAACAAATGCAAAGTAACTATATCTGAATCAAATATTCCCAGAAACCATGAAACACACAGTAATGTTGATATTTTTATATGGTTATACAGCCATCCAGTGGTTACACATGGCATTACAGATGGTAAATGCATAATTTAGGGGTAAATATTTAGTACAGTAAAATCTCCTTTAAATACACGTTAAAGGAAAAACAAAAATCTGGCATCAACCCTGATCAGGAGACATTGTGAAATTACACATAGTAGTGCAGATACTTTCAGTAGCATCAAGATCACAAACTAATATCATATGGTCTGCTGAAGAGGAGGAGGATGACTAGGATGTCTTTAAACGATAGGGTACATCGCAGCCACCACACTTTGCAAGAATTGCATTCTGCTCCTTATGTGGGTGGCTAGCATTGAAAGACGCTCCCCTCAGACGTCTTCACCTGAGGGCACAGCTGTATGGTTCAGACCTGTTGACTTCACTGGGTTTTCAAGTGGGCACCCCACCTCACCGGTGTTTCGTCAACTAGCCCACGACACCTCAATGGGGCTTGACAGCAGAACCAGCGTCCTGGGACTGCTCCCTCGGCCGTTCAGGACTTCACCACTCAGCTCTGACCCCCGCCCCCTCTGCCAGCCTGGTTTAGCCACCGCTCACCTCTCTTTACCCACAGCCATCTGGACGCTGTCTCTGCCTGCTTTGATATGTTGTTCACCAGGGTCTTGCGGGTTGCCCCTCTAACCCCAAGCATCCCCAATGCTCTCCAAAGTGACTGTCCCGGAAACCCCCTGCAGCCCACCTCCACCGGTAGATTCCAGGCTCTCCAACCCCTCTGCTGGCTCTCAGATATGAGGGACTGAAAATGCCCTAACTTGCGTTCATGAGCCTCCTCAATCCTTTCCTCCCAGGGCACCGTCAGCTCTATTAGGGCCACCTGCCTTGTCGCTTGGGACCAGAGCACAATATCTGGTCGGAGGCTAGTAACGGCAATCTCTTCTGGAAACTTGAGTTGCCTTCCGAGATCAACTCTCATCTCCCAATCCTCTGCCGTACCAAGGATCCTCGTACATCTATCCTCCTTGCCTGCCTTCTCCCCAGGCCTGAGGAAGCCAATGAATCGGGGACCCTTGACTTGGGCCTTGATTCTTTTCCGCTTCCTCTCCTTCTCCAGACCATCGGCCAATTGCGCCAGCACCTGATCGTGGCGCCACCTGAACCTCCCATCTGTCAAGCCTGCCCGACAGGACGACAAGATGTGTTCCAGGTTTGTTTGGTCTCTTGCACTGTGCACAGGAGGGATCCTCTGTCAGTCTCCATCTTTGGAGGTTTGTTGGAGTTGGGAGCACATCGTACACGGAGCTAAGGAGAAACTTTATCCAATGCCCCTCCATATTCCAGATGTCCTTCCAACTGAGAGATCTTCCTCGGACACCTTCCCACCGGGTCCAGCTGCCTTGCTGTTTCATGGCTACTGCCCTGGCTTGTCTGCGCTCTTCCTACACAGCCCAAATCTCCTTCTGCACCATCCCTTTTCGGTCCTTTGCTCTTGCCTCCTTCCAGCTTGCTCGGGTGATGACTCCAAGGTCCAGCCTCCCCTGAGTCACCGTGCCCATGATATCTGCATGTTGTAAGCGCTCCTCTGCATCCCTCAGGGCTCCGCTGGCCTTCCACTTCCGTCCCGTCTTCACTACGATGTTTGCCTGCCGCACAGCCTGATCATCACTGTCACGCAACATCATTGCCAACCGGACTTTGCCTGTCTTAAATTCCTCCACAACTGATGTAATTGGCAATTTCAATTTGCTCCCGGAGCTATATAGCCCTATAGAGCAAAAACTTTTGGGAACAGACAGCCATCTCCTGAGAAAGTTGTTAATTCTCCTTTCCAAAGCCTCTAATGTTGTCAAGGGGACCTCGTACACAAGCAGTGGCCACAGGAGCCTTGGAAGGATACCGTGTTGATAGCTCCATACCTTATACCTTCCAGGCAGGCCACTCCTCTCCAAGGCTTTCAACCATTTCTCTGCTTGGCTAAGCATCTCCTTCACACTTGCTTTGTCCGTCAGGTCGGCTCTGTACCACCTCCCTAAGCTCTTTACCGGCTTCTCCGTGACTGTTGGGATGGTATCTTCACCAATCTTAAACCGGAAGCGGTCCTGGACACGGCCCTGCTTCAGGACCAAACTTCTCGATTTTGAGGGTTTGAACTCCATCCTAGCTGCTGTAGTGAGTTCTACCAAATCTTCCAAGATCCATCTGCCCTCAGGGACTGACCTCGCCGTGATTGTCAAGTCATCCATAAAGGCCCTAACTGGGACCTGTTGGACTCCAGACGACAGCACAGCTCCCCGTCTGGGCTTCTCCACTGACTTGACGAGGAGGTTCATCGCCGCTGCGAACAAAATCATGGAGATGGTACACCCGGTCACGATTCCAACCTCCAATCTCTGCCATTTGGCGGTGAAACGCATTTTGAAGTTCCCGAAGTAGTTCCAGAGGAGCAGCTGTACCTTCTGGGGGACGTGATAGGCTTTAAGTGTGTGGACGACCAACTTATGCGGTACTGTGCCATAGGCATTCGTTAGGTCGAGCCACAAGACTGCTAGATCTCCCTGGTTCCTCTTTGCATCCTCGATAATCTTGGAGATAACGCTATTGTGTTCGATGCAACCGGGGACTCCTGGTACTCCACCTTTCTGGACAGAGGTGTCAATATATTTGTTGTTAATCAAGAACTGAGTCAGCCTCTTCGCCAAGATTCCAAAGAACACCTTCCCCTCCACATTCAACAATGAAATTGTACGGAAGTCTTTCAAACTGGAAGATTCCTCCTGCTTGGGGACGAAACAGCCCTCGGCAATAAGAAAGCTATCTGGCAGATGATTCTTCATCCACACTACCTTAAGTAGCCTCCAAAGGCATCTCCTCAGCCTCTCGCAGTTCTTATAAACTGTATGGAATTCCATTCGTCCCCGGTGCAGATCGTCCCCTGGCCTTTCGGATGAAATCGTTGACTTCCAGCCATCTGAGCTCTCCATCATCAAAGGGGATGGTCGGCTCCTCTGGGCTGCACAGCTTACCTTCCAGGTCAAGGTCTTCCTTTTGCCTTGGGTCACTGTGCACTTTACGGAGGTACTCTTCTACCTCCTCCTTCGGGGCCTTTAGCACTCCTGATCTTTTTACTCCAAGGAGCCCTGACAAGTACTTGAAAGGGTTTTTTGCAAACTTAACCCTCTCCTTTTCTCGCCGCCTCCTATCCCTTCGGTGGCACTCCGCTCGGCGCAGGGTCTTTAGGCGCTCCCTCACATTATCTCGCAACTCTTTAAGGGCAGGTTTTTCGTTTTCAGGAGCCTGTCGGAAAGCCTTCTTCAATCTCCTCAAGTCACCTCTGAGTTTTGCAATTTCCCTTGAGCGCCTGTTCTCTCCAGCCTGCTGCGGGCCCTTGGTCTGTCTCTGCTCCATCCCAAAGCGTTCTGCTCCCATATTCCAGATGATGGTGGACATTGCCTCCATCTTCCTGCCAATACCACCCGCGAGGACAAACTCCAGGACTCGATCTATCTCCCTGTCGAAAGTCTCCATCCCATTTATCGCGTCAAGGATAAATAGAGTGAATACACAGAAATGTCATTTCCTAACATTAGCTCGAAATTCAGAATGAACACATGGTAGTCAGCCTAATGGTAGCCTACACAGCTTGTAAAGGATCATGCTTTTTTGTTTTATTATTTTATTGAATTATTAATTTATATGTATCTGTGCAGTAAAAATACCATCCCCACAATAAGAATGACGCTGAGTTTAATTAAGCTTGCAATACTTTTGGCTGTATTTAGGCGAAACAACAGAGCCAAAAGTGTAAGCGCAGAAAAATGAAAGTCAGAAGAATACAGATCATATTTATTTTGCCTTCGCATAAAGTTGCTGATTCACAATACAAGAATTACACTTACAAAAAAACAGTAAAATTCTGCAAATGTTTTTTTCTTACGCTTGAAATGCGATTTACACTTTTACAAATCTTTTCTTGCGCATGCAAAATTAATTTACACTTGCTATCTTATGTACACTTTCACAAATCGCATGCTAATCTTTTTGACGTCATTTTACCTTCATTTCGCTCCGTTAAATCAACTTCTCGCGACTTAAGTGAGTGTAGCCTACTCAATAATTTCTAAATCGAATACAGCAGTAGAAATTTGCATTCCATTCCTAAACATGTTTGTTTGCCACAGCAATTAGGTCCAACATCAGTTAAACATAGTAGCCTAATGCTTTCAAAACTGGACTATTTTGTTCCGTGTGTTTTAATAACTGAAAGAATTTGGCATTTAAGGCATGACTGAATCTTGGAAATTGTAAACAAATAAAAGGAAACCGAAATAAGGTTCGCTGGAACAAGGAAGCTTACTCACAACATTGAATTACCACAACAATTTTCCACAAAATAATGCGAACGCTTGACAGACCTTTGATGCAAATGTCTTGTTCTTCTATTAGTTGGCTACGTTTTTTCGTAACTTGGTTCTGTTTTGTTTGCTTCCTCTTCGACTTCAAAAACATGTCTATTTCAACACTAAAAACTTATAAACCCACTCATAAGCACACAAAATGTATATTAAGTAATAGTCTATACAATAAACAAAGCATAAAAACTGTTTTCCCATCGTGAGATACCGAAAATATTCTTGTTTAAAGTATTTTGCAGTGTTATTTGGGATGTTAGCGTCATCAATGTTTATTTAGCCTATTCAATAAAACAGTGTATCTGTTTTAATAGAGACAGCATTTAAAATAAAAAACATGAATATGATTTTTACCCAAGTGCAAAACAAACCAGATTTGGATAGACAGATGTCTTACCGATGACTTCGACAACTCACTCGAAGAGATTTAAAACCATCCGCTTCAAACCAGGAGGACCGAAATGTGAATATTGACCCCTGAGAGTCTCCGCTCGCACAGGCCAAATCCAGTGCAAATGCTCCCTTGTGTACACTGCTGTTTGGCAATGGGCCCCAGCTCCGGCTGATGTTCCGTCTGTGTTTAGATAAGGATCGGGGAAGCAAACATGAGGAATGCTACTATGGTGAAGGCTCGGCTCATGAATGGCAAATATCTCGCGCTGACGTTAAGGTAAGTCTCCATCGCGTCAACGTCTACATTTCAGCCAATCAGCAAGGCGGACTGGATGAACATAACAACTAATATATTAATATACCGCAGGGAAGCCTTTGCCATAGTAGGATCCGTGCATTCATGTGGTAGAATTAACAGATGAGAGCCACGTCGCTACATGACCTGAAATGTCGCATGTTTTGGTAAACAATGAAATGGCGTTACATTACTCACCGTTTGCAAAGCGTACCGTCTATTCATTGGACATCGGCATTTTGCTGGCGGGGTATAAATAATGAAACGTATATTTGAGTTGCACATGAATGTGTCTGTGTGAATGAAGTGTGGATGCGTGCTGCTCCTAAACTAAGAAAATGCAAGCTCATCATGGACACTCAGCCCCATCTAAACCGCAAAGGGTTGTGCACATAGAAATGAACTGCAAATTTGGAAAATATTTTGAAAAATAATGGAGGCTACACTAATGTGAAATGAAGACTCAGTCAATAGCCTAATCAGTCTTACCAGAATTTAGGACAAAATGATTGAAATCGGGTTGAAAACCCGCCACTAATCCTAGAGTATGTAGTGTTAGTGATAGCAAGACTATTAACTGTAAATAGCTTATTTATGTGCATAATTTCTGAATTTGTGGTCCTATTCCCCCACCCATAAGGCAATGGAGACATCAGAAATACTTGTAATTCTGCTTTGCTGCAAATACATAATTGTGTTAGAAACAATAGCTTGCAAACTTTCACTGAATCAGTACAGAATATAATCAATGATTATATACTGTATATTTTAAATGTGTTGAATTATTATTTAATTTTTTTTACAGTTTAGCAATTATATTACTGTCTAGTATTGTAATATCGTTTGTGCATTTTTAAACTATTTATAGTAGTATTACCAGTGAATGCCTTCAGTTGAAATATTAAATGTGCATATCCAGGAAAATAATATTTGTATTTAAAAAAAAAAAAAAAAAAAAAAGATGCTTTATTGTTTATAAGGTCAACCAACTGAATACTGCAAAAATACTGAAAATGAATCATGGCTGATTGCAAATAAAGCATGGCACTGCATTCTGTGGAAGGGAAAGGAAACCTTTGTGGAAATCAGAAATTGTGTATGTCCAAAATGCAACTAACCTCCCAAAAAAAAACTTTACATTTTGTAAAAACTGAAAGTAAACTTAGTTCTTGTGAGTTATTTCTGACTTGCTAAATGTGCTTGGTTTATTAAAAATTGATGTTAAATTTTCCCTTTAAATTCAAATTAAAACTGTTTTGGTATACAGTGGATCATGTAATGGAAAAATTACTTGAAAGTAATTTTGTATAGTGAATTTGCACTTCTGCTATTTACTTTAATGTAAATACTTCAGAACAACAAATGACATGTCTTATAATATTGACATGTTTTTTAAAAAACATATTATTATTATTTGAAAAGAGAAAAAATGCATATAATGCCACATGACATGCAGCTATTAATGTGCTTTGCACCAAAACGATCTTTACTGTCTGCTTTTCATAACCTGATAGAGCTTACTTGTTACTTAGAGAAGCCCTAATTTACGTGCGTCCATTGTGTATGAGTGATGGTGCATAAGTGGATGATTAAGTGAGAGAGTGAATAATAGAGCAATAGAGAAAATTACCTATAAAATTATAGACTAGTTTTATAGGTTCATATGCCTGCACTCCAGTTTTGGCAGGCTTTTTTTTTTTTTTTAACCAAGACAAGTTTGTTTTTTTAGACTGAGATTTATTGTATAATGCTTTCTGGAAACTGCTATACAACTCTCCCTCTTGTAATGCATTGTTTGACAGTCCAAATCCATGATGAATATGAATTTTTCTAAAACGAAACCTTTAAAATCAGTCATTTCACAATGATCTTAATCTCTCAAATTGCAGCATGTTTGGCAGCAATTTGTATAAAAAGCATTAAGAGTAAGAGTAATATTGGCCTGTGGTTGCTAATGAATAATAATTCTTAAGAAACATTGATACTTACAATCCTGTGTCCTTTTACCATTCTATGGTTTTATTATAGAGGGGCAATTACAGCCTTCTTCATGTTACCCAAATTCACAAATATAAGCATAATGTGCTTCAAGGGAAAGTATAATGAATAGGAACAATTAATTTAACGATAAACTACAGGGCCTCAAAAGATCAATACAAATATTCATGTCAACTGAGAAATCTTCTCGCTTAGAATACGTTTTTTTTAATCATCTTGATTAAAAATATCAAAATGAAATCCATTATAGACACAGGGAAGACACTTTTATATGGTTATATAACATAAAAATATATAATTCATTATGTGCACTACTGTTTAAACATTTGGGGTTGGTAAGAAAGATTTTTAATGTTATTGTAAGTTTTTATGGTCACCAAATTATACGGTGTTTTATTTGATCTAAAACACAGTAAAAAATAGAAATACCATGAAATAATGACGTGGGAGTGAAACATATGTATCCAAGCAGTAGAAGCACGATATCATGTGACAGATACTAGATCTGGATGCATTCTGGATCTGTCAAGAGCTCTGCTTTTCTGCTAATATAACCACCTGCTTCAACAAAGAGGACAAACGCAGTGTTCTAGTGTAGTGTTTGAGTTTTCCAGACTCATTGTGCTCGCCAGTGTTTGTACTGGAGCTCAGTGAACTGTTTTAGGAGAGAGAGAGAGAGAGAGGGGTGTGAAAGTGAAGCACTATCATTCTTTGCGGACTGGAGGCTCAAAAACAGCGGAAGAGAGAAAGAGAGAGAGAGATAGAGAGAGGAATCAATCAGCCATGGCAAATATCGCTGTGCAGAGGATCAAGCGAGAGTTCAAAGAAGTGCTGAAAAGCGAAGAGGTTTGCAAAACGTTACTTTACTCTATTTTCCTCCCCGTTAAGAGCAAACAAAAGGACTTTTGGGAAAAACATCCAGAAGCCAGTGAGCCAGCTTAGCCTGCTAAGCTAATGTTAGCATGAACTGTCATATGATGGCCTTTAGATACGGAAGTCTTACACCTGACAAATGTGTTTCCTTTGATATTTTAAGACGAAAGCCTTGACCGAAATGTGAAAACCATTTATGCACATATCAAAGTACCACTAGATTCTTGACTGCACACGCCGTTCTTTAGCCATGCAGCTAACTTGCTATTTGACATAGTTAGCCTGCTAGCTGCTTCACTAACCCTTCTTTAGTGTGTTATAATATTAGCACTCGTGTTTGTCGCCTATTAACGTATTCTTCTTCATTTGAAATACTTTTTTACTGGTCGTGTCCAGACATATTTGCTGTGTTAGGGTCTGTTAGCAGGACTGCTTAAGTAGTTTTCAGGAGTGCAGCACCATGGTTGTTTCAAAACCCATTGAGGTGCCTACCTAGACAGCATTTTTGGGAACCACAGGCACCTTTCATGCTGTCTACCTAGGCTGCTCATTGTTTTAAAACAGTCCTACGACTTAATTGGTCACTTCTTTGTTCTGGGCAGCTGAAGTAAAGAAACAACCTTGTTTGACTAACTAAAGGCTTGTTTCTGCCATTTTGTCCTGATCCCAGTTATATTAAACGCACAAAGGTTAACTGGGTTAATAATAATTTTTCCTGTTTCTATTTTTTTTGTTCTACTTTAAACAGACAAGTAAAAATCAAATAAAAGTAGATCTGGTGGATGAAAACTTCACAGAGTTAAAGGGAGAAATAGCAGGACCACCAGACACACCGTATGAAGGTAGTGAGGCTATTTTCATCGGTCTTCTCTATTGCTGACGTGATGTTTGGAGATACATGAATGTTGTGGTTAAGATTATAATTTACAAGCTTTTTTTTCACCATAGGGGGCAGATACCAGCTAGAAATCAAGATACCTGAGACATATCCTTTTAACCCACCCAAGGTAATCCTTTATTTGATGTTTTAGTAATATTAGTGATTGCGGTTCATATTTAGTGTTTTGTTTGTAAGAAAATCAGGTTTTTCAATAGCTGACTTGATATTACCTATCAGGATTAGGATTTTAATAGTAGGTCTTGCATTTCTTAATGGAGCTAGGTGATCAAAGACACACAATCTTAATAATAAATATCAAAAGCAAAGAACTTACCAATTTACACATGCTAAATTGTTAGCACATTTTTTTGCCCCATTTGAAATTTGTAGAGGAAGGAGAATTGTTCATTTCCCCTGCTGGATTAAACACATTTTTATTAAATAAAGTACAACTTCATTTCTGTTCCAGTGGATATATGAACAGGAGCAGGATCTCATTTGGTTACAAATAAGTGATTTTACTGGCCCGATTAAAGGCTGTACACTACACGACTTTTGCCAAGATTTTAAGGATTAAAGTCTGGAGAAGTCAAAGCTAGTTACTGAAAATCAGAACCAGTCTGCAGATTTTTGACAGTCGGAGTTGACAGATTTCACAGAAAATTGTGTAGTGTATGATGGGCACAGACTAAAGACTCTTTTTTTTATCTCTTTTCAAGTCATCAAATATATTTGATATTTTGAACTATAATAAGTGTAGTGAAGTGAAGTGAATAAAAACACATTGTTTCCGATTGTCATGTCTACTTGCAACAAGGCACATGTTTGAGTGAATTTTTTTTGTAACAGCTTGAAAGTCTGTTGGTGTGTGGTTTGCAGTCCTTGTGTATGAGGCACAGTTTCTCTCCGTTACCTTTACAAAAGTTGGCAAGTGTATGACGACTAGTGTTTTAAAGTCTGTTCAGTTGTGTATTCCATCCTGAACTGGACCAACGCTTGACTTGACAAAGCAGTGAAGAACTATTTTCTGTGCTAACAACCTAATCAAGCAGTAACAAACTACTACTGTGTCTAACATTATCTAAAAAGCATGTGCTAAATTTGACTGTAAACATAGAGATAACAACAGAAACAGAAAATTACTGCTTTTTTACTTGAACTACTCGGAAGACATGAAAACCGTGTGTAGAAAATAGAACTGCACAGAAAAATTTTAGATAAATTCCATTTTTATTTACTAATGAAAAGATTAAAGACTAAAGGGGGAAAATGTCATATCAGGGTAATAATTCAAGATCATTTGTTTTATGCAAGATTTTTAAATTTTTTTTTTTTTTTGCAAGTATGATCAATTATGATTTAAAGGGTTACTCCAGCCCAAAATGAAAATGTAGTCATTAATCACTTACCCCCCCATGTCGTTCCAAACCCGTAAAAATTTTGTTCGTCTTCGGAACACAATTTAAGATATTTTGTATGAAAACCGGGAGGTTTGTGAAAAGCATCGTCAAAATAGTCCATCTGCCATCAGTGGTTCAAACTGACTGTTATGAAGCGACGAGAATACTTTTTGTACGCAAAGAAAATAAAAATAATGACTATATTCTATAATTCGTCTCCTCTGCGTCAGCGTAGCGCCATTTTGGAGAGTATCCGCTGGACGCAAGCAGCGTACGCTGTTCTTTGTCAGCCACATCACAAGGATATGCTGTTTTCGTTCAATTCAAAGCGTAAAGAACGTAGAGGAACGAACAAAGCTTTTACGGGTTTGGAACAACATGGGGGATTAATGACAATTTTCATTTTGGGGTGGAGTATCCCTTTAATGTTGACTTGCTTTGAAAGTTCATAGACTTTGAAGTAATTTTTTTTCCTACATGTTTTTCAGGTGCGGTTTATTACTAAGATCTGGCATCCCAATATAAGTTCAGTTACTGGGGCAATATGTTTGGACATTTTAAAAGACCAGTGGTGAGTGCTTATAATTAATGATCATGACAGGTGTAGTTTACTGTCATCAAGCATATAATGCGTTTCACACTCTTGTACTTTCTCTTTCCTGTTCCTTTTTCTATACTCTTTCTTCATCTCCTCTGTATTCTGTCTTCACTTCCTGTGCACAGGGCTGCTGCTATGACTCTGCGAACAGTTCTGCTCTCACTACAGGCTCTGTTAGCTGCTGCAGAGCCAGATGATCCTCAAGACGCTGTGGTAGCCAATCAGGTACACATGCGTGTCTGAATGAGAACGTACAATAACAAAGCATTGCAAACCTTTCAACTACATTACTGTTGTTGTTTTTTGCAGTATAAGCAGAATCCAGAAATGTTCAAACAAACCGCTCGTCTCTGGTCTCACGTTTACGCTGGTGCTCCCGTGTCCAGTCCCGAGTACACACGCAAAATAGACAAACTTTGTGCAATGGGCTTTGACAAAGTAAGTACTGAAAGTGGACAGCTGTTAGTGTGGTTAAATTCAGATGCAGCAGGGGTTTGCAACCTTAGGGACATCTGGCACTATTGGCATGTGTAGCCTTTAACTTTCAGCACATTTCTTGATAGAAATAAGAAATTACCACTGTCAGTGTGGTTTTAAACTTGTCCTGTACGATTTTTTTTTTTTTTTTCTTTTTGTCAAACCCTCTTGATTTGGTTTTTGAGGTGTACCAGAATAGGTTTTTATGCTTGATTGAAAAAAGATAATTACCAATATAATTAGGGATGCATCGATCCAATACTGGCATTTTCTGCCGGATCGGGTATCGGTGAGACAAGACCGATCCAAATCCAATATTGTGCGTATATTATTGTGTTATTGTAAAGCCCCATGAAAGGCACAACACATTATAAAGCACCATAAAGTTTTCGTGCAGTATATTTCAAGTGTTCTGAAGCTGTTCCATAGTACAGAGTAATATTTAAGTCATTAAATTCAAGTTGATGTAAACTCTTCTCTCCGCTGCGGCTGTCTGTCATCCATTCAGCATTCAAGCTGCGTGTCGCGTTCGGTTACTACAGTCAAAACAATGAAACTCTCTTCAAGAGGGCACAATAACTGAGATTTAAAACTGTTAAAAGAAAAGATTCGGCAGATTATCGGATTAGTAAAAAAAAAAAAGGTAATGTTGCATCTATATATATATATATATATATATATATATATATATATATAATATTTTACATTATTGAAGCAACTCTCTTCCCAGTCTGTCTCGAACGCTCTCTGTACTTCCTTTTTCGATAAAACCCTCCTTCTTAAATGTGCTCTGATTGGTTAGCTGATCCAGTGTGTTGTGATTGGCGAACAGCTTAGAGATTGTTCCTGTAATGTCACGCCCTTACCATAACCGTGAGTTTCTATCTGCTCGGGTGTAAATATTAATTATGGCATCAATTTTACCATTCTAATTCGAGCCTGTTTTAGACTCTGACAATGTTTCCGAACAAGAGGATTGTGCAGAACCTGCAATCACAAATAATTTGGTTTTGGAAGAGGGTTTGGAAACAGTAATATCTATGCAAACAAGTCCTCTCTACAAACAACTCGAAAAACCTTTTAAAGCTATTTTTGAAAAAGAAAAGTACAGGACGTGGACCATCAGTTGTTGATTGAAAGTGAGTGTCCATTCAATTGCCAGGTTTTCTTTTGTTCATTTTCAAATAACTTTAAAATCTAAATCAAATGTTACTTTATTAATTGTCTTTTTGTTTACAACCTAACATTGTTTTTGTTCAAGGGTAATCAGATGTCTACCAGCCACAGTGCTACTTGCCAAAAAGTACCAACAGTTATCACCACATGACATCAAAGGAGTAAACTACTAAAACTATTTTATTTATTTATATATATATATATATATATATATATATATATATATATATATATAAAAAAACAGAATAAAGATCACTTTTTGACACTTATGTCAAAAAGGTTGCTGACTCCTAGACTTGTGTCTGTGAAGTATACACTGAGACATGTATTACACAGTGAAATTGAATCCATATTTTTAGGTAAATGTTTTCACACAGAAAATACACTATGGTTTGAGGGTTGGTAAGATGTTTGCTTGTGTATGTTTTTTTTTTAAAAGAATTCTCTTATGTTCACCAAAGCTGCATTTATTTGATCAGAAATAGAAATTGTAATAGTGAAAAAGAATTACAATTTAAAACAACTGTTTTCTATTTTAATATAGAAAGCTGAGTTTTCTGCAACCTTTAGTCCAGTCTTCCATGATCCTTTAGAAATCATTATAATATGCTGAGTTGGTCCTCAAATAATCAGTATTGAAAAGGGTTGTGCTGCTTAAAATTATTATAGCATTTATTTCATATAAAAATATTTTGTATCATTAAAAGTGCCTTCCTTGCTGAATAAAAGTATAAACAATACAATAACCAATCCCAAACCTTTAACTGGGAGTATAAAAATATGCAGAATACTGTTTAGTAGGCACTGTTGAAAGGATAATGAAATTTCCTTCAAATAAATGTTAGTTCAGTTTAATTGATTTGTAGCACTTAATGCTATATTGCTATACTGAATGAGCAAAACTGTTCTGTTTGGTTGGGATGGCAGTGATTCAACTGTTTTCAGTGAGATATTTAGTCAAATTAGTGAACTGTTAGCTCAGCAAATTTACTGTTGCTTACAAATGTTACATTCTGTCTTTGTCTCTTTCAAACAGAATGCAGTAATAGTAGCCTTGTCTTCAAAATCATGGGATGTGGAGACAGCGACAGAGCTGCTACTAAGCAACTGATCATCCAGTTCTCTTCATCAGGCCATGTTTTCCTCAAACCCCTCCTGCATCATGACCCATTCTCTCCACATTCACACATGCATCACCCGTCTTGGTTTGTGTTCAGAATGAATGTTTGGGTAAGAGACAGCAGTTAGACAGCGAGACCTCGGAGTCATATTCTGTCTCTCTTAGCAAATGTTCACATCCCTTGTCTTGTCTTTTTTTTTTTTGTTTCCAACATTTTTACTGTTTTTGCCTTGCTACAATTTTCCCTCTTAAATTTAGGCTGTCACTTTCCTTTTAAAGAAACCCATAAAGACAAAGCCTCTATCACTGTCATTTCATGTGAAAAGAAACACCCACTTGCATATGTGAGACAATGTTAGTATATGTAAATTAGTACATTTAAGGTTGTGTACATTTAAAAGGCAAAATAGCAGGAATTTAGTTTTTTTCAATCTGTACACCATAAAAATGTTTTGGGATATGCTTATTTGAATGGGATCTGGAGATTATTAATACCCCTTCTATTTGACGCTCTCTTACAATGAACAAATGTGTGATTTTATTTGCTCATTTGATTCTTTTAATGTTTCTTTTGGCTTTCCTTTGCACTTATCTGTCTGTATAGTAGTTGATATGGCCGATGACATGGTGTTATGTGAGTGCAGACACAGTTTCAGACTTACTGGGTGAAGTGTTATTTTATTTTTTAAATGAAAGGAAGATTGCCCTTTTTGTTTTCCCTCTTTTTGAAAAGGGGGATGATGCAGGATTGGTGGTCTCAAACCCTTTCTTTTTGTTTTCAAGGCAGCTGTGGGGTTTGCAACTTGATAACGGACAGATATACCTTGAGTTGCCTCTTTTTTTTTGTTTTGAAGAATGTATTGTATGAAACAATTTGCATTTGTGTAAACATTTTGTACATGTAGAGATGAGAAAGTGAAGACAGTTTCTGTTCTCTTAAAACGATTGGCTTTTTTTGTAGAACAGTCAGTATGGCATCAAAGTATGTTGATGTGGGGGTTTAAAAGGGTTTCTGAGAGTGAGGTGGGGTGCGTTTCTTAGCATACCAAAATTGTATTCAGATTTCCACTCACAAGCTGCAGATATAATTTAATATTTTGCACTTAACTGATGATGCAAGCATGAATCAAACAGCTAGTTTTCTAGTCAACAAAGATGCTTCAAAGCAAACGGGCCAAGAGCGATTACTGCCACACAAATCTGTTTTTACCCAGTGTTCTGTTCTTACAGGGGTGAATTGTTAAAAGTTTCTTTTCTCCCTTTGCTATGTGCTCTACTTTGATTTGTTAGCATTCCCATATAACATCTGTTTTCAAAACGCCCCCACTTTCACAGCTAGTTGATTTCATACACCTCCTTTCTCATTTACATACAGCCAAGTTTTTTTTGGGGGGAGAGGGGATAAAGTACTGTTCATCTCTAGAATGCACCGTTGATGGCTGGATTTATATTTTGTATGAAAATCAAAAATGAAACAAAAAAACAAAAAAGACTGTCTTCCTGTAGTGATCACCTTGTTCAATATTGCACGAAGAAGTGAATTAAAGGACAAAAACTTCTGTGAAAGGAGAAATGCAGGTCATGGGCTCTGGCTTTAAGCTCCTTTACAAAACAAGAAAGAAAAAAAAACCCTACTCGAGCCGTACAAGCATGGTTATTTATTGTGAAACTGTCATATTCTTTTGAATTAAAAAAAAGTGTTTTTTTTTTTTTTTTTTTTTGTGTTATCTGTGAATCTCTGCCCTGCGCCTGTTAGGACATCTACATCAGTAGGTGTCAAATTTAAGTGGACTCGTGTTTGAAACGTGGGGAAAAATGAAACCGAACAGCTTTTTCCATTTAAATGTGAATCAATTTGAACATGCTTCTAAATATAGTATCGATTTTAACACAAACTTCATGTAGCAAAGACAAGGTGTCCCTTGCAAAAGTATGAGGAATTCATGCTCATACACCCAACAGAATAAATAGCAGCATTATTAATTATACAGTCTTGTAGTCCTTGCGCTTTAAATTTATAGAGTTCAACTAATTGAATACAAGACAAGAGCCTCAATAAATCCTTGCAATCAAAGAAATCTGAGGACAATATTTGGATTTAATAGAGGATTAAAAGAGGAGAGGGAGATAAAACAGTAAAAAATTATTTCCAGGTATTTAATAAGCAACCTTAGAGCAGATTAAAACTTTTTTTTTTTTCTTTCTTTCAAATGTTTGTTTTTAAAAATGGCTCTGGACAGAGAAGCAAAGAGCAACTTGAACAATTTCAACAAAAAAAAGAAAAAACGAATGAGGAGAAACAGGTCTGTGTTTCTACATACAAGTTTGAACATCTGAATCTAAAGAATTCATTTCTCATTCATCTGAGGTGTGGTGTAATGACAGTTCAGGTTTGTGAAGAGCGTTTGATGTATTAAGTATATGCGTCTCTTCGTAGGGTCACTCAATCCTTTACTGCCTGACCGTCCTTGTCCTTACACATCGACGCTTTACCTGAAACCAGAAAAATGTATAAATCAATTTACATTATGGTGAAAACTACATATCAAATATTAAAATGGAAAACAGTTCCCAGTTAGAAACATGTTTTAGTCTGTTCCTGACACTAAGCTAACAAACAACATAAAAATATATAAATTAGTGCAGCTGATTAATTTTTCCAGTTTAATGGCATTAAAATATGCAATTAACACAGGGGCAGAGCTAGGGTTGTCACCCTACTCACAACTGCCGCTTCTGTCTCTTATTTCTTGACAAGATTTAGCAGCGGCAGCTCTTAAAGTAACAGCAGCCAAAAAAATCTAATAACCCAGCAGCTGTGATGTCTGCTCAAGGAACAAAATAAAGTTGTATTGTTGGTATCAGTGATGCTTACCTTACCTAAGATGCCACTAAACAAATATTAAAAAAATAAACTGCCTTTGTTTCTACGTTACTTTGAACATTGCATGTAAAATTGCAATATAAAAATATATTTAAAAACTAGGTGGGATTAATCGTGATTAATTTCAGAAAATAATGTGTGATTGATAAGTACTTTTTTTTTAAATTTTCGACTGACAGTACTAAAAGAAATACAAAACAAGTCATACATACTACTTTTATGGCATAACTGTTTCATGGAAAACAAGCCTATGCATAATTCAAATGTTCTCCTATTATAACATGAAAAACTAAAGCATAGAGTTTGGAACAAAATTAGGGTAAGTAAATTACACCTAAATTCAGTTTTAGGTGAACTATTCCTCTAAACTAATAGCTATAACAAAATCAAACCGCATAGCTCCTCAAGGTTACAGCGTGACCTCAATGCTAAATGAGGCTCCCTCTCAGACACTCACTGACAGCTCGCCCTGCTCTGCTGCATAGGTTGATTCTTTCTGTTTGGGGCCTGCTGCACCCCTGAACTGCTTGCGGATGGCTTCTTCCTGCTGCTCCTGTAGCTGTGTGAGTGAGAGTACATACTCTGGGCTGGACTCAAATTCTCTCTCTGTCTCCCCTTCACTTCCATATGTCTTCTGAGATGGTTGCTGATCTTGCTGTGCTACCCTCACTGATCTTAGACAAAAGAAACACCTGCCTCAAATTCATATAAAAGACTTCAATAACGGCTGGAGATGACAGTTACAGGCTGTTCACACCAAGTCTGATACCAGTATGTAACATACAAGGTTCCATTAAAAAACAATTCCCATCGATGCAAATGAAATGCAAATGTATCATTCTCTGAAAAAGATTTGCATGCAAGAATAAGTGAAATGCACTCTGGCCGTTGATATGCTCAATGAAAAACTTTACAAATAGGAGTGGGTTTATAATTTATAGGGCCACAAACAAAGTTATTCTCTGTCCATTCCAATTCACATACATCAACTTAAAAATAATTTGAAAACCCCCATAAACATCTCCTTGAATGGCTAAATGGGGGGAAAAAATAGCATGATACAGGAGTACATCATTTAAAATTTTGGGGCTGGTTGGACTGTTGATGTTTTTAAAAGAATACTCTAAGACTGCATTTATTTATTCTCAAAATATAGTAAAAATATAAAAATATTGAAATTTAAAATAGCTGTTTTCTATTTTAATTCATTCAGAAACATTTCTTTCTAAGAAATACATATTTAAAATATTAAAAATAAATATTTTGTGAAAATATTTTTTTCAAAAGAACAGCATTCATTAAAATTGTTTTTCTCTTTTTTTGTATCAAATGTAAAAGTCTTGCTGAATGAAAGTATTGTTTTCTTTCAAAACATTTTTAGCGAGCCCAGACTTTTTAATGGTTGTGTGTAACAAACCAGATAAAATTATATATTATAATAAAAATTATAATTATGCTAATAACTAATTTAATTAGTATACAAATTAAATGATATACTAATTATGGACACAAAATAATTTTCCTTAGCATGGCTGGAGAAAATAAACCAAGGCCACACTTTCCATTTTATAGCACATCACTCCTCTACCTCTGCCACCAAAGCGGTTATTGTTCGCACTCTTGGTACCAAAAACATCACCCAACAATTAAATATTACAGGTTTTAAGTTTTTTCAGCATACTGGCTGGAAAACAAATCACAATCACAGAAAAAAAATAAAAGAATTTTCAGAATTGGTGTGAAGGCATTCGTAGAAATGTCATATGCAGGCATACTGGTAACTTGGATGGTCTAGTGACAGATTTATTTCCAATAAAACTACAACTGACTTATATAATGCTACGCATACGATACAAAAAAGTCATTCAGTTGCACTCAGTTACCTTTGCAGGTCAATCTGTCTCTGTGGCGCTGCTCTTTTCGGTTCTGCTTCTTTCTGCTGTTTTGGTGTCTTGCCACTGATTGAATCAGCAGAGGCTGTGGTGGCAGGATCCTGGGCAGGTGCTGCTCTCTTCCGGCCCCGTCCGGCCCCTCCTGTCGTAGCCCCAGCCTCTTTATCTGGTGTGGCAACGCCTGCAGCATTTTTAGGGGGTCGACCGCGTCGTGGTTTATTGGCAGGGGGCTGTGACCCTGCTGAGGGGTTTGAAGACATGCTGTTCTCTGTGCCATCACTCGCAGGAGCAGCACGCTTCTTCCCGCTGGGCTGAGCGGTCTCCTCCTAAAAGAAAGTAAAAAAAAAACATAAGGGATGATAGAAGTGTGAACGTGTAGAATTTTTAGCAGGGCTTAAAATCTAAAAAAAATCGGTTCACTCCAAGCACAATCAGTATTTGAACATTTCTGTTTATGCATTCCTTCTGTATTATTACCAAACTGAAACCGGTTTGAGTAGATAAAATACTGGTTAATGTTTTATTTGCCAATACTACTACTACTACTACTACTACAACCAAGCCCGGATTAACCATACGGGCAACTGGGCAATTGCCCAGGGGCCCACGACATCTAAAGGGCCCAGGACAGCAAGGGCACAAGCAAAATACTGTATCTGTAATCTCCCGCTTTATATTTAACAAACTGTCCACCCGGGCTTTTGCGCTGCACAGAGATATGCTGCGCTGCCTATGGCTTTAAACTTGAGTTGAGAGCGGTTGAGAGGCAGTCTCATGCGGACTGACCAATGAAGAGAGGGCCTCGAGTGAAAGACCCTCTCCTCATTGGTCAGTCCGCATGAGGTGGGTCAAAGGTTACGCCGAGCGCGTTACGTGACGTCAGGCGGCGGTGCTACAACAGAAAAAAAAATCAGACACAATGGAGACGCTAAGTGGGAGCGCGAAGCGAAAATTAAAAAAAGGAAAAGGACATCAAAAACGCAGAAAATTGAAAGTATATACCTAAAATAGGTAATTTCTTCACTCCTGTTAATGTTGCCGACAGTTCTGTTAAGTCAGCTTCCATCAACGACGAGGATAACGTTTACAGCCCGGATAATAACTAATAACTTGATTGCCTTGTCTTCTGTGATAGCTCTATCAATTCCATACATTTCTATTGGGAATAAGTGTTGTTAAATAAACGATGGTTTGAAAGTGGTTTCTTATCTATGCCGTTTTCGGAGTGTCTATTTACATTAACTCCGCCCACTAACGTGTGATTGGGTTAGTCAACATTAAAAATAGAAGCGAATTTAACGTCAGTTTCAGTGGTGTAGATAGTAAGGCGCATGCTTTTTGACGCGAGCGACCCGAGTTCGATCCCACCTTTTGCCAAACATTTTTTTCTCCCTTTTCAAATCTCATATCGCATCAGAAAGGCATTTATTTTCAATAAAAATTAAGGAAATAATCAAAAAGTTGAAAATAAAGTATCGGGTAGGTGTAGGGAGGGCTTTATTGTCCCAATAAGGTGGCATCCATTTAATAAATTTGAATTAAAATTATAATTTACACTCATTACGTTATTATTGCGTACTGTTTTATAATGTACTACAATACTGAGGTGCAGATAATTGCCACTATTTGCAATAAGAAGTATAAATAGCAGAAAATATTGCTATTTTAACAGTTTAAATAGAATCTATAGCTATTTGCACTTAGTGTAAATAGCATATCGTTAAAAAATACTGCTATTTTCACTTGGTGTAAACAGCATCTATTGCTATTTGCACTTAGTGTAAATAGCATCTGTCACTAAAAAAATATGAGGTCGTGATGATGGGGCCCTTGAATATTGTTGCCCAGGGTACAACAAAGTGTTAATCTGGCCCTGACTACTACTACTACTAAGTACAGCCCTTGCTTCACTCAAAAAAAAAAAACTAACAAACAAAGGCTAGATAGAGAGAGAGAAAAAAACACACACAGAGAGTCCTAGTCTGGTATCTTGCATCTAGTCATATCCAATACAGCATCATCTTTTATAGCAAGATTTTGGCCAAATTTATTAAACGAAAGCAAAAACGGTCAACGCTTTAAAGAAATTAAAGTATTTTTTAAAGATATTTAAAAATGTTTGCTGCATGGTTAAAAAAATATATAAAATGTATAAAATTGATAGGTCAATTGATAAAAAAAGATAAGTCGCGTAGGCAATACATTGCATTTTATCATAACATTCAGAAATAACAGGCTAAAATACCAGTAAATAAAGCAAAATATTTTATTCATTATAATATATTTTTATTTAATTAATATAAATAATATATTATAATGTTTTATTTGATTAAACACAGCTACAGGCTAATTTTAGTTGCCTTCTCTCCACAACAAATCCTCTAAATTTAACGGTTATATGAATGTCAAGCAAAAATAGCAAGTTGCCTGTATGTCTGCAACCCTAGTTATACACGTATGAATATTTATATCTGTAACAGACTTAAGCAGATTCATTTGCTAAACTAACACAATACAACCAGACGAAGCCATTAGCTAACACAACATTTAAAAGGTACTATTGTTTAAAAACCTGTAATATATTGAGTTAATACATATTAAAAACACAAACTACAAACTATTTAAACTGAGCAGTGTATCTTTTTGTTTCTTTAACTAAATTTTATTTAGATGATGAACAGGCTGCGATGTAAAGTTAGCAAAAAAATGTGGGCGTGTGAGGTGCTGGCATGATCACTGGCATTGTTTTCCCTTCTAAGAGAGGAAACTTACTCCATAATTTATGGTCATACAGATAGAAGCAAGACATCATTTGAAACTGCAAAGCTTTTGCAAAATGACGAAAACAAGCAGGATGCCGCTTTCTGCAGTCTCGGTTTTCTTTCCATGAACTATGGAGTGCATCACAATGAACCGAAACTCAACAATTTTCTCTTTCCTTTAGTTGATCTGTTAATGACTTAAGTAAAATCTATTTAGCATATAGACCTAGATATTCCTTTTTTATGTATATAGTTGTATTATGTACAGAAGCGCTACAGGTGCATGATGTGACCTTGTGTGAATCCATCTTCTACACTATCCTGGTAAATTTCACAGGCATTGCCATCGCGACTTACCCATGATGAATTTACATGAGATCTATCTTACCTTCTTTACAACTCCTGCTTTTGTGATTACAGGGTTCTCCTCATTCTCCCTCGCCCCCGTTTCTGAGGCCTCAGAACTCACATCCCTTTATGATAGAGAAAAATCAAATAGTAAATTCTTGATAAAGAACCTCTTGCAGTATAGTTTAATCAACACTGGATAAATGCCACATTACAGTGAATGAAAAGTAAATAAATTCTGATAAGCACACACCTGCTCTTATTTGTTGCAGGTGAGCTGGGTTGAGAGTTGGTGCTTGCGTTGCTTACAGTGTCAGAGGTGGGGGTTTTAATGTACGGTCGGCGAGCTGTTACCGTTAAAGGTTTGTTCACTGCCCCCAGCACGCCTGTCTGCTTTGGTGGTTGCTTTGGTGGAAATATATGAACAAGTATGTGTAATGTAAGCAGTCAAGGCATTGATGTGTTAGTTACTGGTTAATTGCATCTTTTCAACGAAAACAAAAGTTTATAATGTCATTGACCCCTGTGTTCAAAAATTTTTTTGTCTGCTAAACCTAAAATATACTTAGTTGGAAATTATAATGTTCTAATCTTTTAATGTAATGAAAAACAAAAATGTAATTACTTATTTTTGTTTAATTATTCATAAGTTTGGGGTAGGTAAGATCTCACTCTTATGCTTACCGTGGATGTATTTAATCAAAAATATTATCAAGAACAGTAATACTGTGAAATATTGCAATTTAAAATAACAGAATGTAATTTATTCCTGGCAAAGCTGGATTCTCAGTGTCACATGATCCTTTAGAAATCATTTTAATATGCCAATTTGATCCTCAAGAAACATTTTAATTATCAATGTTGAAAAGCCATGATACATTCTATTTTTGAATAGTTCTATTTGCATTAAATGAATCAAAAGTGACAGTAAGGGCTTTTATATTGTTATAATGGATTTCAAATAAATACCGTTCTTACTGACCCAAAACTTTTGAACAATACTGTCTAGTTTTATTTTTATATATATTTTTTAAATACATGTTTTATATTTATTTGAAACTGGCTTTCTATTACAAATTGCACAACCTTTTAATTGCATAAAATATAGAGCACCTAAATGGATCAAATCTTTCTTACATAACCTACAACTTACTGTACTCATCACTTCTAGAAATTCATCAGGGTATTACTCTCATACAGTTGCAAATGTGACAAAACCTACCTGGATTTTTCCTGTTTGCAGAACTATTTTGGCTTCTGGTGACAAATATTCCTTATCATTGATAAAATCCTATAGAGAGGGACAGACAGAATGAGTTTCATAGTAAAGTCACATGTTAAGTGTCACTGCAGTTAGAGTGGTTACCTTATCAGGTGGGGTAAAGAACTTGCTAGGCAGCACAGGATCTTTTGGGGAGTCCAGATGACATGAAGTGCTCTTGTTCGCGATCACAAATAATGCCACATCACACACAATGTAAAGTTTCTGTAAATACACAATAAATAGTGTAAAAACCACTGGGATTCAATACAAACATTATGCAGGACAGGGTAATGGTGACAAACCTCATTTGCCTTTGGGTCATCTGGGACCTGAGCATCCTTTGTTTGTTTGATGTTCTCTACCATCTTCCTCAGGAACGAGTGACTATTATTCTCATTCTTTGTCATCAACACCTCCAGCATGAACCACAAGCACCTGAAAAAAATAAAAAAATAAATCTCTGGTGAATTAGTCTGAATTCAATCTAAAACATACATCCTATGAGAACATTAGTGTCTGTGTCACTCACTATGAGCAGAAATAAAAAGAGAAGTGCAGTGCAAAAGTGCGTGAACGTTTAAAACTCATACTCTTTGACGTCTCTGAGCTGCTCCAAATCCTGTGGTTTGGTAAGGTCTGGATCATGAGCTAGAAGATGGATCATGTATGGCACCACATATTCTGGCAGGAGAGACAGCAGCTTTTCTGAGAATCAAACACAGGATATTTAGGTCTTGGTCATTCAAGCAATTCCTCAGTATGGCATGTGTGATATCAAAAAAACAGAAACTGTATCTACCATGGGCCATGGGGTTCTGTTTGATGTACTCTCTGCGGACACTGATGTTCTTGAGCAGGCACTGTCGGGCATGAGCGCGGCGCTCTTTCACTGGGTCTTTAGCGCACAATGCAAACACAGCCATGTACTCCAGTGGCAACAACAGCTTCACCAGAGCAACATGCAACTTCTGAGCAAAGATCTGGCGCACCTGATAACACTCATCCTATAAAGAGGGGGAAAAACATGAAAATATGTGAAGTTGTGGCTAATATATGCTTTTGTAGCATGTTCTTATATGTCCACTGTTATTTGAGGTTTCTTGTTACAAAACAGTGTTAATAAGCAATTTTTTTTCTCCTGTAATTCTAAGGTTTTTTAATATATAAATGAATGACTTGGTAGAACAAACTACATTTGGGTTTATATATTTGCCAACTGCAAGTGTGACTATTTAAGGGTTGCATTTTATATTTACATTGCATTGACCATGTCAACTCAAGACATTGGTATTACTAGCACTATCATTTACAAGGAAAACCCTTAGAGATGCACAATATATTAGTATTATTCAGTTAACATCTTATATTTTTCAGCTTCAGTCAATATTGGATAATTAATTATGCTTATTTCCATCTTAACATTTATTTTACCTTAATTTCTACTTTTAGATTAAGCAAGCATTAGATGACAGGAAAGATCATTAAAGCAGCAATATGTAACTTTTTCTGTGTTCAGAATTTGCTAAACGCATATAATGAGTGAGTACATCATGAATTCATCTTCCAAACCGCGTTTTTGTCTTATCCCGAATCACTACGGTACACTTATAATGAATGAATGAATGAATGATGCATTTATATAGTGCATTTATTGTGTATTGCCGTACACCCAAAGCGCTTTACAATCATGTGGGGGTCTCTCCTCAACCACCACCAGTGCTTATATTTGGACTATTGTAGCCTGGTCGGGTCGTCACCACTGCGGAGGAACACATACCTGCGTGAATCGCCATAGACATACACTTAGAGAAGTAGTTCCAGTTAGAATGTTCTTCTGCGGGATGCGTACAGTTCTGTTTATTAACCGCTAGAGCACCAAAAGCTACATAGTGTTGCTTTATAAACACTGAAATGTAATACTTAGCATATCTAAGAATTAATTTTCCTTTTTCATACTACACTCGTAATCTTGTTGTTCCTAAATTCATTTATCATTTAAAAAGATTGATTTCAGTTTACAGGTTTTAGTTCCACATGTTCCATACGTTTCCAAGTAGTCTTGTGCTGAACTCACATTAATGACGAGTCCACAGAGCTGGAATTGTTCTGGAGTGATGATGTCATGGTAACAGGGCTCTTGTGCCAGTTTCATGATGGCGCTCCCCGCTGCAAGCCTCAGACGAGACATGTCAGACTTGCTGTGTCGACAAACACGCGTGTTAGGGGCCTATTAGCCATATTAGGGCAGTATAATTGCCTAATTGTATACAAAATCACTCTGGGGATCTTGACCCCCAGTTAGTACCTGATCTTTTTCTGCTCAGTAAGGTCTCCCTCACTGACCAGCATGGCTGAGAGGAGTCTGAGAGTAGAGTTAGCTGATTTGGACAGATTATTCTTCATTCCCAGCAACCAGCGGACCAACAGCTTAATGGCTTGCACCTGGCAACACTCATGCACATTAATACACACACAAATCACCAAGAGATGTTGTTTTCAACCTGATTACTTAAAGAAATTTTACCTTAGCCAGCACTTCAGGAGAAACCTCATCGTCAGCTGTCCAGAGCCGCCCATTTTTGTTTCCCACAGACTGAGAGGTAGAGAGGGCTAATTTAACATACAATAAAACCATTCATACATGCTCAAAGCAGAACACCACATCAATATGCTCACTCTGTCATTCATCAGAAGGTCCTTCACGATAAAATTGGCTACGATTGACTTCATGGGTGACGCAAACTGATCCGGGGCCAGCATAGAAATGTGTCCAAGAGAGACAAGTGGAGTGATGAGCTGTTCAGGTACGTCTGCATTCAGACTGCGAGACAACGGCTGTAACAAGACAGAGAAAAGCTTGTATGAAACATTCTCACGCAGCAAAAAATTCCTTGTCATTATTGTAATTTTCACATAATTTGACAGTCAAAAAGTGAGCATTTTAAGAAAAATGTTTTTATGTGCTTAGATTTACCTCAAATATTTGAGCTAACTGGACCTCTTTGTTGTGAAAGATGGCATGGATACAGTGGACCGCCTGTTTGGCCTGGTGGGGGGTGCCTCGTTTTGCCTTCTGATGTAGTATGGGAATTAGAGTCCTGCACAAAGATAACAGAACAACATTTTACTCCATCAAACTTTTGTATTTGATTTTAATAAAGCTGATGAGACTTAGTACTGGTTCTAAACAGTTGTGTGTATGCACGTGGGAGTTGTTCATACGAGCGAATCTGTGGCAGTTCTGTCTCAATCTTTTGTCCTGTGTTTCTGAAGATCTGTATCGCTGCTTCTGCCACTTTATCGTCCTCCATCTTCAGACACTGCAGCAAAGACTCGTATGTCTCAGCTGAGTGGAACGCAGTAGGGTGAGTAAATGACAAAACCTAAGGTAGGGACAGTCAGAACAGCAAACTTGCATTAACATGAAGAACATAACTGTAAATGAGTCAAAGATACTTAGTACTGAGGAGAGCAATAGCCCATATTTTGTTTTCAGCAATTTATTTTAATATTTTTATATTACGTGATCTACATTGCACTTCAAACTCTTATTTCAAAAGAGCTAGAAATCCTGTTTTCCATTATATTTCAACTTTAAACTAGTGCATTTGCAGTTACAAACAGTACCTTGAGTAGCTCAAGTCCAGCACGAATGGCAGTATCAGGGGTTACTCCCTCATCTTCATCATCAGCAGTGCCCTCAATTGACTTATTTAACAGCTTAACCAGGGCGCTACATACACATACACACACACATTATTGGTGATCCAAAACGTTTACACAATACCTGCAGTTACACTTCACTCTCACTAGATGTCTCACCCATAACAAGCTATTCAGACTGTTACACAACCGTTGAGAGGAAAAAAGCACATGGCCCATATTGCGCTTATCTCTCTCCCACTCTGTCAGTTTCTCTTTCCTTCTCATTCATGTTCTCGCTTTACATCTGCAGGTGCACTGAATCTGATATGAGTCCATATCCGATATTGCTGTTCAAACAAAGTGCATGCATTCTCTCTGACTGTGCTTCATCCTGCACAACATTTCCGATTTGCTTTTCTGACTTGATTTTTATGGTTGATTGTCTGCACAGTTATTTTGCAGGTGTGAAAATTGGAATTTATTTGGGCATTGTAGTCCATGTACAGTATGTTTAAAACAGCTGTTATAATAACGACCCTTGATAGACAGCATTTGTGGAAAATAATGGACTCAAAACAATAATATTATAATAATAATAAAAAAAAGTGTTTCAATAAGGTATTTTAACTAAAAATACAATGGCAATCTTTGCTGGATGCATGTTCATTACTTAAAAAAAAAAAAAAAAAAAAAAGATCATCTGCCATTTGACCTCATCGCCTACCTGATGGCCTCAGAGTCGATGTGCACCGGTGCGATTCTCTCCAGCAGAAATTTCACCATCTCCAGGAATGGGTTTGTGGGTTGCTTGGGGAATGTCAGCTTTCGTGTGATTTCCCTCTGGGGAAAAAAAAAACCCCACTCTTAAATGACTTATATCTGTTTAATGTGTAATACTACTACATACTGTTGATTGGAACAGGTCTTAGTTAATATGCATTATATATAAAAAACCTATCATGTGAGCTTGGAAAGTGCAGTGTTGAATGTGATTGGTGGAGATGTTTTTAAACTTACCACACACTGTTCAGCCTGTTTACATGAGCAGGTGGGGCTGATCAGTTGCTCAAGCTGAAGACGAAGTTTCTCATCTTCACCCAGAACCTGATTAAACTTCTTCATAAAGTCCTGAGCTTTACCTGGATCTGGGAGATTCTCTGAGAATGAGAGAGACGAATTACACATTGTGAAACCTGTTGGATCCACTAACTATGCATTTACAGGTATATATATATATATATATATATATATATATATATATATATATATATATATATATATATATATATATATATATATATATTGTGTGTGCTTACTAGCGATGGTCATAAGTTTTCCAAACATGGCTGTGGTGTTTGCTTCAGACTGCAGGAAGAAAAAAACAACATGGTTATATTTTAGTTTGTCACTGTATCTGTCATTTATACTAATGCTTTGGCATGTAAAATAAATGTCAAACAGTCAAGACAATAAAACATTTGATTAGGACAACACATTCTCAATGTCCCTTAGAACATTTTTAATAAAAATATACACAATATGCGAAGGAAATGGCTCACACTTCCCCCCCGGTTTCACAGACAAGGTTTAAGACTAGTCCTAGATTAAAATGTAAATCTGAGCTTTTTCAAATGAAAGAAACTTGCACTGACTGATCTTAAAATATATCAGTGCCTTTGTTTTGTCTTAAGATGCACACCAGTAATGTTTTTTTCTAAGGCATGTTTATAAAAATTACTTTAATGTCTTAATTGAACTATGGCCTAATCCTGGTTTAGGCTAAGGTCTATGAAACCAGGCCTTCTAGAAATTAATGCAAGCTTCAGAAGAGATGAAGATTATCAGTAAGAACAAATTTCTGTCTTGTCACGATACTCGAATTTCAATATACAATACAATACCTTGAAAAATATTGGTATTCAATACCATTTGACACCACTGAGAAAAACTGGCACAACATTAAGAGCATTAAATTCTAACAGTTTCTAAGATTCTATGTAAGTATCTAAGATAATAACAATAATATTAACTGTAATAATAATAACTGCAAAACAACAAAAATGATTTCATACTACTACATTAGTCTAATTAAAATACAACTTGATTTCTTTACTTGTTTGTAAATGCTTTTCATTACAAATCTACATTAAATGCTGTAACTATTAATCCATAAATGTTGAAAATTATGCACATGTGATGACATGTAACTGGCGCACACCGTATCACCAATAGCCTGTTTAACTCACAGCACATGCAAAGATTGAGTTAGCTGCATTTTAATTGAAATTATATTGTACTGTCAACTTGATGTAGAGGAAAAAGTGAGAGTGCAGATGGTACGAGTGCAGCAATACTGCAGAAAATTAATATTGAGAATATACATATACATCTATAAGCCTGGTCCTTGTAAAGTTCTACAGTATGACTTCATGAGATGTGGAATACTGTGCACAATTCACAATTTATGTGTGTATATTGTAGACCTGGTCACCATGAGCTGTCATTACACAGACTTTTCGTGTTCCTCTGAAAAATAATGACAGCATACAGATTCGAAACAAGATAACGGAGTAAATATTTATAATTTTTGGGTTAACTATGACTTTAACAAATAAAGAGAGCATCAAGGTGAATGTGAGCTATCACAGCCTTTTTATGGTGTGTTTGTGTGTGCATTTTCCAATAATAGAGCCAAATATGTAAGGGAGTATTATCATACCATACAGAGTATTGTGTAGTGTGTGTAACTTACTGTAGGTAATTTGTGTAAGTCCAGCAGTTCTCGAACAAGCCCTCTCAGCATATTCTGACACTTCCACATTTCATTCAGTGCTCTGAAAAACAATGAGATGTTCTCTGCTTGATATAATTAAACACATCAGTGAGATGAGTGCTGTTAATAGATGTACAGTGATACTGTCCAAAACGTTCAGATGACTCTCTCTTGGTCATCTGAGAAGCTTTTAAAACAGTCGATTAAGACTCACTTGACTGCGTTAGTGTCCAGGCAGGCATAAAGGTAGTACAGGCACTTCATCTTCTCCTCAGTCTCCAGACTGTGAGGAACCATGTACTGTGCAAAGATCTTCTCCACCAGCAACCTATTACACAAGCACACTTTAAGAACCTGACGCTTCGATATTAGGCATGCTTCATTGTTTAATGTCAATAAATTAGTCAATGAAGCACATGAAATCATTTGTGTGTACATGCAGGTGTGTGGCTCCTACTTGTCATCTATGCTGTTCTGGTAGTAGATGTGTAAGAGCTTGTCTTTGATCCAGCTGATTTTCAATGCGGACTCCTTCCCGGCCTCATGGTGCAGACAGTACTTCTTATAAAGCTGAGCCAACCCCATCATTGCTTCTTTACGGACACGCCACTGAAACAAAACAATTAAATTTAATCTAATACATCAGAAGTGTTCTGTGTTTTTCTCAGCTCCCTTTTCATTTACAGTCCAAGTAGATTTAAATCACGGCTCCAAGATATATCAAAATAAAATCGATATTGCAATACAAGTCTATCAAATCACAATGGAATTTATCGAAATTTCCAGAATATACAGCCAGGTCCATAAATATTGGGACATCGACACAATTCTAACATTTTTGGCTCTATACACCACCACAATGGATTTCAAATGAAACGAACAAGATGTGCTTTAACTGCAGACTGTCAGCTTTAATTTGAGGGTATTTACATCCAAATCAGGTGAACGGTGTAGGAATTACAACAGTTTGCAGATGTTAAGGGACCAAAAGTAATGGGACAATTGGCTTCTCAGCTGTTCCATGGCCAGGTGCGTGTTATTCCTTCATTATCCCAATTACAATGAGCAGATAAAAGGTCCAGAGTTCATTTCAAGTGTGCTATTTGCATTTGGAATCTGTTGCGGTCAACTGTCAAGATGAGATCCAAAGAGCTGTCACTATCAGTGAAGCAAGCCATCATTAGGCTGAAAAAACAAAACAAACCCATCAGAGAGATTGCAAAAACATTAGGCGTGGCCAAAACAACTGTTTGGAACATTCTTAAAAAGAAGGAACGCACCGGTGAGCTCAGCAACACCAAGAGACCCGGAAGACCACGGAAAACAACTGTGGTGGATGACCGAAGAATTCTTTCCCTGGTGAAGAAAACACCCTTCACAACAGTTGGTCAGATCAAGAACACTCTCCAGGAGGTAGGTGTATGTGTCAAAGTCAACAATCAAGAGAAGACTTCACCAGAGTGAATACAGAGGGTTCACCACAAGATGTAAACCATTGGTGAGCCTCAAAAACAGGAAGGCCAGATTAGAGTTTGCCAAACGACATCTAAAAAAGCCTTCACAGTTCTGGAACAACAGTTTTTGAAGGGAAAGAAGTGGACTGTTATGCAATGGCCAAGTCAATCACCTGACCTGAATCCGATTGAGCATGCATTTCACTTGCTGAAGACAAAACTGAAGGGAAAATGCCCCAAGAACAAGCAGGAACTGAAGACGGTTGCAGTAGAGGCCTGGCAGAGCATCACAAGGGATGAAACCCAGCGTCTGGTGATGTCTATGCGTTCCAGACTTCAGGCTGTAATTGACTGCAAAGGATTTGCAACCAAGTATTAAAAAGTGAAAGTTTGATTTATGATTATTATTCTGTCCCATTACTTTTGGTCCCTTAACAAGTGGGAGGCACATATGCAAACTGTTGTAATTCCTACACCGTTCACCTGATTTGGATGTAAATACCCTCAAATTAAAGCTGACAGTCTGCAGTTAAAGCATATCTTGTTCGTTTCATTTGAAATCCATTGTGGTGGTGTATAGAGCCAAAAATGTTAGAATTGTGTCGATGTCCCAATATTTATGGACCTGACTGTAGGTCATGTTTTTTTAACGTGACAAATTCCAAATGGACTGTATAATGCATTTAATGTCAAACATGCAACACATGGGCAAAGCTCACATAAAATACACACATACGACAAAGACAATGTTACATTGCTCAGCAGGTCAGTGTGACCACCTTACCGCCATGGTGTTACTCTAAACATGTACTTGTGAAGTATGCTGTTATGTATGAATATAAGTGGATATTGGGACACGAGTGAAGTACAAAGCTTACAAAACAAATAACAGTTTTGCTACCAAATGCTAGGCTACATTGCAAATATAGAAAAATTTTGAATTGTGCCGAATGAAAGAGCTACATGAGAGTTTCTGCATCAAGCCGTTCTGAGAGGCTTAAATACTGTATTATGAGCTGAGTGTAAATGAATAGTTCCATGTCTCATTCTGAAACCTGCAGCACATATTTGCTGGCAAAACAGCAAATTAAAAGTTTGATGGTTTAACATTTGAAAAGAAATTAAGATGCAAATAGTACACTGTACTTTTACAGTTGTACTATAAATGCATTTTTATTAAATATTACTTTTATTTTACAGTTCAATAGTCACTTTTGCTTAATATTTTTTATTTAATAATAACAAAAAATATATTTTGTTATGGCGGTATTGAATGTGTCAAAAATAGTGGGAATGTAAACTAAGATTTTTTCCCTTTAATGTTAATGAAAGAGGTGTGAGTTGATTCAAATTGTTCAGCCATGAAGAATGGTGCGCACACAAAAATAAACTGAAAAGTTACTTTTTACTCAGTAAATTATATATGCTCCATGCAGATCCACCACTAATAAATCACCCAAATCATTCTGGAATAATTAATTCTTTCTTTAAAGGCAATACAGTACTTGTTTCATGTTTCATATCACTGAAAAAAAAATCATGGCATTGAGCTCAGATGACTTTAAGGTAACCTTTGCATCTTTCTCACCCTCTTGTCCAACATCCTCTCTCTCACAAACCCCAACAGTTGATCATTCACAAGGTTCAGATCTTTCTTCCCTGCGTTGATGATGGTCACAATGACATCATGCCTGATTGCCTCCTCTGGGTCATGTGATCTCACCTTCAGAAAATCTGATGTGACAGACAGACAGTTACACAAGATGTTTACGAGTCAAGCAATGCTTAAAATGGACAAAATCAGTAGACATCACACATTAATCCACACCAGTAAGATCCTTGGCAAGGTCTGGGTGGTTCATCAGGCAGTGGCTAGCAAACTTCACACACTCCAGTCTCACAGGAACATGGATGTCATTGAATCTTTGGGAGGAAAATAAAAAATAAAATCAATTCAATAAACCCTCAAATGATAAATACTCAAAATCTGTCTTTCAGTACAGTTTTTCAGTGGTAGGAATCTCTCACCTTCCCAGAAAGCACTGCCAGAGTGGGCGATTCTGAGTGGCCAGTTCAGAGTCTTTTGCTCCAAAGAGTTTAGCCAATAGTTTCACCACAGCCAACCTCTCCTCTCCATCATTACTCTAAACAGACAACAAAAAACAGATTAGTCTTAAAATAAAAGGGTTTGTATGCAACCTGGTGCGGAAGTAAGTGTGTGTGCATTAAGTCACCTTCAATTTGAACTCAAGTTGTGGCATCACAGAGACAAGGAGCAGAGGGTCGATTGCAAAGAGCTCCTGAATGAGGTCAAATACATGCTCAGACAGATCACTCACGGAGGACTTTCCCATCACCAGCACCTGATTAAAGAACTACAGAGAAAGAAGAAAGTCAACACAAGATCTGTCATAAAATTGTCTTAAAAGGAACTGAACTCATTACATCATTGAAATGTACTAAATCAGTGGTCTCAAACTCAATTCCTGGAGGGCCACAACTGCACAATTTAGCTCCAACCAGCTCCAACTCACACCTGCTTGGAGGTTTCTAGTGCTCCTGAAGAGCTTGATTAGCTGGATCGGCTGTGTTTGATTAGGGTTGGAGCTAAACTGTGCAGAGCTGTGGCCCTCCAGGAATTGAGTTTGAGACAAGTACTAAATACTCAAAGGACAAATGGACATTTTTGTGACTCACTGAGGCAATGCAGGTTTCAATGGTCTGAACCGTTCTCTTCAGAAGAGTCTTGGCCAGGTCATATGCCTGCTTATTCAAGTTCTAAAGCACAGAAAGAGGTACAACCACACACTGATTAGCCATCTGACTGGACTGGGAAATGAGACTGGGAAGTAATAAGATGTTTGCCTACTTTGTGAGCAGAGATGAGGTTGATGAGGATTGTGTCCAGCAACTCCTGCGTCACTCCATCTCCCTCCATGATGATGGAACTCATCAGGTCCAACATGTGCATCTGCACCTTCTGATTATGGCTGTTACTGGAAGAGGGAGAAGTCCTGATCAAAAAGAGTACAGTTGCGTAACAGAAGAGACTATTAAACTCACTTAAAATTAAACTCACTTGATGACAGAAAAGAGGGTTTTGAAGAGCTGGATGAAGATTTCATTACAGTCCTCCAACTCAAAACAGATGTTGTAGGACTTCACCCATGCCAGGTTCTGTGCAAATTAAAGTTCAAAATATGACAATTAAACTACATTCTAAATCTTAAATGAAAAACAACTGCTGCTATGTGGCTTATAATCCCACAAGCCTGAAAGCACATTTAAAACATGCTAAACAACCAGTTATTTGTGAAAACGCAAAGAAAAGAAAAGCTCACCTCTAGTAAGTAAAAATATCTGTTGAACTGAGGGCTCTTGGTATCCTCTAATCCCTTCAACTGCCGCGTAATGAATAGAAAAATTTCCTAGATGGAGGATAAAAAGAAAATTAATTTTTTTTAAACTGTAGAGCTGATCTCAATTCTGTGTTGGTTCATAATGGGTGATGGGATAGCGTGCAGGATGGGGAAAAAAGACAGCTTGACATGAGGTGCAAGTGTGAGATCAGTTTTCAATCATACATTTTTCGTGAAAGTCAGTTTATCAATAAAGTCATATGTGAGATATGAAATTTATCTTTTGAGCAGTACATGTCATACCTTGAGCTTGTCATGTGAGGTGTATGGGGCCTCTGGAGCATAAATCCTGAAGATGTCAGCTAGACAGCAGGCCACAAGTAACCGTACATCCTTGTTGGGGTTTCGCAGGAAAAACTCAGAGGCTAAGTGAAGAGCCAAAGCCAAGTACTGCTGCTTCTCCTCCTCCGAGTCTTGATCCATGTCCATATATGTCTTGACCACCAACTATAAGATAGAAAGGTGCCATTTAATGACCATTTACAGTTTCTCTTATACACGGAGTAAAATATCTCAAAATATTTAATTCATCATTCTATAAAAGGCAAATCTCTCTAAACTTTAGACACAATCTACCTGCTTTTACACATTGCAAAACCTATTTAACAAGTTTAAACAACAAAAAAAAAGGTTTTCTGTTAAATTTAGAGATGCAGTTTAAGACACTATTAACAAATCCAGCAGCACTTGAACACAATTTTTAGGTTAATAGATACAACAATACATTAACATTCAATAAATCTGCATTAATGAAGTGAAGGGAATTTATCTACTTTATTTTTAAAGGTAAGAACATAATATTATTATAGTTACCATTAACAAAATGATTTAAGAGCACAAATAGTTTTACTGCATTTTGCAGACATATGAATTGCTACCAAATCATCACACACTGTTGCAGCGGCAGATGACTACTGTTAGACATGAATGAGCGAACAAGACACTGAAACTGACAATCCTCAAAACCCTGCCTGTGGCAGGCAGCAGTGGAACACCACTCTTTCCTCCATCTCATCAGCACAAACTCTACAAGCTGTAGGCTAAATTTAACACTAAAGCATTTTCATTTTAAAATGCATAACTTTGCCACGGTTACTCCTGGCATCCACACTACTCCAGAGTTTTCAACCCTCGAAAATGTCGCAGACCCTGTTTTAGTTTAAAAACTCTAGGGTAGCATTTCAGTGTAGACTGATCAAAATGGAGACTTTTGAAAACGAAGGAATGGCTGCCACTTACGCTCCCTGACTGGGTCTTCTGGGTCAACATCATACTGTCCATAAGAACTTGTTAGCTAATTTTAGTTTATTTTCAAGCTAGTTTACTTTATTTTCTTTAAACAGAATCATAATTTCTATTCATTTTCCACTGATTTATGAGATATGATGAGCATTAGTGGCTTTCAGCATTGTCTTTCTGTTTTAAAATGAAAAAGCACTAGTGTAAATGCAGCATTACACAGCCAATACAGAAAGAGGAATAACACAGACTAACTTTGACTAAATCAAAACTAGGGTTGTGACTGTGGAAATTTTGCCACCGGTTATTCGAAGTGTGACAACATCAGTACTAAAGGTATCACCATGGCAGGTGGTGGGGCTCTTTTCCTCATTTTGCTTAGCTTTTAAATAGCGAAAGAGCGGCAAATCAGCGCTACAAAATACAACGTCAAACTCACTTAGCCTAAAAATCATAGCAGTTTTATTAACAAAACAAATAAAAATACATTTATGTCTTATATAAAATAACAAATAACTTGCACAAAGTTTAAATGGGTGTAACACTGAAAATAAGTAAACATTGTGGAACCAAATAAATAAGAAACGTAGAAAGTTTATAAGCAAAACGAATAAGAAAGCTTGCAGGCACAGCATACACCTTGATGTCAAATAAAATAAACGAATTACACAAAGTTTAAAGTAAAAATCAGCAAACACTGTGGAACTAATTAAATGAGAAACTAATGTTTAAAAAAACAAACAAAATCGCCTTAGATGAACGGCAAAATCAACAGGCTTTTCAAAATCCAAAATATTGTCAAACAGGCGCTTTTGCATTTCGTTTTGAAACTAAATCATCTGCTATCGCCTCACTCTTCTTGTCAGTCAGCTCGACTCTCCTGACGTGATAAATTAAATCTGATCTGAGATGCGACTGTTATTTGGCGCTTTTCCACTGCATGGTACGGCACAGTACGGTTCGGTACGGTTCACTTTTGGGGGTGGGGGGTTTTTCCACTGGGTACAGTACCTGGTACTTTTTTAGTACCACCTCGGCTGAGGTTCCAAGCGAACCGTACCGTTACCAAAACGTGACGTGTAAACTCTGCTGATCACTGACCGTCTCGTTGCACAAAGTGTTTTTTCTGTTTGGCTTTGGCTAGTTTAAATCACGGAGTCATTTGTGTTCATCGCTGAATTCAAGCGTTTCACACTGGATCTCACAGCGCTGTTTAGTGCCCGTGTGACCGAGTAAACGCATTTGCTCTAGTGAGCTTGCGCCGTGCGGCAGTTTGAACTTTGATCCGAGGGGATAAACGGTCCGTGTGGAGTGATTCAAATGAGTCACGCCATTTCCTTCCGCTTTTGTTGCATAAACATTATAATCGAACTCTTCATATCGTTTTATCAAGGAAAATTATATCGCGATAATTATCGTTATCGAATTATCGCCCAGCCATAACTACATGACTTTCAAAATTTGAAAAGATTTTTAAAACACCAGACATCATACATTTACTGACTTTGTTAATAGTGACAGAGGAAGACTGGCCATCATACACTAAACGACTGAGGATCACACACTACCAGACTTTAAATTCCTTCCGATCACAACAAACTCACACAGGAATGTGTGCATTGTTGCTAAGGAGACACGTGACAAATTAAAACAATGTGTTTTAAAATCTGCTGAAAATATCAAACATGTTTGATCTCCTTCGACTGGATGGAATCAAAGTCTGAAGCGAAAAGAATCAGTGTCTGTGATCATTATACATAACGTGATTTTCTATGGAATCAGTCGATTCAAATCTGCAGACTGGCTCTGACCTTTGGCAACTAGCATCAACTTTTTCAGACTGTAAATCGGTGGAAAATTGGGCCAAAAATCATGTAGTGTATTTCAGCCTTAACCCTCAAAGACCGAGACTATGTATATTTTGTTGTTATACACGGTTTCCATTTTCTTTACTCCCTAAATGTTATGGGACACATCCATATTGTTAGTAAAGTAAATATAAAAGCGCCTATAACAATATTGTAATAAATGGAAATATCTTGCTTTGGGAATGTTATATGTAGAAAAAAAATATTTGGAAGTGTAAAACACCCAGATACAACTTTCTAAAGAAAAAAAAAATCCAAACTCCAGGAGTTTTTATTTGAGTACACAGTAAAAAAAAAAACCCCAATTATTGCTTGCGTTTTTCTTAAAATTCTGGAAATCCATTAATTCTTAGAGAAAACAAAGGGGAAATTGGGACTTTAAATTAGCTAGACTGAAACTTCAAGTTCTCTTGTTTATAATGATATATGGCAGTTAATGCTGACTGCTAGAATAGACCTGAAAAAACAGAAAAATGTACAGGTGTCAGGTGCCCCAAAAATGTTCTAGGTCTTTAAGGGTTAAGAGACTATAGATAAGTTGACATCCATTTAATAAGAGGCTTCATAATTAGGTTAGTTTCGGTGTTCATCGCTTCATCCTCATGAAAGAAATGTTTTATTGGTTTGTTTTATTTGATTTTTGAATACGTGTTATTTCGCTGTACGTGGACTAATATAGATGTTGCAATGTGGTTAAATGTCATGTCACTTCACTATGAATATATAACTGATCAAATTGAATATCTTGTTGCTTGATTTTAGTGTTCCGTTTTTTGTGATTGACTCTGTACCTTCAAATCAAACACTTTTCAATTATTCTTTAAAAAGATTGTTTAAAATAAACAAGAATTTTTAATAAAACATGATGTGAGCTTATTGGGGTGTGCTTAAAGGGTACAAAAACGTACCCATTAAGCAAAGCTAGACTTTTTGCATTTAATGATAGTAGATGATAATCAATGCTTTTGTCATTTAAAATAAAATTAGATATTTTTGTGCGAGAGATATTTTATTTTAACATAACATATATCGATAAATATTGAAATAAATATCTTTGTCATCAAAAATGTCTCAATGTAGAATTTGGCGTGATTATTATGTACATTTACCCTATATTATTTTAAACAAATTATGAACTCTAAAAGATTCAGAATTTTTACAACTCTTTTGCTTTAGACTAGGGATGTAAACAATTAATCGACGATCGATTAATTGTCAATAAGCAATGTAATCGATAAAAGCTATCGATGGTCGATTAAGCAGTTTCATTTTGGGGTGTGAGCGGCTCATGCGCAAAACACGTGCAAACGTCTATGAGGGACGGTGAATTTACTAATGTACAAACTACGCTTTTAATGTGATCCAAGTTCTTTTGTATTGAAATGTAGTAATAAGTCATGTTCAATTATAATTTCCCTAAATAATTGTTATATATCGGGCACTTTGCTTTGACAGGGCTGCGCGCACGCGAGCAGGAGAGATAGCTACTATTCATTCATACAACTTGTTAATTCATTCATACAAATTAATTTGTGGCCACTGTCCAGTTTTCATTCATTTGTTCCCTAGAAAACGCATGAATTTAAATGCGGGAGCTGTTTATGTAACAAATTCTTAATTCATGGTCACAAAATCTTTCATTTCCCCCCACGTTTACCACAGTAAGAGATGCGAAAACAGTGATTAAAACAATAAAAATAAACCTGCGAACCTAGAGGGTGAGACAGTGAGGATTTGGGAAAAGAAACAATAAATAATATTCAATTCGTGACCATCTGGCAAAACAGAACAAAATGGCGCATACAGCTTGATTTAGATGTATGCATGCGCTCGAACGGCATGAATCCAAAAGCATGGTCGCGATGTAACATTTGCCTGCTAACCAATTATTTCTCTTATTAACAAAGCTTTGTACCTCACTTGTGTCATAATACTCACATTAAAATGTTGCAAATGGATAACAGTGTGTTTTGCCATTGCAACGCCGGTGGTTTTGGAAACGGATCACTGACCGCATGTCACAGCCCCACGCGCCGTACTTGCGTTTGGGATAATTTTATTTTAAATCTCGATAATGTCAATTGCAGACATTGTGACGATGTTTTAAAATAAAACAACGAGCACCATGAAACTATTTAAAAAGGCACATTCAGCGGTCTCCGTGACAGAATATGAAACAGCCCACAAAATAACGATCCCATGTGTAACTACGGCGCGCTCTCTTCATTTTATCAAATGATCATAAAATCACATCCATTCATTTTACGATCCTGCTACTAGCTTTTTATTTAGACCAAAAACCCCTTTCATTCTGGTGAGGAAGCTGGCGTTTTGAGTAGAATCTGCACATCCTGTCATGCCGGTGACTATATGCTACTGCAATAGACTCATTTTGCAGTATTAAGGTTAGCGATTAATCGATTAATCGATCGTTAATTTAAACGACGATCGATTGTGGAAATGATCGAAAACTGACATCCCTACTTTAGACCAACTACAAATGTTCAATCTTAAAATTAAATTAAGGTTATTACTGCATCTTTCCGAGAAAAAAATAAAAATAAATTAAAGCTGCAAGCAGCGATGACGGTAGGGCTGTATACCTTGGAGAACCTGGCGATACGATACATACCTCGATACACAGGTCACGATTCGATACGTACCTCGATACAGAGCTGTCTCGATACGATTTGATACAATGTGACACGATTCGATACAATTCAATAAAAATACATGGGCCAGAGCCAATTAGTTAATGCTGAACACATTTACTCAACAAACAGAACTCTGCATTTTTCTTCAATTTATTGAAGACAAAAGTGCATTATAACAGTGCATTTTGCTTAAATATTTGCAACTTTAAGTGCTCTGATTAATTGTACACAAATTGTATTAATCTGGAAATTACCACAAGTCAACATTTAACTTTCCAAGGGTACAGTCTGAGCTCACACAAGCACAAAATCTTCTTCTTATTATTTTTAACTTCTTATTAAATCTTCTTATAATTCTTTTTTGTGACACCATGTACTGCCATAACATATTTCACTATGAAATCGCTTAAATGCTACATCTTGCTTTAACATTTTCCAAGAGTTTTTTTGAAACTCGCGGGCGCCGCTGCGCCCCCTAATGGCTGGGCGGAGTATCGATACTAAGGGCTAGAATATCGATACTGTATCTTTTTTTATTATATCGGTATGCATCTAAGAATCGATATTTTGAGCACACCCCTAGATGACGGGCCCAAGCCATCAGTGCAACCGCCACCCCCGCGGCATCAGGAAAACGGTGCACAGCGAGCAAACGCATTACAGTAACCCTCTGGCAGTTTGGATTTGATGGATTCAGCAATGAAAGGTTTAATCCAAACCATCAAGACTGTGAAACATACACACACACACACACACACACACACACACACACACACACAACAATACATAAAACTTCTGTAACACTTCCAATAAAGTTTCAGTTACTAAGATTAACTATATTAACTAACAAGAACAATACTTCTATAGCGTTTACCAGAGGTCGACCGATTGATCGGCCGGACGATTTTTGGCATTTTTTTATTAATTGGCATCGGCCGATTGTGCTGCAAATTAGGCCGATTAATATACAGGCGCGTCTGCAAGCAACATGTGATGCTGCCTCGTGCGGCAAGCAGATTGCCATTCCACTGGCACAAAGATAACCCTGTGATGTCCCCATCTGCCTGCTAACGTTTTGAGGAGAGAACTACCTGGTAGAGCTGTGCGATTAATCGAAATCGAATCGCAATCACGATTTGAGACGTTGCGATTTGATTAAGTCAGGTAGTTATAAAACATTTAGCAGTTGCCAGCCATCTATTTGTGTGAGCTCATCTAAAATGAGGACTATTTATACCTTATAAAGCATTTACAAAACAGATTTAAAGGCTCATTTATCTTCCAAACAGAAAAGTTAAAACAAACAACACAGAGGGTTACAGAACACAGAAATATTTTTTCACAATGCAAAAATTTAAACAACTTTACACTTGATAAAAAAATGAAAAATAAACCTCTGCAATTTCATTGAATAAAATAAATAAAAATTAAAGTGTAAAGTTGTAGTTTCAGTTTTTGCATCTTGAAAAAATATTTCTGTTCTGTATCCCTTGTTTTGTGTTTATTTTTTCTGTTAGGAAGATAACAGAGCCTTTAAATCTCCTTTGTAATAGATATGTCTAATAAATAAAGAACAAGCCATTTATAGCTGTATTTAAAAGCTGCTTACTATTGACTATTAATGTTGCCACAATGCTTTATAAAGGATGAACTAACTATTTACTAATGTTTAACTAATGATTCATAGAGTGCAGTTATTATAAAGTGTTACCCTATAATTTATTTTAATTGTTATGATTATTCATGAGATTTTATAAGACATTATAAGTTTTTTTTATAATGCATTATGCATTCATTATAATGCCTTAAGAATACCCTTATAATGTATTATAAATATGGGCTTCATAGAAAAGTGTTACCGTATTTATTAGTGTTAGTTAATATTCAAAACTGAAACATTAAGATTTAAAGTTTTCTGTTAACATTAATTAATGCACTGTGAAATAACGAACATTTTGATTAACATCAACAAACATTAATAAATTCTGTGAAAATATATTTTTCATTGGTAGTTCATGTTAGTTAATGCATTTACTAATGTTAACAAAGGAGACATTATTATAAAGTGTTATCAAAACCTTTAATGATTTAAGCATTTTTTAACGATTTTATTTATCTAAGCATTCGTGAAATATTTTTTCCTGCATTGCAGCTTAGTCTGCATCTGTCAGCTGAACTGTTTTACTGTTACTTTTAAACCACTATTAAAGCGTCAAAAGTTTAAACAGACCCTCTCTCTCTCACCCACCCCCTCAACACACACTGAACTCACACTCAACTCACACACCCACCCCCCACACAGAAGCAGAGTGACATCTGATGATGTCTGATAAGTTTTTGAATTTTCTGCTCTCCATAGTGTATTGTAAATTCATGGCATTAATCACATTTCCTCAGAATGACTTGTTCTGTATATGTAATTTTTTATGAAGTGTTTGGAAGCTGCTCTTAAAAGAAAAAAAAAAGTGCTATCTTTTTTTTTACTGTAACTTTAATAAATTGCCATTAAAACACTGTTCAAGATATCCTAAATCCGTTCGCAATTTAGCATCTTCAGTATCTTGGCATCATGTTGAATTTTTTTTGCTGTGAATTACTTGTTTCTGCTTGGAGGAGTATGAATTAATTTGAAGCCTGAAATTCCCAAAAATTGACATTAAAATAAAAATAGCTGACTTCCTGTTGGTCGTAGCTAATGACTGTTAATTAGAAATTTGTCCGGCTTGATTAGAACAATGTATGTACAGAGTTTGGTGTCTGTAGCTAAAACTTACCCCCCCATTTTTGACAAAAGGTGGCGCTATAGAGTGCCTCTTCCACGCCCGTTTATGAGCTTTTTCCAGTGTCTAACTATCATTAATACTGAGTGTTGAGTTTCATGACATTCTAAACATGTTATCTGCCTCAAAATCACCAGAAAAGAATTTTCAAGTTTGACAGTTTTACATCTGCCGTGTTTTGACATTATTCTGATGAAGTTTGAAGCAAATCGAGCAAAAATAAGATGCTGAATTCAAAGCATTTTGAAAACGACACTTCCTGCTGCCAGTTATTGGTGCTATAACTTTCAGTCATAAAAGTCACATCTATGCGATTGGCATCATACAACGAACAAACCACTGAAGTTTGATCAAAATCAGACAATGTATGTGGATGTTATTAAATGGCATTTCCTGTTTCTCATTTTTCACCATAACTTCATCGCCTCGTCACAGGCAAACCGTTCGAGATATCAAAAATATCTTCGCAATTTAGCATCCCCAATGTCTTGAGATCATGTTCACCGAGTGTGGTGGCAATCATTTGGAAATCCTCAGAGGAGTATATCAAATTCCAGAGCATGCGCTTTTTAAACAGCCCTGAATAGCCAACTTCCTGTTGGGCGGAGCCTAAGACATGCAGCGCGAAAGTTGTTCGGCTCAATGTGATCTATATGTGTACTGAGCTTCATATGAATACGTGCAAGTATGTGTGAGCTATACATCAAGATTTCTGACAGTTTTCCAGGGGGCGCCATAGTGCCCCTGTGCCACGCCTGGGTCCCAGCCTCGGTGGCGTCCTAATGGCCACGGATTCCAATGTGCGTGCCAATTTTCAAGAGTTTTTGAGCACGTTAAGGCCCCCAAAAGTGCCCGGATAGTAAAAAAAAAAAAAAATCCTTAGAAGAACAAGAGGGCCCTGCACCTTAATGGCTTGGGCCCTAAAAAAATGCAGCGATTGATATAGTTTATTTATAGTTATTTTCAAAGCTTCAATGTACTGTCATTATAAAAGAACTTCATTATTATTTAATTCTAACATACAAGTTCTTGTAAAAACTAACCAAAATTAAAAATAATTTGCTTATAAATATCCACACAAGGACAGACTTGGTGTTGTTTCCAAACAAAAGGAAATATATCGTTATCAGTTGATGATTTTAAATGAGTTGAAAATTATCGGCATATCAGATATTGGCAAAAATGCAAAACCGTGCATCCCTAGAAAACACAATGGCAATTTCAAGTATATTACTTGCCTAAAATAAAGACGAATGTCTTGGAGAAATTTGGAATAATTACAGATTGACAAAAATAAAATTGTTTTGGCCCTTGCAGGTGCAGTTTGAATTGCAATTTTTGTTAAAATCACAATGAAAATGAAAACAGCGACAGATAATGTCTTCCTTATTGTGACGCATATGAAACTGAATTAACAAAAAAAGGATAAAAAAAGTAGGGTGGAGACTAGACCTGTTGTTGATTGGATTTACCTATTCATAAAAGCAATGGTCATAATTTGCTACAGGTAAATAATTAGGCTAATCTGCATGAAGAGTGCAATGTTTAATTGAGATGACCATTGAGTCTTTTGCGTGCATGCATTCTTTCTGTAGCTCTCATCTTTCATAAGCACTTAACTCTTATAGTTCTAGGACCCAGGAGAAATTATTTTCTCCACTTTCTACCTCTCTCTGGCGCCTGTGTGTGTGTGTGTGAGAGAGAGAGAGAGAGAGAGAGAGAGCCCACAAGCTGTGTTTGGTAAAGTGGGGGGATGGGCAGCCTGTGCTCTAAACTCAAGGAAAGCAGTTGAGCCTCAGACTCAGTCAAAACAGCTCACTGGAAAAAGCAGGAAGGCCAGTAGTCACTCCATTTTCCTCCAAAAGACTCTGATATTCTCCCTAACAACCAAAATGTTTACACATTTAATAAGTGAATACTACACAAAGCTAGAGTGAAAGAATCTCTGGAAACATGTTTGATTGCTGCAAAGAGCCCACAGCTGTTTAATTCATTAAGGACTTAAGTAACTTGTGGCATTATGTTTCAATCTGATTACCCATTTATTTCCACCACCACTGGATATTTTGGGGGGACGGGCTGACCTAATTCATGTTTAGTTAAAGAAGGATAGCCTCATCTATGAGATCACAATGTTATTTTCCACAAAACGTGAACAACATGTTAGCTGAAAGGGTATATTTAATGGCCTGATTTGTTGAAAACATATCCGTCTATTCAGCACTGCCATAATGGTTGCGTGTCAGAATACAAAACACAATGACACACAAGTTGAAATGTAGGACTGCAAAGCATTTTATAGAAAGTCTACAAGTTGCACTTGAATGTGTAACAGTATAAAACACTCAAAAGCAATGGCTTACAAACACTTAACAGTAGGTGTGTGCAATATTTATTGTCCACAATATCGGAATTGTTTTAACAATATGCGAGCTGACATTTAGTTATGTTAAACACTTAGTTAGTCCAAAAGCATTTACTGCACGATGAAGCTATTAGAATGCCCCTATGATTAAAGCAATGTAAAGCAAAAATATCCCTGTATGTTTTTTTTATAAGACAACATATAGTTAAGTAATATTATACAAGCAAAAGTGCCGTTTTCCTGAAGGTTAGTGATCATGAATATTAACTTCATACAACGGTTTAAAAAAAACTTTAAATTTAGCATTAAAGGAACACTCCACTTTTTTTGAAAATAGGCTCATTTTACAACTCCCCTAGAGTTAAACAGTTGAGTTTTACCATTTTTGAATCGATTCAGTCGATCTCCGGGTCTGGCGGTAGCACTTTTAGCTTAGCTTAGCATAGATCAGTGAATCGGATTAGAGCATTAGCATCTTGCTCAAAAATGACCGAAGAGTTTCGATAATTTTCCTATTTAAATGTTGACTCTTCTGTAGTTACATCGTGTACTAAGACCGACGGAAAATGAAAAGTTGCGATTTTCTAGGCCGATATGGCTAAAAACTATACTCTCATTCCGGAACTTTGCTGCCGTACCGTGGGTGCAGCAGGCGCAATGATATTACACAGCGCCTGAAAGTAGTCCCCAGCTAGGTAACTAGTTATAATATAGCTGGGGACTACTTTCAGGCGCTGCGTAATATCATTGCGCCTGCCTTGCGCCAGACCCAGAGATTGGCTGAATGGATTTAAAAATGGTAAAACTCAACAGTTTAACTCTAGGGGAGTTGTAAACTGAGCCTATTTTAAAAAAAGTGGAGTGTTCCTTTAAGGGAATTATATTTTAGACACAATATTGTCTTTTTTTTTCCCCGCCAAATGAAAAAGCTGGAACAGATAAAAAAATTAAAATAATGGCAATATCGTACACCCCCCTACTCCAAAGAATTACAGTATCAAGAGGATAAGGCAGCACAACAATGTACTAATCTCTCCACCATATTATACATTACATATTCATTTCTAATTCAAAGAATGCAGAAAAAAACCCATGCACACATTTATTTGTAATTACATGTAGGTGAGAATTAGGGATGGGTACCGAAACTCGGTATTAAATCGGTCTCGGGGCTAAATTATGAAAGACCGGAGTATCGATAAGCTCTGACGTTATCGGTACTTCTGTCGGTATTGGAGAAATTAAGAAAGCACACGTACATTTATTGTTGCTCTCTCTCTCTCTCTATATATATATATATATATATATATATATATATATATATATATATATATATATATATATATATATATATATATATATATATATATATATATAATGTCGCTAGATGTTTTTATGTGCAATAATATTCAAACATTTGTCTATGATGCATTTTTGTTATGCGCAATTCAGAAGCCAGATCGCGCTTATGCGGAGGAGCTTCAGAACACGCAACATGAAAGTCCTGTTTAATTATGATAGAAGAGAGAACCAACTATTCAAACATCTGCTCACACTTTAGGCCTGTGGCTGTTATATTAAGCGAAGTATTTTTTTTTTTTTTCGATTTTGGCTTCCAAGGATTATAGCCGCATTTCTTCACAACTCCCTTCCCTTCATAGCGGCGCGGATTCGTTCCTCCGAACCAAAACTTAACATCTGAATCAGCTCAATCAGTGATTGTTATAAAATGCCGTCTTTACTGTTGCTACATTGCAGGACATATTTGATAGTAAAACGTTGAAAGTACAATCTGCTGTTCCCCAGGCTGAAATGTGTGTGCGCGCGTGTGCCTGCGCGGTGGCGTGCTCCAAAACGGACAAGCAAAGTACACTTTGAGCTTCGGGCGCGTCGAAATAACACAAAAATATGCCAAAAAATACACACACAATGTGTCAAAATGGCCGGTTATGAGAGTCTTCACTTTTATGTTTTCAGTGGACGAGAACAGTTGGGAGAAAATCCGATGCGTGTCAGTATATTGTCTTAAAGTGTCAGACTGGAGCTTGAGCCATCAATGTTAATCAAAGAACAAAATGCAAAGGGAAAATCACACACAGCTCTTAATCTTAACAACGTTATAGCTTTAATAAACATAAATCTATCAGTACATACAGTGAAAACTATGCAGTGCTCATTTACATTTGTAACTATTACTTACCTGAACATTAATATTAGTAGACCTTCATGGAAAAATGAAAGCACTGTTTATTTCATTTCGTTTGTGTGTTTGTTTTATTGTATTTGTCAGTTTGTTTTACTTTGTTTCTTTGTTCATATTCTTACAGTATCTTATCTTATGTATATAAAACACTAAAAATACCTGCACACTGGTGCATTTACAAATTTATGAAGTGCAGGCATTTTTAGTGTTTTATATACATAAGATAAGATACTGTAAGAATATGAACAAAGAAACAAAGTAAAACAAAAAGTACCGATAAGAATACCGTTAAAGTACCGGATCGATAAGCAGTATCGATAAGAGTAGTAATACCGTTAAAACCTTAACGATACCCATCCCTAGTGAGAATTAATAATCCAGAGATGCACACAGAAAACCAATGAGATCGTCTTTCTCTCCACTCTTACTTCCACAGTGAAGGAAGTGCCCTTGTCTTATAATGCTAATCTTCAGTTAACCCAGCCCTAATTAAAATGGTTTTTATAATGCAACAATGCCCATTTTTACTTATTTAGACTATGCTTTTTTGTTAATTGAAATTAACATGTCAACGTGGTCTGGTGAAAGACGGGACCTGAGGCGATTAACAATTATTCCTGCACTTGAAAAAACGTTCAATCTGTCATTTAAGCACTGGTGTCAAAAGTATTCACATTCATTACTCAAGTAGAAGTATAGATACTAGGGTTTAAAAAGACTTCTGTAGAAGTTGAAGTATCAACTCAAGTTTTTTACTCAAGTAAAAGTGTAAAAGTACTGGTTTCAAAACTACTACAAAACTAAGTAAAAGTAATGGAAGGAAAACAAAATGCCATTAAGGACAAAAGCTTAGGCCGCGGCACAGGGGCCTATTGTGCACTACCCCACCTCCTCAAAAAAACATTTTTCTAAAGGCCATAATGACTATAATGTTATATTAAAATGTTAATGTTGAAAAATGTGGGATGCACTAGGCTACCTGTTTCAGCCGGATATGTGCCCACTGAAAATGAACGCATTTTAGTACAATGCAAATACATTAAAAAACCATATATGTGTACTACTGAGCATTAACGTGTTTCATGGAGCGTAAGATATGATGACTAGTTGCCTGTAAGTATTGTAATGGTGCAAAAAGTCAAACTTCAGAGGCATGTCATCAATAACCTTTATTGGAATGTAAATGTACATCCAAGCTTAGCTGCAGGAATCTGTGAGTAGGGCTGGGTATCGATACTTTTTAGGCACCCACCGAATTGCCTCGATACCACTGAGTATCGAAAAACGTCTTGTCGTTCGGTACCAAATTTCGATACCTAAGGGGTTAATCTCATTAACGTCAGTGAGCCAATAAGCCTGCAGCACTAGGTGTGTTTGACTAGAAGTGACGCGGTGCTGATTGATCAGTGTTTGACATCCGCGAGAGCAATTCGAAAGCGTACGGAGCAGTCTGCTCTCTATATCGCGCAGTTTCGCTTACTTGACAGACTGAAGCTCGCATAACATTTCAGCGTCTGCCGTCTCACTAAATGAGGACATAAACACATGAACAACAGCTCTAGACTGCTCTGAGTCACTTCATGAGCATTTTACCGTTTGATTTGAGTAAAACTTGCGTCATATCATATACACACAGAACTGTAAAGGTATTCCCAGAAACCCGTCAAAATAAAAGTTCAGATTAACTTGGAAGACACTGCGGCAGAAATAAATTAATATTGTTCAGCAGAGTGTACATACTGCTACTACTAGGCTACTATTAAAATTATTAAAACTCTTATTTTTTAATTAATGATCACAACATTTCTTCCATGTTTTAATTTTAATAGTAAAATTTTGTTTGCCAAAATAAATAAAGTTTTATTTTCAATAATTTAAAAGAAAAATGAAATGAATGTTTTATGCCTTCATTTGAAAACCAGATACAGAACACAGAATTTCTGAGGAAAAAGAAAACATTTCATAAGGCTGTTTTAAGAATAAATTTGAATAAACTAAGTAGTTTTTATGCATTCAAATAATTAGACATACTACAACATAGAATTCAATAACAATAAAACATTTTGTGAAAGAAAATAAAACATCCACTTATGAAAGTGGATAAAGATTTTAAATTTCTTGAAGTCTTTAACAACCTAGAATAAATGAATAGAAATGATGATTCTGTCTGAGCTATGCGTTTTAAAACGAGCACGCACTAGTGTAAACTGAAAACTATTTGAGCTTTATTAAAATTATTTGCACTGATTTATTGTGTTGGCTATATTTTGTTCCTTTGTCCAGTGTCTCAGGAGATGAGTCCTTGTGTCTGTATACATGTCAACAAGCTGAAAAAAATAAAACCAACGTTTTTTGAGATAATGTTGTCTCTTAAAACTGTTTTCATAAAATTGGTATCGAAAAAAAGTATCGTTCAGGAACCGGTATCGAACTCAAGGTATCGGTATCGATATCGAACATTTTTGAACGATACCCAGCCCTATCTGTGAGGGCAACGGACGAAGAGAAAGCACCCGTTTGATAAATGAGCCAGTAGTGGACAAATAATAACTTTTAAGAAATAATCTTTTTTGAGTGTGACGTGATTTGTGTCATGTGCAGGTGCGATGGATCGCGTACAAACCAATAGGGTGTCGGAATGGTATAGATTTATATTCTCATCCAACCACAATTCACTCTATCCGGATGGCGCGATTTATCTGGATGGGTTTTTATTTTTTTATTTTTTTTGAGCGATGAGCAAGGGCGATGCTAGGATTTTCATTTTAGGGGGGCTCAGCCCCCAATGATGGTGTAATAATAAAAAATAAATATTTACAAAAAAAATTTATTAATAGGGTAGGATGGTATACTAAACTTATTGCAGTATTCCACTGTATTGCATAGATGGGTATAACATCCGAGTACAAGCCAAATACAAGTCTACCTGATCTCACACACACACACACCTGTTTACTGTACAAACCAAAAATGTTACTGTTTGCATTACTAGTACAAATCTTTTTCTATGCTCAAGTACAAACAGAAAATTGTAAACATAAAACATCATATCACTTTAAACTTACACTGACTATCCATATTAGCAATATAAACAACACAGCTATAAGGCTGGACAATGGATTAAACTATGTGGGTGCTGTGATTAACTTTTAAAAGTAAAAAAAAAAAAAAAAAAAAAAAAAACCCCCGCAAAACTGAAGCAGTCTGTGAGAAGGAAACACAATGTTTCAATCTGTCAATCACTCTGATATGCAATTAAAATGAGTGCACTGACTGAGTGCTGTCTGTCACTGTCTTTAATCACTTCTATGCATAACTGTATGGTAGTTAATGCCACATGCACTGTAATATTAAGTTCTATATTGAAAGCTAAATTTTCAAATGAAAATAGCAATAACGTGATCGTTTTATAAAGTATGCGTATAATGTGTTAAGGGCTTTCGCTGAAGGAAAGGGGTGAAAGCTGTGGTGTGATGAGTGGTGAATGCAGCGAAAACTTTACAGAAGATTGGAAACCGATTGCTCTCCCATGACGTTTTGTAAACTGTATTTAAGACAAAGAACTGCACAGATGTAGATATTATAACAATCTATCGATAAACACACACCTTGTCCTCTCCTCTGCGCCACCGCAGTCTGTGGATTGAAGAACGCGTAGAAAGATGGGGAGGAGCCGAAGTCTGCTGCCGTTTGAAATTTAAAGGGGAAGAAACGCAAGATTTTTAGGGGGAAATTTAGGGGTGCTAAAGCCCCCCTAAAAATGGCCTAGCAACGCCCATGACGATGACAAGCCGGAATGAAAACGAGCCGAAATGAAATAGGAGTAACGAGGCTATTTTTAAAATGTAAGGAGTAGAAAGTACAGATAATTGCGTGAAAATGTAAGGAGTAGAAGTAAAAAGTCGGCTGAAAAATTACTCCAGTAAAGTATAGATAGCCAAAATTTCTACTTAAGTAAGGTAACGAAGTATTTGTACTTCGTTACTTGACACCTCTGCATTTAAGCCCCTGAAAATGGGAAATCCATTCATCATATAAAGCAATACATAGTTTCAGACAAAATCTGAAAAATTAAAGGGGCCATGATGAACTAAGAAATCTAAATTCTCTTGATCTTTTGATAAGAGGTTATTGTGCTATAAAAACATTCTGTAAGTTTTAGAACTCAAAACTTTCTCGTTAGTCTAAAACAGCTTATATTGAAGCCAATATGCCAAAATGACAGGTTGTGGAATGTGCCACTTTATGAAGTAATAGTGTGGCTAAACACCGCCTCCACAGAAGATCAATGCCTTCTACATCACTGCCTGTTTAGTCCCACCCACCAACTCGCACATGTAGTAGGTAAATGACAAAAGCAGCAAACGCAGGTCTACGCAGAAACGAAACAAACTTTATTTTTAATGAAGTGCCTGACTGTGTCAGTAAAAACTTGGTCCTTTGTTCACTTCATTTTACCGTTTCGTTTACAAACAAGGCACTACTCGAAGCATTATTTCAGAAACACAAACTGAAAGATGATGCTGTTCTGAATGCATTGGATCCGTAACTGTTTTCATTACATGGTAACTATTGCTTTGTCTGTTATTACACAGGGTAAACGTACCTATTAAGCTCACCAAAATCTACATTGAGACATTTTTAGTGCATAAAATATTGGTTTCAGTACAAAAAGTTGTTAAAATAAAATATTAATCTCTCACACAAAAATATTAAATTTTATTTTAAATGACAAAAGCATTTCAATTAAGATATACATCATTAAATTCAAAAGGTCTGGCTGTGCTTAATGGGTAAATTTGTGTACGCTTTAAGCACTCACCTGTTCCCATTACGCTCACATCAAGTTTTATTAAAAATTACTGTTTATTTTAAGGAAAATTTTTAAAGAATAATTATAAAAATATATATTTTTGAAGGAACAAAGTCAATCACAAAAAAGCAGAACACTAAAATCAAGCAACAAAGCACTCAAGTTGATCAGTTATATATTCATAATGAAGTGTCATTAAAGCACATTGCAACATCTATACTAATCCATGTTCAGCTAAGTAACGTTCAAAAATCAAATACAACAAACCAATAAATATTTAATTCATGGGGATGAACACAGATACTAGCCTCATTATGAACCCCTCTTATTACATGGATGTAAACTCATCTATAGTCTCTTATGGCTGGAATACACTACATGATTTTTGCCCTGATTTTCCACAGATTTACAGTCTGGAGAAGTTAATGGTAGTTGCCAAAGGTCAGAGCCAGTCTGCAGATTTGAGTTGACAGAATCCATAGAAAATCAATTAACTTAATTGACAACCATCAGTTAATATGTGAAGTCTGTTTATGAAGTATTTACATAGACGTTCAGTGTGAGAGAGCTTAAAGAGAGCACACTGAGCTTAATTGGAGCAGCAACAATTTTTAATACATTTCATGTAATATTTATTAAAATTAGGGATGCACGATATTAAAAAATTTAACCGATACCGATAATTAAGTTAGTATTTTTATATTATAATTTTCATATAATCTGCAGTTTGTGCACCCAGGAGAATACAAAATCTAAGATTCACTGATTAAACTGATATTTTAGTAGCTCTGGCCTAACTATAGCAAACATCAGTCCTGACTCTTCAAATGTTTTAAATTTTGTGTAAGGCACCACAATACTTTGTAACAGAAATGGTTTAACAGAATTATGACAGAACTATGGTTTATCTGCAATTAACAACTCATTAACAACAAATTTATATTCAAATATTTCATGCATAAAGAAATGCATCTATTCAACGTTTTTAGTGCACGAGGATGAGAAAGTTATATAGTCTTTGAGCAGTGTTGGGAGTAAGGCGTTACAAAAGTAATGCATTACAGTAACGTATTACTTTTTGCTGTAATGCAATAGTGTAAGGCATTACTAATCAATATTCAGTAATATTTTACTCGGTACATGTTCAGTAACGCTTGCATTACAACACACTTTTAGCCCCCAATTATTATTATTATTTTTTTAAATTTAATTTAAAGTCGGGCTCCTACTTTTTTATGTCCCTAGGCCCGGGCTTCAGGCCAATATTCACGTCATAGTTCAGACGCGGGCCGGTCCTCGGGCCTGTTTTAGGCTTCTCCTTATCTTTATATTTTAGACATCCATCAATTATTGATGAAAAAAAATTGCCACGCTGGTGGAAACAACATGAGTCTGTGCCGCGACTGTCAAGAGCGGCTCGACAGTATTTAGTGTCCTGCAGCAGCAGCGAGCATCAGCACAGCTGAAGAGTTCTAAGCCCCAGCAAAAGTCATTACCATGAATGTGTCCACGGGAAATAGTAAGGATTCACCATCTCCTCGTTAGACGCGCCTTTAGACAGAAATTAATCTTCACGGATAACGATTGTATTAAATAGTTTTTGTTTTCGTTTTTATTTATTTCGTTAAGTAGCAATTTAAAGCTTTCTTTAGATATATTTATGTCTGTGAGGCATGTATTTCGGTTCATTTTTGTGAACGAACGACAGTCGCGCATCACAGATCAGATTTCATTTATCACCTGAGGAGAGAGTCGAGCTGACTGACAAGAGTGAGGAGAGTTTCAAAACGAAATGTAAAAGCGCCTGTTTTAAAAATATTTTTGGATTTTGAAAAGCCTGTTGACCTGCCATTTATCTAAGGTGATATTTATTTATTTTTTAAACATTCGTTTCTCATTTAGCCTATTTGGTTCCACAGTATTTGCTGATTTTTACTTTATTTAAACTGATATTTTTCCCATTATTTTACATCAAGGTGTATACAGTCCGTGCCTCAAAACTTTCCATCTCACTAATAAACGTTCTACGTTTTATAATTATTTGTTCCTCAGTCTGATTTTCAGTTTTGTATAGGCCTACCATGCATATTTAAAATTTGTAAGTTATCTGTTATTTTATATTAGGCATATAGCATGGTGCATTTTTATTCGTTTTGTTAATAAAAGTTAGCTATATGTTCTATGTTGTATTTTGTTGTTGTTTGATGCCGAATTGCCGTTAATTTAAAAGTGAAAATAAAATACGCACTGTGCTTTTACAAGCTATTTAAGCAAAGGAAAGTGAGAAAACTCAAGCGAACTAAAAGCAAACAACTGCTTGACGCCGAATTGTCACTAATTTAAAAGTGAAAATAAAACGCGCACAGAGCTTACAAGCCATTTAAAACCACAGGAAAACGAGGAAAAGAGAGAAGACTCAAACGACGTCCACCCCCCATCCACCGAGGGGATACCGGTAAGGTGTTGACACACGTCGATTAACCAGTGGGAAAATTTCCTCACTGTCACAATCTTACTTGATGCCTTTTTTCCTCCTTTCAGAATCCTTGCTGAACACGCGCTGGAAATAGCAATGGCATTGTCCTCCTCTGCCACCGAGAAAAACTTCCAGACCGGTGAAGACATGTTCGCAAATGAAATGATGACGTAATGAGCACAACACATGCTGAGAGTCACTGCAGCTTAAAGCTGCAATCACTTGCACTCGGAAAGAAGATGAATCTCAGATAAATCAGACTGATTGATTGATTTACCAGCAAGCATACTTTTTCGATCTAGTTATCGGATTTAATTTATTTATCGGAGCAATAAAAATGACAATTTTCTCTCATATCGGTGAAGCGGTGTGATTCATAGTTGTTCACCCTTTAAGCTCACCTTAAAATAATAAAAAAAAAAAAACTACAGCAGTGTAAAACCACAGACCAGCAATAAGCTGAACATTTATAATATTATGGATGTAAAAGTACAAGCCAGTAAAGCCTGTGAAGTAATATATTAGTGTAGCACACAGTCTTATACAGCTAGTCAGCTAACTGTGTTCTGTAGCATCTGCGCTGTGTTGCCAAAACTATATTTTGGATCTAATGTAATTATTTCCCACATCCAAGTTCCAGGATATAATATGCAAAAGTCTGAACATTAATCTCTTAATTTTACAATAAGTAGTGAAACTAAAGAATTATCTTCTGCTCACCAAAGAAAAAAAATTATGACTCTAAGCTTTTGAATAGTATAGTGTATAATGTTACAAAAGCTTTTTTATTTCAGATAAATGCGAATCTTTGGATCTTTCTATTCAAAGAATCCTGAAAAAAAAGTACTCAAGTGTTTTAAATATTGATGATAATAACAACAACAATAATAATGTTTCTTGAACAGCAAATCAACATATTAGAATGACTTCTGAAGAATCATGTGACACTGAAAACAGTAGTAATGATGCTGAAAATTTTGCTTTGCTCACAGGAATAAATTACATTTAAAATGTATTCAAATAGAAAGCAGTTATTTTAAATGTTAACTGACGAGTAACTGTTTCAGCGTAGATAATCTACAGCATTTAATTTAGCGCTTTGGACGCGAGCTTATGCAGCGCTGTTTGAGTACATGCAATTTGTGAGTGTATTAGAAAACACAACATTCTGCAGTTTATATAATTGTTTAAGGCCATTTCGTGATTTCAATAATCGAAGTAACCAGCAACGACCACCCCTTCCTCTTCTCATCGAAGACATGCAGTACTAGTCTCACGCTGTCAGTGCTTGTCATGATTTTTTGTGTTTCTCTGACAATTTTGAATGCTTCCACACAGCTGACATGTTTGCTGCATTAGTGCGCACCTCTATTTGATCGTGTCACGTCATTGTTTGGTACAATTTATTCTGTCTTTTCGCTTATTCAGCCGAACACCGAAAGACCTTTTTTTGTTGTTGCTATTTTCGATTTGGTGCATCCCTAATTTATGCGTTTTTAACCTAAAACACAGCAGCATCCATATGAAGGATGTAGGCTGTCAAACATACACAACTGTTTGCCAATCATAGCAGTGGATACTTCCACCACGCCTATTCAAACAGAGCATTCTGATGAGTGGGGTTAAAACAGGGCAGTTCATGACCCATTTAAAATAATTACATTTATTCCCAAAAATTATTTAAAAATAAAATAAACACTAAGAAAAATGCAGTAAACCAAGTTCTTTTGTTCTGAAAGCTTTTCTAAACAATACTACTACAATACTATCCTTTCTATGCCACTGACTTCCATCAATACATAGGCTATTCAAACAAACAGAAAGAACACAAACATCAATTATGCACTGAAAATGACAGCAAGAAATTAGTTGTTTACTGACCCAAATCAAAAGTGCACACCTCAAAGTCTTAATATTCACTAGATACAGCTTTACTCCCTCGGTCAGTGCAAGTCTAAGGTATTTTTTCACATTTTTTTTTTTTGCTTATCAAAATAGATTTGGAGAAATTTTGCATTTTATCACTTGATCACTCTGTAGTGAATGGGTGCTGTCAAAATGAGAGTTCAAACAGATGCAGATAAAGTCTTAATTGTTGGCGATTTTAATATCCATGTTGATAATGATAAAGATGCATTAGGATCAGCATTCATAGACATTCTGAACTCTATTGGGGTTAGACAACACGTTTCAGGGCCTACTCATTGTCGAAATCATACTCTAGATTTAATACTGTCACATGGGATTGATGTTGGTGGTGTTGAAATTCTGCAGCAAAGCGATGATATCTCAGATCATTATCTAGTCTTGTGTAAACTCCATATAGCTAAAACTGTAAATTATACTCCTTGTTACAAGTATGGTAGAATCATCACTTCGCCCACAAAAGACTGCTTGGTAAGTAATCTTTCTGATTTATCTCAATTCCTCAGCATATCCAACAGTGCAGAAAAACTTGATGCAACATGCTATGGACTCTCTCTTTTCTAGCACTTTATATACAGTTGCTCCTTTACGCTTAAGGAAGATCAAAGAAAACAGTCTGACTCCATGGTATAATGAGCACACTCGCACCCTAAAGAGAGCCCGGAAAATGGAGCGCAGATGGAGGAAAACAAAACTAGAGGCATTTCGTATAGCTTGGCGGGAAAGTACCCTATAATACAGAAAAGCATTAAAAACTGCTAGATCTGATTACTTTTCATCTCTTCTAGAAGAAAACAAACATAACCCGGTATTTATCATTGTCATTAGGATATGTCCCCAAAACCTTCAAATTGGCTGTTATTAAGCCACTCATTAAAAAACCACAAATGAACCCCAAAGATCCTCACAATTATATTCCTTCTTAGAGAAAAATGGTATCTGTGTGGAATTCCAGTCAGGATTTAGACCGTATCATAGTACTGAGACTGCTCTCATTAGAGCTACAAATGACCTGCTTCTATCATCTGATCGTGGTTGTATCTCTTTATTAGTGCTACTGGATCTTAGCGCTGCGTTCGACACCATCAACCACAACATTCTTTTAAATAGACTAGAACACTTTGATGGCATTAGTGGAAGTGTCTTAGCATGGTTCAAATCGTACCTATCTGACCACCATCAATTCGTAGCAGTGAATGAAGAGGTATCATATTGATCACAAGTGCAGTATGGAGTACCTCAAGGCTCAGTACTAGGGCCGTTACTTTTCACACTTTACATGTTACCCTTGGGAGATATTATCTGGAGACATGGTGTTAGCTTTCACAATTATGCTGATGATACTCAGCTCTATATTTCTTTGCGCCCCGGTGAAACACACCAAATTGAGAAACTAAGGGAATGCATAGTCTATGTAAAAAAACTGGATGACGAGTAACTTCTTACTGCTAAATTCTGAAAAAACAGAGGTGTTAATTATCGGACCTAAAAACCCCACATCTAATAACCTAGAACACTATCTAAAACTTGACGGCTGCTCTGTCAATTCTTCTTCATCAGTTAGGAAGCTAGGTGTGCTGTTTGATAGCAATCTTTCATTTGAAAGCCATGTTTCTAGCATCTGTAAAACTGCATTTTTCCATCTCAAAAACATATCTAAATTGCGACCTATGCTCTCAACGTCAAATGCGGAAATGTTAATTCATGTGTTTATGACCTCAAGGTTAGACTATTGTAATGCTTTATTGAGCGATTGTTAGGGATGCTCCAATCAGGATTTTTGCAGCCGATACGAGTACCGATTTCTTGTCATGGTGATCGGCCGATACCGATGCCGATTCTGATGCTTCAAGCTTTATATAACATGTAATAATATTATATAAATAATCATAATATTTGTTAGTAAAGCTTGGCAAATTCTCATCCAGCACTCGAACCATCAGCACTGGAGCTCCTCAGGGCTGCGTACTCTCCCCACTGCTCTTCTCCCTCTACACCAACGACTGCACATCTAAAGACCCCTCTGTCAAGCTCCTGAAGTTTGCAGACGACACCACACTGATCGGCCTCATCCAGGACGGTGACGAGTCTGCTTACAGACAGGAGGTTAAGGAGCTGGCTGTCTGGTGCAGTCTCAACAACCTGGAGCTTAACACGCTCAAAACTGTGGAGATGATCGTGGACTTCAGGAGAAACCCCCCTGCTCTCCCCCCACTTACCATCATGAACAGCACCGTGACTGCAGTGGAGTCATTCAGATTCTTGGGCACCACCATCTCTCAGGACCTAAAGTGGGATATTCACATTGACTCCATTGTCAGGAAGGCCCAGCAGAGGCTGTACTTTCTTCGCCAGCTGAGGAAGTTCAACCTGCCACAGGACTTACTGAAACAGTTCTACTCTGCCATCATTGAATCCATCCTCTGCACCTCAATAACTGTCTGGTTCAGCTCAGCTACCAAATCTGACCTCAGAAGACTACGGAGGGTAGTCCGGACTGCTGAGCGAATCATTGGTACAACCCTCCCCACTCTCCAAGAACTGTACTTATCCAGAGTGAGCAAAAGGGCTGGTAAAATCACTCTGGACCCCTCACATCCAGCACACAACCTCTTTGAACTGTTACCATCTGGTCGACGCTACAGAGCTCTGAGCACCAGAACGACCAGACACAGGAACAGTTTCTTCCCTCAGTCAATACATCTCATGAACACTCAATAAATAAACGTAGAACACACAACTAATACATTATCCATTCACCACACTCACTTATTTTATTTTCTCATTTCTAATTTGCACATACTTCACCTGTACATACATAGTCGCCTATATTATATATTATATATTGTGTATTTTTTATTTTTTTTGCTGCTTTGTACATTGGTTATTGGCTATTTCCTGTTATTTTGTTTCATTACCTGTGTCCTGTCCTGTTACTGTCTTTCTGTTGCACTGTGGAGCTTCTGTCACTACAACAAATTCCTTGTATGTGTAAACATACTTGGCCAATAAAGCTCATTCTGATTCTGATTCTGATAAAAATTATTCCTTATACAGTGAACATTTTAATATTCCTTTAAAATGGTGTTTATGCATAACATTATGTATATCAGGGATACTTAATATAAGACAAAAATAAATGCAAACAAAATGTCTGATGCAACCCAAGGCAGAGATGGGCTAGGACTCAAGTCGCAGTTTTATAGCCTTCAGACTTGACTTGACCTGAAATGACTCCAGACTTTATTCGACTCGAGGAAAAGGACTTGTGAATATTTTAAAAGCAACTCGAGTCTTTTATCCTTAAATACTTCTATAAGTGCATCCGCACCCCGGCATCCATCCGGACTCCGAGCCGTAACAGCAGCACCATTTTAAGTGAGCGGCGCATCAAAACAGCGGAGCGGATCACATTACAAGCGCTCCGGGTTGTTTATGGTAAATATCTTTCAGTGCTATATCCTCGTATTTTTATCTAAAGCTAAACATGCTTTATTCAAGCCCTTTCAGCTCCGTGCACTTTCTCTCTCTGGATGCGTGCCGGTGCCAAGTTCAAGAGCTGCCGTGGTTATTTTAACAACAACAGAAACACGGTGAGAGGCAAAATTATAGATTACTTTCACTAAAATACAGCAGAAAAAAACAATGCTGCAAATACAGTTATTTTTCTTACTATTTATCTATCTATAACTTATGACTCAAACCAGATGTAACAAGACGTTTCTGATCTACATTTAGCAATATATATATATATATATATATATATATATATATATAATTGTTGTTAGATGGCTAGGTTGGAATTTAAACTTTGAAACTGTTATTCTTTTCTGCTCAAGATGAGAACGTTTTGATTATTCAATGTTAGAGAGAGGACTAAACAAATAGAAACATTTAAACTTCAATATGGCGAAGTCTGATGTAACTCATAAGGTTTAATGCTGTCCAATATAATTTAAATTGAAACATTTAAACTACTGAAAGAACAAAACGGAGTAGTTTCACGGTTATCCACGGGCGCTGCGGATAATCCGCGGGTCGGGTAATAAAAAAATGCATTCTGATTATTTGCGGTTGGGTCGCCAGTGGATAAAATAAATCATAAATGATGCAATATTAACTACATTTTTTCATTAGGCAGACGATTTCATTTGTGCGTGTGTGTTTGCCTGATCGGGAAGTTGCAGTGACAGAAACGGTGACATTCCAGATAAAGTTTAAAAGGAGTAAAGCCTCTGTTAATGCTATTGAGTAGGCTAATATGGCCAAAGAAGATATTTTGTTTAATTAATAACCGTTCATAGAGCGGCCGCGATCAGCTCCGGTGCCCGTGCCGTTAAGCCTGCGCTCCGCAGACGCGTGCAGTGATGCGCAGATCAGCTCTAACGTCACTGAATCTGCTGTTAAAAATGAACCATATATTCATAGTATCATAATGCAAAACATACACGACATATAGTCAAACAATTTTTCATTGTTTCTTGAAATGTCATAGGATTTCCACATTGGCGATGACTGCAGCATATGTCCCCATGCATCATATACGTCGCCACGTGTTGACGTGATCAAATTGTGATCGGTACATGAGATCAGCCAAATGTATGAGTACCGATCGAGTCATAAAATATGAATATCAGCCGATACCGATCTCCGGCCGATCGATCGGAGCATCCCTAGTGATTGTTCTGCATGCTTGATCAACAAACTACAGCTGGTCGAAAATGCAGCAGCTAGAGTTCTTACTAGAACCAGGAAGTATGACCATATTAGCCCAGTTCTGTCAACACTGCACTGGCTCCCTATCAAACATCTAGATTTTTCAAACGTATAGATTTTAAAATCTTGTTAACTACTTATGAAGCCCTGAATGGCTTAGCTCCTCAGTACTTGAGCAAGCTCTTATCATATTATGGTCCTAAACGTCCGCTGTGTTCTCAAAACTCTAGCTGTTTGATAATACCTAGAATATCCAAATCGACTGCGGGCGGCAGATCCTTTTCCTATTTACAGCCCAATCTCTGGAACAATCTACCGAACACTGTTTGGGAGGCAGACACACTCTGTCAGTTTAAATCTAGATTAAAGACATTTCTTTAACCCGGCTTACACATAACACACTACTACACTTCTATTATTCAAATCCATTAAAGGATTGTTAGGCTGCATTAACTAGAACCGGGAACACTCCCCATAACACACGATGTACTCGTTACATCGTAAGAAGAATGGCATCTACGCTAATATTTGTATCAGATGGTGGATCGGCTCCGGGAAATGATGTCTCGCCGATCGTCGGCGGAGGCCGGGACACCTGGATGAGCCCCGGGGACATATCCCTAGTGAAGACCTCGACATAAATACAATAAAAATAAAAATAAAAATAAAAGAAAATAACAAAAAATATAATAAAATACCTAACTACATAATACTATTATTGTTAGAAATTGCAACAATATAAAATAGAAATATAATACATTTATACATTTAAAATTTTAATTAAACCAGTAAGTAAACAATAAATAAACAATCTCCTGGCCAGAGGAGAACTGGCCCCCAACTGAGCCTGGTTTCTCCCAAGGTTTTTTTTTTTTCTCCTTTCTGTCACAGAGGGAGTTTTGGTTCACTTGTTGGGGACACTTAATTTCTAGTGATTATCGTCAATTTGATTTCGCAGATACTATTTAAACTGAATTGAGCTAGACAATGACATCTCTGAATTCAATAATGAAATACCTTAACTGAAAATTGAGTGTTTAGTCTTATTTTTTATACATTACTGACACTCTATCCTCCAATTTGATACTGTTAAGTGCTTTGACACAATATGTGTTGTTAAAAGCGCTATATAAATAAAGGTGACTCGACTTTTTGTTTGTTCGTTCTGTGTTCAGTCATTCTCTTACTATCAGTTTTACCAGAGATGAACTACTGGACATAAGGCAACACACACCGGACAATTTTTTGCCGGTTTTTGATTATTCAGACGCTTTGTTGGATGTTCTAGTCGGAGGGGCAGCGGTCCTATTCAAACGTGCGCTTAGACGGAAAAGAGGGAAGCACGCTGGCGCACTGGTTAAGCTCCGCGAACGCGGCTTCTGAACAGCGCTCCCGAATATCCATCTAGCAAATCTCCGACCCCTTCCTAAAAAAACGGATGAACTACTTCTCCTCACCCCCACAAACAAGGATTTTTCTAACTCTTCTGCATTGTGCTTCACTGAAACTTGGCTGAGTGAAGCCATTTCGGACAACGCACTTCATTTGCCGGGCTACCAGCTGTTCAGAGCGGACAGCATCACAGAGTTAACAGGGAAAACGAGAGGTGGTGGACTACGTTTCTACATAAATGAAGGTTGGTGTACAGACGTCACAATTCTGAAGAAGATGTGTTCTCCTAATTTAGAAGCGCTCTTCATAAACCATTCTACTCGCTGCGGGAGTTTTCCTCTTTCATTCTCGTAAATGTGTACGTGCCTCCGGACGCGTGCGTGAGCGCCACGATGCAACAACTGGCTGAACAAATATCTGAAACGGAGCAACAGTACCCAGACTCTCTTTTAATCATTCTTGAAGATTTTAAAGCAAATCTCTCCCGTGAACTGCCAAAATACAGACAGCACATTACATGTCCCACCAGAGACAGTAACATATTAGATCACAGTTACACAACAATAAAGAACGCATATCACTCTGTCCCACGAGCAGCTTTAGGACTCTCTGATCACTGTTGGGTTCATCTTATACCGACCTACAGGCAGAAACTGAAATCAGCTAAACCTGCATTAAGAACTGTTAAAAGATGGACTAATGAAACAAGCCTGTTTCCACCTTACTGATTGGACTGTTTTTGAAGCTGCTGCCACCGATCTGGACGAGCTCACAGAGACTTTAACTTCATATATCAGTTTCTGTGAGGATATGTGCATCCCCACCAGGACATTCTTATCATTCAATAATGATAAACCGTGGTTTACTGGGAAACTCAAACAGGCCAAAGAGGATGCTTACAGAAGTGGGGATAAAATCTTGTATAACCAGGCCAGGAACAGACTAACAAAGGAGATCAGAGTGGCTAAAAATAACTACTCTGAAAAGCTAAGAAGAGAGCTTTCAGTCAACGATCCGGCATCAGTATGGACTGGTCTGAGTAACATCAAGTACAAGACACCACCGCCACAGTCTGTGGAGAATCAACAACTGGCTGACGATCTGAATGTGTTTTACTGTCGATTTGAAAAGGCCAGACTGACACCCAGCACCCGCTCTTTGTCTGACCTTCTCTCAGACAAACTCACACAGCTCTCTGTGCCCACCTCCATCTGTCAGTGGATCACCAGCTTCCTGACAGACAAGCAGCAGCTAGTGAGGCTAGGCAAACTCACATCCAGGACTCTCACCATCAGCACTGGCGCCCCTCAGGGATGTTTTCTCTCCCCACTGCTCATCAAGGACAGAGATGAGTCTGCTTACAGACAGGAGGTTGAGCAGCTGGCTGTCTGGTGCAGTCACAACAACTTGGAGCTCAACACACTCAAAACAGTGGAGATGATAGTAGACTTCAGGAGGAACCCCCCTGCACTCCCCCCACTCACCATCATGGACAGCACTGTGGCTGCAGTAGAGTCATTCAGATTCCTGGGCACCACCATCTCCCAGGACCTGAAGTGGGACATTCATAGTGACTCTATTGTGAAAAAAGGCCCAGCAGAGGCTGTATTTCCTTCGCCAGCTAAGGAAGTTCAACCTGCCACAGGAGCTGCTGAAACAGTTCTACTCTGCCATCATCGAGTCTGTCCTGTGTTCATCTATAATTGTTTGGTTTTGCTGAGCTACCAAAACAGACATCAGAAGACTACAACGGACAGTCAGGACTGCTGAGAGGATTATCGGTGCCCCTCTACCCAACCTCCAAGATCTTTATATCTCCAGAGTGAGGAAAAGGGCTAAGAAAGTCACTCTGGACTCCTCACACCCAGCTCACTCTCTCTTTGAACTGTTGCCCTCTGGCCGGCGCTACAGATCACTGAGCATCAGAACAAGAACAGTTTTTTCCCCCAGGCCATATCCCACCTGAACAACACATAACACACCCCAGTACTGTACATCTGTAAATAACTCAAGCCCTCATCCATACATAAGACATATGCACATTCACAGTTCTGTCTATGGACATTTTTTCATTTCTGTATATTTGTATTTTTATTACTGTTGTTATTTATAATTTATTGTCTATTCTCTTCATTATTAGTGTTTTTATTACCTTAATTATATGTTGTCTGCACTATGTTTGTACTTCTGTACTGGAAGCTCCTAACACCAAGACAAATTCCTTGTGTGTGTAAACACACTTGGCAATAAAGCACTTTCTGATTCTGAATATGATAGATGCATTTTGCAAATATTATCAGTGCACTATTACTGGTCCATGTACATTCACCAAACGCCCGTTGATGAGTCAAAATTGGATTTAACTAGAACTAAACTAGGCTCACAAATGCTATTCAACCTGTTACAGGAAATTGTGTGACTGCTTGTCATCAAGTACAGTACAGACAGGACACAACATCACGGCCATCCAGTCTAACCAATTCATCATCTTCAGAAGGGGGACATTAAAACATTATACAAGTAATACTACTATAGATTAAGAACTGAAGCATGCATTAGTGTTTTCCAATAAAGCATCTAACTAGTAACTTCTATTAATTAAACCTGCAATAAAGCTGGATATATTAATTCCAGTGATGTGATCGCATTTGTCACTCTTACCTTGAGTCGTTTGACGACTTCATCGTTGCTGATTTTATCAGTGATCTCTTTGACACCCAGTGGGTAGATGATCTTTCCGTCCCCCGCCGGTCTTTGCTGCTGAGGCTGCTGTGGGAACTCCATCATCATTCTCCAGACAGACAGACGGTCCTCTACTGGCCTCTATAGGCAACAACACTAAAGTTCAGCACACAAACCCACCACACCACTACAAAAACACTGAAAAACACCTTGTGCACTTCTGTTTCGTGCTCTCTGGGCGTGCAGCTAACATCTCTATAACCGTGCAATGACACGAAAACCGTACAGACGACAGTTTACGGAAAAATCCCGAATAAAAGCACGAAGCTAATGAAGCTAATAGCAGTCCTAGCCTGAGAGCTAACGAGACCCGCTCCGCTGCCGCGCTTTTACTCTAAAACGTAGTATCTATGCATTTAAAGCTCTCCTGAGAAGGGCCTCCAGATATTATGCACATTCAGACATAACCATACTACTTGGATAATAAAACATCGTTTAAAAGCGCCTCAGAGAGTAAAAGAGCTCCTTGAGCTGCTATTGGCCTAGCCGTCAGCTCCAGGCCTCAAACTATTCAACAAACACACAGCCAACACTCACATTTACCTTTTAAAATCACAACCCGCCGCTTCCTGTGACCCCAAAAAGATTTATTCCATATGGCTCACTCGACACTACTCCACTACAGACGCTATCTTAACTTTAGACGGTAAGAAATCTGAAATGTTTACTTGTTTTTTTCTGCACAAGTTCACTCAGCGAGGCACACAGCGACCACCAACTTGATCATCCCACACAAACTGTTTGAATTAAACTCCTCGAGCGACTCCAGCTGCCTTACAGCCGCCTACAGATCAATCCCCGGTCATTACCTCACAGACAAGTCGTTGTTTTAATTCATGAGTCGGGTTCGGGTGTTTTTTTTAGTTTAGGGCACAAAGCTCCGTCTCTTTCATACAGGGTTGTGTGGACGTCCTCGCGTGGAAAGTGGAGGCGCAGCGACCCCATCGGCTGAAAGCCGGTATTGCAACGCGCCGATGGAGGGAGAAACATTACCATACAGCTTAGAAAAGATACGCCTCTATATGTGAAAGAACGGCATTGAACTTGGTCTACCGTAAATATCAGAGAAGACGTGCCTCTACATTGGCTTGTGCAACTGGTGAAATAACCGCATCTGTGTGTTACACAATTACACAAAGTAGGAAATTGCATAACATACGTTTTTGTACCCCCCCCCGCCTCAAAAAACTAATACATAAGAAATATACATATACAAATTTGTGAAAATAATAGTGTTATAATGTAATATTTCAGAGCGAATCGAATTTCAGAGTGATTTAAAATGTTTTAATGTCTTTTATGCTCACCAAAGCTGCTTTCATTTAATAAAAATGCAGTGCAAATATTAGTAATATTGTGAAATAGTATTAATATTTTAAATAGAATTTTTTGTATTGTAAATTTACTGTCACTTTTTTATAAATGTAATACATATTTACTGAATAAAACGCGCGCGCACACACACACACAATGGGCCCCAAACATTTGGTAGTATATCATGTTTTCTGCATAAATATTAAGTAGCACAACAAAAATCAATGTTGAATGGGGTTTTTTTGAGCAGCAGATCATCCTGAATGATATAATGATTTCTAAAGGATCGTGTGACACTGAAGTAATGATGCTGAAAATGTAGCTATCACAGGAAAAAATTACATTTTAAAATATACTACAATAGAAAACTGTTGAAGTGTAATATTATTTCACAATATTAGTGTTTTTATGTATTTTTGAGCACATAAATGCAACCTTGGTGAGCAAGAGACTTCATTAAAACATTTTAAAACGGTAATGTTTCCAAACTTATATTATGTATCAAGAATAAAAAGAAGAATAAAAAAAATGACAAATTGTTAAAAGTGGTCAAACATATGCTATTCGTTTACGTTTTGGTAAACTTCTTATATATTTTAATATATATATTTACTCTTTTTTTTTTTTTTTTTTTTTTTTTTTTTTTTTTTTTTTTTATATATATTTACTCTTAACGTACTCTTTTATCTTGTATTTTTTCCTGTGTACTGGAGGTTTCACCAAGACAAATTCCTCGTTTGTGTTGGCATGCTTGCCATAAATCTCTTTCTGTTTCTGATTTTTTTATCAATGTAGTTTTCCTTTGCTTAATGCCCATCAAAGCTGGAGACATGAAGTTTCCATCCACTAGAGGCGCTGCAGTATTTTTCCTTCTCTGCTGAGAGTTGTTCGTCTGGTTTTCTTCTTTACTTTCCTTCTCCTAGTAACTTGTAAACAGTGGAGTTTTCTTGTGAACGGGTCACAGCAGAATGCCAAAGAAAAAGAAAAACGGACAGAGTCCCTCTCGAGCCCCGGTGCATGCGGCTGAATACGGGAGCGGATCCGAGAGTCGAGCACACGGGGCAAACAGACCGGACTCATCATATGATTACTTTGGATCCACGCAGTTCAGGAGCGGGCAGCTGGAATCTCAAAGCAGAGCCGAAATCATCCAGAGTATGCAGGAGATGTTTTCACATCTGGATCCAGAAGTCATTTACATGGTGCTCTCAGAAGCAGATTTTAAAGGTAAGAGTGAATGGCCACCACTGGCTGTAATTTTAGCAGATGTCTGATTCAATTTAGTTTTGGGAACAGACAGCACACAATCCAATAAGATACGGTATAATAAACGATTGTATGTATAGATCCTTTGTTACAATTACCTGTAGGAAAACCTATCTGAAGCTGGTAGATTTGTTTTGGAACATGGTAACGTTAGCTGGGTTTCTGTGTGGTGGTCTTCACTTGGTGCAAGATGGTCATTAGCTGCCTGACCAACTACCATGTTCCATCTTCACCTGGTATGGCCAAATAGTAGCAGGTTTGTTAATGGTCAAAGATGGCTAAAGATCAGCTTGGACCTCCTAATGGCCATCTTAGACCACCTAGAAACCAGCTGCATATACCAAAGCACCACCTTCACCTAGATTCACTTAGCTACTTGATATTAATATATTTTCTATTTTATTATTATTATTATTATATTTAAAATCTTGGGAGTTGACGCTGTCATGATGTATGATATGAGTATGTTTCATCTTAAAATGAAAAATTATATGACATGCATGTTTGGGATAATTAAGATTTTTGAATGTTCACCAAGGTTGAATTTATTTGATCAGAAATACATTACAAAATAAGTAATATTGGGAAGTATTATTAACTAAAATAACTTTTCTATTTTAATGTATTTTAAAATGTAATTCCTGTATTTGCAAAGTTGATTTTCTTTTCTTGCGTCTTAATTGTCAGATCCTTCAGAAATCATTCTGATATGCTGATTTGGTGCTAAATTATTATCAATTATTATTGGTGCTCAATTATTAATTATGGTTCTTTTTATGTAGTTTATGCTGCTTAATAGTTTCTCTGTGTGTGTGTGTGTGTGTGTGTGTGTGTGTGTGTGTGTGTGTGTAAAGTTTGTGCTAAATTGTTTCAGTATTTTTTGACTAATTAAAAGTTTAAAAGTAGCAGAATTTATTTGAAATGGAAATCTTTTTTAACATTACAGACTTGCTGAAAGTATAAAATAATTTTCATCCTTATGCATTGCCAAACTTTTAAACAGTTTCTACAAATAATATTCTCAGAAGCAAAAACTATTCTCACTATTGATAATAATAATCACAAATATTATTATTTCTTGTGCACCAAATCAGCTTATAAGAATTTCTGAAGGATCACGTTACACTACAGAACAATGGCATTGTCATCACTAGAATAAATTACATTTTAAATATATATTTAAATAGAAAACATTTTTTAAATTGTTAAAAATAATAATTTTTTTTTGTTGTTCATCCCTGCATTAGTGGACAATGCGATGGATTCCCTTTTGGAGCTGTCAGATGCTGCTGAGGTCATAGCTCCACCCCCTCCTCCTGTCTCAGGCTTTGAGCAGGCAGCTGCTCTCCTGGGAACAAACACCACTCAAGCAGATCCCCTCAGTGGAACGGCGCATAGCTTCACCTTTTCAAATCAGCCTGAATCTCAAGCAGAGCTCAGTCCTACTGAAACACACCTGACAGAAGAGTTTGATGCTCTCATAGATAAGGAACTTCAAACATTGACGTCACAGCAGACAAAAACTAGCTTGCATCCTCTAACGTCCTCCATACCACTGTCTTCTCTACCCCCTCCTTCTCAATCGATCCCTCTCTCCTCGCTGCCTCTTACACCCCAGACTCAGCTTCCAGCTCCTCCAACTTTACCAGAGCAGGCTGAGCAGGCCTCTTACTCTGACCCTGGGCTCAGTGAGGCCCGTGGTGGTAGTTCACCCATGAATGAATTAAGTTTTGGTGGGGTTCATATCCCTGAGACGAACACCTTATCTCTTGACTTTAGTCACCTAACGCTGGAGGCCAGCTCTAATGAACCACGGCCCTCAGCCTTCCAGGTTTACCGTAGACCTGATGAACTCCGTAACCACGCAGTGGCAAAGCAGCATCAAGAAGCACTCCGCACTCCTGCCATGTTCTGGAACACACAGGCTGCTGAGTTTCATCCTCACACTGTGGGACCAACCTTCATTACACCTGTCATTCCTAACCCCACACCTTGGAGCACTAATCCCATCCCTGCTGCTCAATGGTTGGCTCATGGACCTATCAGACAAGCACCTCTGAAACCTTCTGCGACTGTACCAGAGTCATGGACTCTGCCCCCCAGGAACAGACTCAAATTGGAAGGGCAGTTGTTGGTGTTACTTAGAGGGGCTCCTGGATCAGGCAAAACCACCCTTGCCAAGTAAGCAAGAAGACACATATCTGGGATAGGTGTTATTTTACTGAAATAGAAGGAATAGCGTAAAGGAAACCTCTTATTTTTTGCTATTTTAAACTTTGGAAGAAGAGAGTATAATGTGTTTTTTTCTTCTTTAAACAATGTAGATGAGAGCATGAGAGCAGTTCATGACGTACAACACTCCATTATGTAGAGGAAATAGATTTCCTTAGGGGGAAGTTATAATAACTTCTTGAGCATGGAGTTTGGGTCATTAAGATTAATTTAGATGGTGCTAAAAGAATGAGATGGATTGTCCTTTGGTAACACTTCATGGGCAGGAATTATACCATGTGGTGGTGTTAAATTTTCTTATTTTTATAATTATTGAAACTTTTTTTTGTTACATGATATTAGTACAGTATTGTATTGCATTACAAAACAGATTTGCAAGATAAATCTAGTTGTTTTAGTGAAGTTTCAGTGTACTTTTTAAGTATCAGATTGGCCTTGGAAAATAAAAAAAATACATTTCAGAAACTAAATTGTATTTTACATAAATAGAAAAAAGTAAAACAAATAAATATTAAAAACATATTTGAACGTCCTATCGAGCAAAAGCTTGCTTCGTTTAGAATTTTTGGTATGCATGCAGACTATGAAAGCAGTAATGCATGACATTTATCAAAGTATGCTGTAGTAGTGAAAACCAGCACATATATTGTAATAAGATTTTGAAATGAACTACACTGGCAGATAACCGTGCTCACCACAGATATGGTGGGGTATGTTCATAGATAAAGTATATTAGTTTTTGTCTCTTTCTGTTGTTCAGTGCTATGTTGGCGCAGAACCCTGGAGGAGTTGTTTTAAGCACTGATGATTATTTTACTCGAAATGGACTGTACCATTTTGAGCCAAATTTACTAGGAGAGGCCCACGAGTGGAATCACCAGAGAGGTGAGTATTACAGGCCTGTTTAGCTCAAGCCAAAGCAAAATGTCAGGTGTGCCCAATTATTTGTATTTATTGCTCTGTTAAATTATTTACCTACCCATTGACTACATAGTCCGGTTTTGATGGTGATGTGTGCAGTTCTTTTTTTTTTTTTTAGATATTTTCTTCAAAATTGACTACCTATACCAGTTTAGTATGCTGAAACAACAAGTCAGCAATTTATATGCTAATTACTGTGAAACTGTACTCTCTACATCTTAATGTCTCTGTAAAAAACTCAACAAGCCAGACAAGGCAACATTTATATAATCTTTCTGCAATTTCTTTGTGGTGATCAACATTTCAGCAAAAGAGGCTTTTGAAAAAGGACAGTCACCCATCATAATAGACAACACCAATATGCAATGTTGGGAGATGAAACCATACGTTGCCATGGTAAGCAGTTTATTTTGAAACGCGTTGTATGAAATAGGTCCAAGTTATTAATTTTCAATATCAGACAATGACCATATGTTTTTGAATTGTGAAACATCAGCTGTGGCTCTTCCAGCTTTAATTTCACAAGTTGAACAATTTATTGTAATGCACATATCATGATACACAATTATACATTACTATATATCTTATTTATTGATTTAATTTAGGATATTCCATACTTTACAGTGTAAACAGACATAACCTGCAAACAGATTCTTCCATTGCGCTGATTTTCTTTCTCCTAGGCACAGAAACACAGATATAAGGTGCTGTTTCGCGAGCCAGATACCTGGTGGAAAACTAAACCCAGAGAGCTGGAGAAGTATGTTAAACACAACCACAATCCATAAATAACTATCGTTACTGCACATTTCATACATAATCCATAAACATAACTAATTTAAGAGCAGTTATCTTTAAACTGGTTTTCTTGGGAGTCTGAATAAGTTACCCTTATTATATGTAGAACTCACGTACAACTGTGATCCATTGCTTTTAAGTCATTTTACGATCACAAATGTTTGCAGTTTTTGCCAAATATCTGTGATTTTCTCTCTTTATAAAGGCGCACAAGGCATCAAGTAACAAAGGAGAAGATCCGACGCATATTAGAACGGTATGACAGATTTGTCTCTGTCCAGAGCATCATGAATTCACAAAGACCGGAACCAGTGCCAAGTGTTGTGGATTCGTCACAAACAGAGACTGAGCAACCCCAGTGAGTATATGTGTTATATAAATGTTACTTCACAGAATTTTTGTGTTTTACTGTGTCACACCTTTCGTAATTATGAAAACACTGACTGTGAAGCTGTATGATTTCTTATGTATTTAAATAACATGTATTTCTCTTCAGGCAATCTTTACACCCTGGCCTCAGTCATCCTGATCTTGTTGGTGACTCTGGGTTGAGCAAACTCAATACAAACCTTTCCTCATCTCTCCCCGATGTGTCCTCTGTTAGCCAGACTTACAGTACCATATCTGCAGATGAGGAAGAAGGTGAAATGGGCTCCTACAGTTCCAAGGAATCCGTCTTGTTCCATGAGAATATTTTGGAATGGTCTGGAACTCCTCAGTCTGATCTTCTTGATACTGAAGGGTTAGACTTAGAGCTAGATGCCTGCCTTGTGGACATGGAAAAAGATTTGGGAAATTTGAGTAGCGGGACAACTGAACAATTTGTAGTGTCAACGCCTGAAAAGTTTCTGGAGCCACCTGTGGCATTTTCAGAGTCCATTGCTCAGCGTGTGAAGAGGGACCGAGTAAAAGATAGAAATGCTCTAGGAACAAGTACCATTGTTAAACCTGTGAACTTTGACCCCAGTGTTGACTCTTCAGGGCTAGATAAGGAGGAGGGATGTGAAGGCGAGACTCTTTCTGAAGACAAAGTAGTTCTGCCAGAGCTGTTGGATTTTGTTGGGGACTGGCCACTGGAATCTCAAGGTCAACGTCAAGGAAGACGTCAGAATTCAAAGAATAATACTGTTAAGAGCACTGGTTTGGAATCCAGTGTTGTTGAACACAAAGATAACACTTCTTATGAAGAAGACACGCATTCTGATAAGCTGAATACAGTTGAATTTCAAAAACTTGTAGATCTACTGCAATGTGGAATAACCTCTTCTCCAGGTTTTTACCAAGGCCCAGCTCCAAGTAAAGAGACTACTCTGAATTCCCCTTCCTTTGGTGGAAAAGAGGGTAACATGAACCCGGAGAGTGTGGTTTGGCCTGAACTTCCTGACTGTGTGCTGGAGAGAACGTTCTCAGAGTGCACTGACCCATGCAAGGATTACTTGAACTCTTCAAGTCCATCGAAAGAGAGAGCAGACCCAACTGAGCAGTCTAATCAGGTGTCTGCTGAGAAGAGCTCACAGGATGAGGTTGAGCAGGAGGACAATGTGTTGTCAGAAGATAAATGCAGATTGAGCCCAAATGTCCAAGAAACTCTGTGCTCAAAGGTTGCCGTAGACTCTGAAAGACGAAGTCTGGAAAGACGAAGAGGGCTTAGCCGAAGAGTGGGGAAATCTTGTAAACTGGCTCTTACCTTCACCAATCAAAGCCCTTCATCATCTTGCTCTCAATCTCCAGTTGTTTCACATCTACACCCTGATCTTACACCTACAGCACAACTACCTTCATTGCCTGTGGGGTCATGTTCCAGTGCCTCAACCCAGACAGAACCTCAGGACTTTGCCTTGCTTTGGCGAATTGACCAGAAGAAATGTTCTGAATTAGACTCCGACTTATCTAGTTGCGGTGTGTTTGTTTTGGAGGGAAACTCTTCACATTTCAAGCCAAAAACAAGTGAACAGGAGTCTGCCTGCCAGCAGGGAGTGCCGTACCGTGTGGTCCATGAGAAGGGTTCTCAGGTAGAAGAGAATGACTTTAGAGAATCTAACTCTAAAAAGCAAAACCTTGAGATTCTGAGCTGCCATTTCAGACGTGTCTCCATTGATATTCTGGAGGACCTTTATGAGAAGTGCCATCAAGATATCGAGTGGACAACTAACTTGTTACTAGATTCTGGAGAACGACTGTATAAAGAAGATGATGAGGGAGATGATGATTTGGTTCCTGAGGAAGAGTCATATAAATCATCTATAGAACTATCAGAAACTGTGATGGGCTCAGAAAGTGTCCAGACTAAACCTGTATTGTCTGACTCTAGCAACAGTTCAGGAAGTAGCATCAGTCTCAAGTCCCAAGAAACTAACCATAGTGACGTTAGCCAAGCTGATGATGTTTGGACTCCAGGTCAAAGTTCACAAAGTGAAGCTGAAGGATATGATGAGGCAAGAATGACAAAGGAGAAATGTGAGCCCAAAACATCCTTTGGAGCATTAAAACAGCCAACAGAGTGCACTGAGGTACAACTGGAGGTTACGGCAGCTAATGAGCAACAGACAGACAACACAGGTCTGCAAGGTCCAGCGCAGGAAGAGGCATTAGTGACAGAAGGTGAGAAAGTTCAATGCCTGGAGGAAGCATTGAAGGAATGGAGTGAAGAGGAGGCAGGAGAGAAGGAAGAGGAGGATGAGGAGACAAGAGAAGAGGTGAATGCCATAACACAGTCACTGCTCTGTCAGATTGACGAAATGGAGCGCAAAGAGGAGGAAGAGAGGAAGGAACGAGAAAGGGAAAGAAAGAGAACTGCACAGGGTGGGAGGGAGCCAAGTTCAATGGATATTCAAACCTTGGAGCTGAAACTTCCAACTGAACTTGCATTGCAGCTCACTGAGCTTTTTGGACCTGTTGGGGTCAGTCCAGGTAATAAAACATCTAATCGATATCTCAAATAAATCATTCAGTTATAGTGCTGTCAAAAGATTAATTGCGATTAATCGCATCCAAAATAAAAGTTTTTGTTCACATAATATATGTGTGTGTGTGCTTTTCAAAATATATACTGTATGAGTGTGTCTTTTAAATATACATAATAAATATACACAGTACACACACACATATTATGTAAACAAAAACTTTTATTTTGGATGTGATTAATCGTTTGATAGCACTATTCAGTTATTAATTTAGTGAATCGAGTCAGTCGTTCCAGTGACATCAAGTGGCGAACCAAAACAATACCAAACTTGTAACGCATATTCAGTGAGTGTGGGTCTATATTTTCAAACCTTGAGTAGTTTTGTTCATGGTTTTTACATGATGGAATTTCCTAAATTTGGCTACCTTCTACCAAGTGAGAGATAAATTTGTTACAAAATACTGTAAAATTTGATTGGACTCACAGTCTTGAATAACAACAACAACAAGATATTTGGAAGTGTTTTCTCTCCTTTTAAAAGTTGATGTCTGTTTATTTTTTTTTATTTTTTTTTTTATTTTGGGCTAAAGCACATTAAAAAGTATAGTTCAGCTTAAAAGTAGTTTAACAGTTAAAAAGAAACTGATTCTAGTTTTATTTTAATACAGTAATGTGAAAAGCTTACTTGGAAATGAGTAACCACATCAATCTTCATTTACACTCATAAAATAGTTTTAAAATCTCTTTGAACTCCATATGGTTGCAGGTGCGTTTTCATCAGATGACTGTGCAGTGCAGATAGACCTGAATTTGGCCAAACTGCTGCACCAGAAATGGAAGGAGACTATTCAAGTGAGTTCAGACTTTTTTCCCCTATGTTTATAGTGTTTAGATATTAACCTACAAAAAACAACATAGGTTGTTTAATGTGACTGATTCTGAATTTATGTAAAACTTACCTAGTGTCTATTGTCTTTGGCAGGAGAAGCACAGACAGGCAGCTCTGTCCTATCAGCTAATGCAAGAGAGTGAGACAGCTTATCCTCTCAATACACACAAACACAAATTGATTACAGATGTACACCATATACTAACCAGTAAATACAATAAAGCATTAAGAGAGAAATCACATCTTCTTGGGTGGCTATGCTGGGCAGTCAGACCCAGAGTGAAATCTTAATGGTCCACTATTTTGCTCCATCTGTCTCAAACATCAGTATTTCACTTTCAGTTAGGTGCCTGTTCTTTCTTTCTTTGGGTCCCATTTTATATTAGGTGGCATTAACTACTGTGTACTTACATCAAAAAATAAGTACAGTGTACTTGTGTGTTCATATTGCAAAACACGTTTTCTGCTAATGAGGTGGGATACGAGTAAGGTTAGGGACAGGTTTGGTGGTATGGGTAGGTTTAAGTGATGGGTCAACAGTGTAATTATAATGTTATTACACAAAATTAATTACAGATATAATTACATGTAGGTGCTTTTAAAATTATAAGTACAGTGAATAAACATGTATGTACACGAAGTATACTGTATCAAATGATTAATTAAAAGGTAAGTACATAGTACTTAATATATAAAGTGGGACCCTTTCTTTCTACATATACAAAATGAAGTCACCCTAAATCCTTTATTAGCTGTTTTTTTTATTTTAATGTAAAAATATTTTATTTTTTATATTTATATGCCTTTTTATTGTTCTCTACTAATAAACATCTAGTAATAAAAATTGCAGAGACAAAATTCATAAAATATATAAAAAAATTATTTGTGGGAGAGTGGTGCACAGAGGTGCTTGATGGAAGTGACTGTTCATGGCACCCTGGGGCCACTGTAGTGTGCAAAATTGGGGATATAACCATTTATGCATTTCTTAATGAAAATTAATTAATAGTTAAAGTGCAATTTTTCTTCAACTGATTGTCAAATGATTTTTACATTTTTATATGCTTTGTTGGAAACCTCTGAGGTGGGAAAGGTTAAAAGAAGAGAATTTTTTGGGAACATTTTTTTTTTAATGTATGTTAATGATACTTTATCTAACATCTAATAGTTCTCACAATGAAAACGAGGAATGGATTTGTGTCTCTAATGCTTTTAAAAATGTCATGAGACACCAAAGTGTACCCAATTTGTGAATACTGCTCTATACTGGAAATAATTCTTCTCTGTTTCTGCTCTTTGCTCCCCATCTCTCTATGTGTCTCCATGGTAACGAAGGTCCTGTCCACTGGGGTGAATCGCAGGGAAGCAAAACCAGACTGAGGGACCAATTAGGTTCGCGTGAAGAAATTCCTTTTATGCATCACTGGAGTGCATCCTGTGCTCCTGTCTCACTGAGGGACATCATGATCGAAGAGCAGGTGATGCAAGACAGCATGGAGAAGGTAACAGTCACACATAGAAAAAAATAATCACTGCCTAGAACTTTGAAAGAAAGTAGTGAAAATTAGCCATGTTTGGGTTTTAGTCCAGGTCAAGTCGGAGGGACCTGGATAAGAAAGACGGTGCAGCCAAGCTGAAGGAGAACCAGCTGTTTTCCATGTTCCCCACCATAGACCGACATTTTCTCAGGGATATCTTCAGAGATCACAAGTGAGAATAGTGGTAGACTATATATATATATATATATATATATATATATATATATATATATATATATATATATATATGTATATATATATATATATATGTATATATATATATATATACATATACATATATATATATACACATACACATATATATATATATGTATGTATGTATGTGTGTATATATATATATATATATATATATATATATATATATATATATATATATATATATATATATATACACTCACCTAAAGGGTTATTAGGAACACCTGTTCAATTTCTCATTAATGCAATTATCTAATCAACCAATCACATGGCAGTTGCTTCAATGCATTTAGGGGTGTGGTCCTGGTCAAGACAATCTCCTGAACTCCAAACTGAATGTCAGAATGGGAAAGAAAGGTGATTTAAGCAATTTTGAGCGTGGCATGGTTGTTGGTGCCAGACGGGCCGGTCTGAGTATTTCACAATCTGCTCAGTTACTGGGATTTTCACGCACAACCATTTCTACAGTTTACAAAGAATGGTGTGAAAAGGGAAAAACATCCAGTATGCGGCAGTCCTGTGGGCGAAAAAGCCTTGTTGATGCTAGAGGTCAGAGGAGAATGGGCCGACTGATTCAAGCTGGTAGAAGAGCAACTTTGACTGAAATAACCACTCGTTAAAACCGAGGTATGCAGCAAAGCATTTGTGAAGCCACAACACCCACAACCTTGAGGCGGATGGGCTACAACAGCAGAAGACCCCACCGGGTACCACTCATCTCCACTACAAATAGGAAAAAGAGGCTACAATTTGCACGAGCTCACCAAAATTGGACTGGAAAAATGTTGCCTGGTCTGATGAGTCTCGATTTCTGTTGAGACATTCAGATGGTAGAGTCAGAATTTGGCGTAAACAGAATGAGAACATGGATCCATCATGCCTTGTTACCACTGTGCAGGCTGGTGGTGGTGGTGTAATGGTGTGGGGGATGTTTTCTTGGCACACTTTAGGCCCCTTAGTGCCAATTGGGCATCGTTTAAATGCCACGGCCTACCTGAGCATTGTTTCTGACCATGTCCATCCCTTTATGACCACCATGTACCCATCCTCTGATGGCTACTTCCAGCAGGATAATGCACCATATCACAAAGCTCGAATCATTTCAAATTGGTTTCTTGAACATGACAATGAGTTCACTGTACTAAAATGGCCCCCACAGTCACCAGATCTCAACCCAATAGAGCATCTTTGGGATGTGGTGGAACGGGAGCTTCGTGCCCTGGATGTGCATCCCACAAATCTCCATCAACTGCAAGATGCTATCCTATCAATATGGGCCAACATTTCTAAAGAATGCTTTCAGCACCTTGTTGAATCAATGCCACGTAGAATTAAGGCGAAAGGGGGTCAAACACAGTATTAGTATGGTGTTCCTAATAATCCTTTAGGTGAGTGTATATATATTATACACACACACACTATATTGCCAAAAGTATTAGGTCACCCCCTTCTAATGAACATGTTTGACTACTTTAGTAATTTCTATGAGTACAAATCTTAATATTAAAGCATATAATGATATTCTAGGAAATTGTGTGCTTCTAATTTTATAGCAACAGTTTGGACAGGACCCTTTTCTATTCTAACATGACAGTGCCTCTGTGTATAAGACACGGTTCAAAAAGACATGATTGATTCAGTCAGTGTGGAAGAACTTGACTGGTCTGCAGAAAGCCAAGTCCTAATCCCAGCTGAACACCTCTGGTGTGACTTTATATGCAGACCTTGAGCCAAAAACTCATCACCAAACACCAATGACTTGTATAGACACTATAAGGACAAAAGTGTTGGGACACCCCCTTCTTTAGAACAGAAAAAGGCACTAACAAAACTGTGGCAACAAAGATGGAAACATCATTCTTTTATTTAAAAATTGTATTTCCATCTCTGTTGCAACAGTTTTGGACGTGTCTAAAATGACAGTACCCTTATGTACAAGTCATTGGTGTTTGGTGATGAGTTTTTGGCTCGAGGTCTGCATATAAAGTCACACCAGAGGTGTTCAGCTGGGATCAGGACTTGGCTTCCTGCAGACCAGTCAAGTTCTTCCACACTGACTGAACCAATCATGTCTTTTTGAACCGTGCCTTATACACAGAGGCACTGTCATGTTAGAATAGAGAAGGGTCCTGTCCAAACTGTTGCTATAAAATTAGAAGCACACAATTCCCTAGAATATCATTATATGCTTTAACATTAAAATTTGTACTCATAGAAATTACTATATATATATATATATATATATATATATATATATATATATATATATATACATATACATATACATATACATATATATATACATATACATATATATATATATATATATATATATATATATATATATATATATATATATATACACATACACATATACATACATGTTGGATAAAGGTGCTTTTGTTGTGATAGTGTTATTTTCTCCTCCTTTCCTCCTCTAATCTTGGTTAAGCCTTTTTTTAATTTTAATTTTTAAAATATGCCCTGAAGAATTGTGCAATTGTAGACAATATAGAATTATTAAGAAATCAGAAATAAGCTTAAAGGAAATGTCTCTTGACCATTTACTTGTTTGTTCAGCTACTCTCTGGAGCAGACCGAACAGTTTTTGCATACTCTACTTGATGACGGGCCAGTCAAAAACGTAGTGGCACCTGAACCTGCCCCTCAACGTAATGGTGCGCACAGAACTCCGAGCAAAGAGCGGGTGAGCTAGTTGTAACCATATAGCATACTGAAATGAAACAAAAACCCAGTGTTCACGCTTTTTTTGTCTCACTCACTCAGAGATGGAAACCAAGAGATGGGGAGGTGGAAGCTGCTCATTTCCAGGATTCGGAGGATCCAGAATATGATGACTTCCGCACAGAGGCAACGCTGCAGAGACGTCAGCAGATAGAGTGTTTTAACAAGGCAGCTGAAGCTCATCGACAAGGACGAAAGGACGTGGCTAGTTTCTACGCACAACAGGTTCAAGAGATGAATATTATAATGTATGCTGAAAAACTGATCGAAAAATAAAAGTTTTGAGACCAACACAAAATTGTAAACGTTCATAATAGTGTCTTAAGGTATGAATCGTCTGGTGACAAACATTTTTGATGCTTAACAGATGGGTGGGTCTGCCCAGTACAAACTCACAGAAATAGTGCGAAACAATGCCAGCCACTTTTTCAGCAGCCTTGCTTCCAGAAGCATTTTCACTTTAATTTTTCTTATAGGAATTAAGTCTTTGTTTAACATTTATAAGCTATGAATCAAACCAATCAACTAGCAAAATTATACCAAAAGACAAAGGTACAAGAATATGTTCCTTAACAGCTTTAATGAGGGACAAAAACTACAGTCCTATAAAGCATTGGGAATGACAGTGAAATTAAAAACAATGGCAAAATATGAAAGTATTGACTAAAAGATGCTGGATGCTATATATCGTGATTCTCTGATTTCTTTGCAGAACCATGGGCAATTGTATATTTTTCACTAAGAAGCCATTAGCTCACATTATTTCTTTAAATTACTTATTTTAATAATCATATTTAGGAGTGGACTGTTAACCATGATTTTTTTAAAGAAATAATGTGGGCTGATGGCATAAAAAAATAGTAGATCACAGTAGGTCTATCTTTAAACAAATGCATGCGGAATGCAGTGCTGTTCTTTGATGAGAACTCTTACTTAAAAAGTTTCCATGTCCAATTTTGTGTACATGCTTAGGGTCACATGCATGGGGACAAGATGCGTGAAGCGAATCACAGAGCAGCCATGCAGATATTCCAGAGAGTGAATGCTTCACTACTGCCTCAGAATATTCTAGATCTTCATGGACTGCATGTGGATGAGGCCCTTCATCATCTTAGTCAGGTTCTCACAGATAAGAATTTAGGTAAGTGAGCTACAAACATACATACATAAAAATTAAAAAACAAGTTTTTCTATTGTTTACAGCAGATTGATTGTACAGGTTTTGGTGTGTTGGACAATTTTTCTTTTTATTTCAGAGTCTGGCGTTATCTTGAATGGATGTTTTTTGTTTTTTTTGTTGTTGGTAGAATTCAGTCAGGGTTTGTGCCAGCCTCAGCTATCAATCATCACAGGAAGAGGCAATCGCAGCCAAGGGGGAGTGGCGCGGCTCAGGCCTGCTGTACTAGACTACCTCAAAAATCATCATTACAGGTATACTAACTGCATCCAGTGTTTTTGAAAAAATTATTTTATATACAGTGGTGGCCAAAATGATTAGAACACTAGTATTCTCCCCACATAAAAAAATGGTTTTAAGTCAGTTATTTCTATCTTTTGCTGTAGTGTGTCAGTAGGAAATATCAGTTTACATTTCCAAACATTCATTTTGCATTAATTGTAATAATCCAGTGAGATTTTTGTCTGATATCAGCCAGTGCTCCACACAGAGATCTGATCATCATTCAGTCTGTCTGGATTGTCATGAAGAAACGGAGCAAACTGAGACAGACTAAATCCAGAAGAACTGTGGCAACGTCTCCAAGATGCTTCAAGAAACCTATCTGCAAAGCTTCAGTACTGTTAAAAGTTTTAGGCACTGTAATGCTGTAAAATGAGGATGCTGTCAAAAATAATATAATAAATAGATTTTCTTTATCAAGTAACTTCTATGAGCTAAATTACATCAACATTTGGTGTGACCATCCTTTTTAAAGCAGCTTTTGCCCTAGGTGCACTTGTGCATAGTTTTCCAGGTAGCTTTGCAGGTAGGTTTCTAAGCATCTTGGAGAAGTTTCCACAGTTCTTCTGGATTTAGTCTGTCTCAGTTTGCTCTGTTTCTTCATGTGATTCCAGACAGACTGGATGATGATGAGATGAGTGCTCTTGTGTGGAGCACTGGCTGTTGTCAGACTCTTTGTGCAAACAAAAATCTTACTGGATTATTACAATTAATGACAAAATCAATGTTTGGAAATGTAAACTGATATTTCCTACTGACACACTACAGCAAAAGATAGAAAAAACTGACTTAAAACCATTTTTTAGCTGATGAAAACCCTAATGTTTTGGCCTCCACTGTAAACAATTAAAAATGTATATAATATATTTAAGGTTAGGAAAATTAGAAAAAAAAAATTAATCTTGCATAACCAATTGTCATTGTGTACATTTTGTAATTTCTTTCCAATTTCTTTTTGTCTTTCTCACAGTTTTACTGAGCCTAAGACTGGATTGGTGCTGGTCACACTTCATAAAGAGCTGCTACAGTGTAGCATTTACTTTTAGGTTTCTCTCTTTCCACTGCCTTAATCCAAAGTGTCTTCTCTGCAGACTAATAGTGCCAGTAATTATACTGTTCTTTTGTCTTTTAACTACATAACCATTTTCATGTCTTTCTGTAATTGTGCAAGAGTTAATCCAAGTCATAAAAAAAATCAAGGATTGATCTGTACATACATATTTTTCTTTATTGAATGCTTATTGATTCTTCCTTGTCCCACTAACTGATCCCACTTCCTAATTGTAATCACTACAACTATTTTTTTTTTTTTGGTTTTTGGCCTTTTGTAACAATATATATATATATGTTGGTCACACATTTTTCATAACCAGACCATATAGGAGAAAAGGTGGGTTGTTATTCAGGTACTTGTTTTATTTTTATTTTGCATTGTTTTGATCCATACTTTTGGTTTATAAGTGTAACGTCAGTTTTACAAGACCTTGGATGTTGTGTATGGGAATGGGGACGTCTTATTCTCTTCAGTGTTGGTGTATACATAGAAATATGTTAATAGAGTTTCTGGAAATATAAATGCTGATCCTTAATCAGCTTTGCATTTTAGTTTGTTTGTGAGCAGCTTGGACAGATCCTAGATCAGAATTGAACATTTTATGTTGCTATGCTGTGCTAGTATTTGATTTTTAGCTCAGCTTTGGTTTTTATATTTCCAGTTGGAAATGTTAATACCACATATTTTATAGACATCTTAATGCTGCTATGCAAATCACAATTCTTATGTGTAAGAATTTGTTCAGAAAAAATATTTTTGTGAAATTGTATATTTTGAACCTCAAAAGATTTTATGTGTCAAATTTTGTTTTATAATGTTGGAAAACTGAAGAGAAGAATAAAGTCTTAATATTTACAATTGTTGATGGTTTCAGTGATATTCAAATTCAGCTCTAGGGGTTAGCATAGCTTGTGCTTGGAGCTCAAAATCACAGCCGAGCATTTTCTGCATCCTCGTGTCTCTTTCTCTACATTTCCCCTTTAATCAGAAGAAACCGTTGGTGGGGGAAATTATAACTCAGCATGTTCAACGCTCAGTAGCTGACGTTTGTTTCAATAAGCAAAGGTCAGATTCCTCCATGATGAAAGTGACAGCTGTTGAAGTGAGTGCAGTGCACTTCCTCTCCAAAAGAGGACGACACTGTTGACTCGCCGAATTACTTCGTCCCGTCTGAAATTGAATATAAGGTTTTATTAAACAAACAACTTGTTTGCTGTATTGATTAGAAATGTTTAATGCCCTTCAAAATTGTAATTTAAAATTTGAATAGTTTGAATTGCTACCTTTTGTTTGTTTATCAGTGGAAACACAAATTCGAAGTCCAAGACAAAACTTTGCTTAAATGCTCTTTTATAACCTAAACATATTGTGCTAATTATTCTTTTTCACTTTTCATGTTTTGTTTGGGATCTGAGAGACTCTTGGGCTGTTTAAATACCATACTGTTTGCCAGTCCTCTCTTAAATATGTCTACTAAAATAATTTAAGCTGAAAATAAGGATTAAATTCAAAACTACTAAAATTACTTATGCAAACAGCACTGTGGTCCCAGGGACCCCAAACCAAGAACAAACAGTAAATCTCATCAGGCTTGATCTTGTTCTTGTTGTATCTTTGTTTCTTTGCTGCATTAATTAGTTTCATGTACGAGCTCTTGATGGCAGAAGAAGCAAGGCTCAACACTGTAGATGTGCTGAGAACGTCACAGCGGAAGCTTAGAAGAGATTTGATGTACGATTTTACAGAGAAAAGAGCCCAGCCTCGCATTTCACTTCCCTCTAGTAGAGGATGCAACATATGCTATGTGAGAAGGCATATACTATTACCTCTCCGTGCTTAAGAGTATTTCAATTTCCTGAGTTTAATAGTATGCAGCTTTTGACCTAGTTCTGATCTTTTTTTTTAATGCTTAATAAATTACATAAAATAAGATGCTAAACTGAGTTTTATATGAACTTGTGAATCTCACAGCTGAAGAGTTCAAAGAGGTGAGTTGTTTTCTTCTTTGTAATACATGTATTAACTATATTATGCTTTAGTTTAAAACTGAATCCATTTTTTATAAATGTATTCTATCTTTAAACTTATTTCATCTGTATAAATTCCAAACCTGTATTCATAGTGTTCATTATTTGTAAAGTTCTTAACCAGTTTAAATTTAAATGAATTATTTTTAAATGTTGATTGAAATTGAGATTTTTTTGAAATATTACATTTTTTATGTCTTTAAAAAATGAAAATCATTTCTTGTTCCCTGGTTTAATATAACGTGGTTAACAATGGCGTCATTAAATAAATAGTTTGATACTTTTTGTTAACATATCTAATTTATTTACTAATAATGTTTTGATGAACAAATATCTAAAAAAGTATTTTAAGCTAGATTTTTATTATACCTTACAATGCTTAGAGTTTGATAATGGCGTGTCTGCTCCATCACCGAACGTATTGTAATCCTCTAAATTTAGATTATTTTTCCAATACTTGTAGTATTTCTTTCAAGAAGCACACAAGACTTTAAGAATCATGATGTGTTTCAGCTGTTGATGAAGATATAATTACTGGAGTCATTTTAAAATACGATATTTTCTATATTGGCACAGAAATGTATCTAACCCATAGAGACTATTAAATACTTGCCAGATTATTCTTATTCTTAAGAGTAATCTGTCTGATAATGTTTAAAAGTGTTTTCAGACAGAATGTATTACAACCATTTGGCCTTTTGTGGTATTAACTGGAGCAGCTGTTTGAATCATCAGTACTTTCCTCTCATGACAGCCATGTAGGCCTCGGAAGTGTAAGCTATTGCCATTTCGAGAATCATCTATGAGGTTGAGTTATGTCAAAACATCCTTACCAGCACTGGCCCATAGATTTATTAAATAAACAAACAAATATGCCGTGGTATTTGTGTTAAACAGCAGTTTTTAGAACACTCATAACCAAAAATTCTTAAATTCAACCTTAGTTGATTGTAGGGCCGTTGTCAACGGGAAGCGTTGTCACATGCCTCATAATGAGAGAGGTCTGCTGTGCTCTGTAGTATAGCGGGACGTACTATATTTCACATCTATGAAAAATGAAGAGAATGTGAAAAATTGAGTGATTGTCTATTGCATGACGTTGTAGTATTTCTTTTTTAAAGGTATATTTAGCACAAAAATGAGAATGAGAAAATGACCAAAATCTTGTCACTTTCTTTATTCTTTGGAACACAAAGGAATGTATTTTTAAGAACGTTGCAGTCGAAACCAAATCTGACCCCATAGACTGTCACTGAATGGACCCAAAACAATGTAAATAAAAAATAGAATTAGACACATTTCAAAATAGTTTCTTTTTTGTTCCACATAAGAAAGAGAATCATAAAGTATGTGTAAGTGATCATATAAGACACATTAGATTACATATAAATCTATTTTAAGGTTACATATAAAAAATCTTATTGCATGAAAACATTTCTCGGTGTTTTGTGATTGCATAATAGTAATTTTACTTTATTCTTTCTTTCAATTAAGCAGGAGTCAGAGAGTGTACAACGGTCAAACGAAAGATACGGCTGGGTGACTTCTCACTTCTGGATTTCTGTCTTAAATATCTGTAATGGTACATAATGACCTCAGTTCCTAATCCTTCACTGGAATACAGAGGCGAGGAGTAAACTACAATAACTACAACACCAGAGACAGAAGGATGAATGGGTTGACGGATACCTCAGTGAAATGCGTACTGGTCGGGGACTGTGCAGTGGGTAAAACTGCACTTCTTGTACGATTCACTTCTGAAACTTTCCCAGACAGCTACAGACCGACTGTCTATGAAAACACTGGCGTTGATGTTTTCATGGATGGAATCCAGATCAGCTTGGGCCTGTGGGATACAGCAGGACATGATACATTCCGCCAAATCCGGCCCATGTCCTATCAGCAGGCCGATGTGGTTTTGCTATGTTATTCGGTGGCAAATCCAAGTTCGTTAAATAATTTGCGGCATAAATGGATCGCTGAAGTGAGGGAATTTCTTCCGAAAGTACCTGTGCTGGTTGTTGCCACACAGACAGACCATCGTGAGATGGGGCCGTATCGTACTAACTGCACCTCGGCCTCCGAGGGCAAACAGGTGGCACAGGAGATCCGTGCCAAGGGATACCTGGAATGCTCGGCTCTCAGCAATCGTGGTGTGCAACAGGTTTTTGAGTGTGCCGTTCGGACGGCTGTTAATCGGGCACGAAGACGGACAAGGCGGAGACTGATGGACCTTAACCCCTGTAAAATCTCCTGATGATTTTAATAGAGGGATGTTGTTTAATTCTCATCACTAAGACAAAATTGTTTCTCACACACAAAACCAAGTATCTGAAGCCTCAACAAAGACTTCTTAACACTGATGTCTTAATACGGTTTACTCAAAAGACTTGTTTGACTGTTAGACTGTCTTCTAGTCAGGTTCTGAAATCTGACCATACATTAGACACATTACAGACATTGAACAGGTATTTATTCGGCCCCACTTTATATTAGCTGGGCTTAACTACTATCTACTTGCATGTAAACTAATCATTTGATACAATGCACTTATTGCGTACATGCATGTTTTTACATTTTGCATCTGTAATTAATTTCTGTAATTACATTTATAATTACACTGTTGACCCATCCCTTACACCTTAACCCACCCTTAAACCTACCCATACCACCAAACCTGTATCCCAACCTTACCCGTATCCCACCCCCAAAAGCAGCAAAAGTGTTTTGCAATACAATATGAACACAGTAAGTACATTGTACTTATTTTTTGATGTAAATACATAGTAGTTAAGGCCACCTAATAGTGGGACTATTTATTCAGTAAACAGCTGTGTTAATTTTACGAATATAAAATGATCGATCACAGGATTTTACAAGTGAAACATATCTTTTAAAAGACGTGCATCTTTTATTGCACTGCTACATGTGTTGGAAAATGTAAATTTTTAGGTTGTAGTTCTTCAAGTTCAGTTTTAAATTTCATTCTTGTGAATCGAAACAGACTCTTAAAACTGACTCTTAGTCTGCTGTTCCTCTCCTACACCTGTGTTCATGTAAAATAAGAATTCACATCATAATGTGACACTGAGATCACCTTCTGTAATCTTAATTTTGGATGGCAATTAAATTGCTTTGGTTATGTATTTCTGATTTGCTGACAATGATTTTTTTTTTTATATGAAGCTTATGGACCTTAAAGCTAAAATGAGGATTTCAGTCGTGAAGTTCTTATTCTTAAAAGATTGGTTTCATAGTCTTTATGAAGTCACTTAAATGAGTAGTTGTTTTAATAAAAAAGAGTTTTGCTGTTACTTTGCTAATGTATCTGTGTGGTTTGTCATGCACAGCGAAATGTGGAAAATGTGTTTACATGTTCTGCCTAAATGAACATAAGGCATGCGTTTAAAAAAAATAAAAAATGACTTTGAAAAAGGGGTTTTCAAACTTATCAATGCCAAGAATTCCAAAATATGACAATCCCATTTGAAGGACCCCCTTCCTTAAACATAAATTGAAATAATTTAGACTAATTTTTACTATATGAGAAAAAATAGAGATATAAAAAACTGTGATTTAAAAATTAAAAAATGTTAATTATTATAAATAAATTATATTATCTGGAAAATATTATTGTTTGAAATGTTTATCAATGAGTTAAATTTATTTGTATAGCATTTTTTTAAGTGTATTTTTTAACACTTAATTCTGCTTAAATTTTCTGCGGCCCACATGGCCCCTTCTGGAGGGCCCTTGGGGGCCCCATACCTCATTTTGAATACGCCTTGCTAAAAACAGTTTTACTAGAGATTATTCCATATTCAATTTGACAAACAACAATACATTTTTGAAGATACCTTTTACAGTACATAGACTTGTCTTTTGAAAATCTTTTAAAACACTGGTAAACTGGACCTCTGTTATAAATTATTTACTGCCATCATAAACATTAATTACAAAATATCTGCACAGAAAAATAACCAAGCTGTTTCTTACCTCATTTGATGTAAAGCGTTCTGTTTATAGGCTATATGACGTTACAAATAAATCATGATAACATGAATGATCTCTTCTGTTGTTATGTAATAAACATCATCTGAGGTAGTCTTAACATATAGTCCGTTTACAAGCCACGGGTTAAGTGTTTTTTCACACCAGATATAATATGTAATACATTATACATGTCTTCTCCATTACAATTCTGAATGTTATTTATAACTATTCTGAAACCCTCTATTCTGAGGTTCCAGGTTTGGTTGTCAGTGTGAGTGTGTGCTAGTGTCTGGTTAGAATGAACACGAAGAAAATAGAGACAGAGTTCACATTGTTCGAGCTGATCTCTACTTAAGCGTCAACAGTACTGTACAATACTGTACAGACCTTCTTGATTATGATTATATATTTTACATCAGATATTTTCAGATTTGCAGTGTATCACAGCAGACTGACAATTTGTTTGTCCAGCAAACTGATTGCGCCTTATTTGGGAACAATATAAAACAGGTCATGTGAATAAGGCTTGATGCATAGAAGAGATCTTAGGAAAATGCACAGAATACAGTATAATTTGTAATATTCCCATGTAGTCTCTGACATTTTGAGACTTTGTGCTGTCTTACTAGACAGCAGAATGTTTTATAAAATTGTCGTCAAATTAACACAGGCTAAATGTAAAAACAAAGGAGATACGTGCTACTACTCGCACTATATAAAAGGAAGAGTCGGCAGAGGAGAAGAAGAAGACAGAGCAACAGAAAGAAGGAGTATATGTTATGTGGTTTATGGAGACGAGGTGATGTAGGCCAGTGCTTTTGGAGAAGAGTTCAGACCCTGAAACCACATCCCAGCAGGAGAACGTCTCTCTCTGAACTCACTAAAACCACGTTGTGCTTCGTGGCTCCCTAGAAAAACATTATAACTGCAGTGTGAAATGTGAATATGATGTAAATCTCTTTTCGAAATGTTTTATAAGTGAAGGTATTCCTGTGCTATCAGAAATAATTTGTACCTCTAAAAATCAACTTAAAATAAGTGTGTAGTTTAAAGAACCTTTGCTCTTGAGATGAATGAACAAATGAATGGTGGCATTAGGTAATATAATCAACAGGATTGTACTCAAACTGCAATATGCATATATATATATATGTATATATATATATATTGCGCATACAAAAAAAAAGAAAGACATTGGGGTCGTTATTTTGAACTTCAATAACTTTTGAGACATTTTACAAAGTATATATATTTTTTTAATATTCCTTATGCTAGCTATATATATATATATATATATGTATATGTATATATATATATATATATATATATGCTTTAGTCATTATTTGGCCAATTTACAGAGTGCTGTGGTCTGCACAACACACTAAATCAATACACGCACACATATACACATTCGTTCAACGCGACCCAGCACACATTCTGTTCTCTTTTTTACAACAGGAAACACCTGCACTGTTCTCTTACCACATAAGCGCTCTGATACACATACACACACAATCCACCCATAAAGCATCAAAGTCTTGCACAATCACCTATTTATGACAGTTAAGCCAAAATTTAAGAGATTGTGCATCACCAGATAAGTTACATATGCATTTAAGCTCCAGCTGCTGTGGTGATGTTAAAATTGGCAAAAAACAAAAAAACATTGGCAACAGGCAGAGATATTAAAAATCATCACTTAAACCTTTAGGATTTTCCACACTTTGTGTTGTCAGGCCTGTAGTGAGTCAGAGAGGAAGGATTGTGTAGGACAGGGAAGATACCCCTGAAAACGATACTGAGAGAATCACCCTAATTTCAGAAAACACAAAGAGAATACACATCCTGAGTCATTTTGAGTCATTATTTTATTGTGTCATTTTTTTTCTACACTTACCAGATCTGCTGCAGTGTAACATGAACAGGTAAGAGAGAACAATGAAAAAAAAAAAAAAAAAAAAAGATAATTACTTAAAGCTGCTTTCTTTTTTAGAGAAATCCATTTAATCTTCCCCGAGAACCATAGTTTATACTGGAGCATTATGGGAAATGTAGTTCTGCAGCATAATATGTCGAAGTGCACTACATGATATGAAACTCTCCTACGCCTGAGAAAGAAAGAGAAAGATAGAAAGACGCCTCGAGAAGAACCACTTCCTGTCTTGTTCCTGTCATCATTTCAGACCCTACAGTCATTGTGTGTGTATGTGCTTGTATTCCTGTGTAGACGCTGGGAAATATGAGGGGGCTGTCTGACACAATCTAAAGAAATTCAGTTACAAACAGCTCCCCAAAGGTGCTTAGAAATCTGTTACTTAAGTTACTTGTAAAATGGCACATAAATTATAACTCACTGATATTTTACACATCGGAAAAACATATCCCAAGATTTGACCTGTAATGAAACATCTACACTTTGAAATATATATATATATATATATATATATATATAGAGAGAGAGAGAGAGAGAGAGAGAGAGAGTAGTTAATTTAGAACATCTTCTGACAACAGTCACAATATGTTGATGCAATCTGTCACATAAATTGCAAAGAATGTATCTGTGATTTTTAATTTTTTAAAATTTTTATTATTATCTATTACCTTGAAGAACAGATTTGAATGCTAGTTGTATCATTATTTAACATTTTGACATGCATATATATGACACTATTTTTGTTTTTTAATGGTTTTGACCCATATTTAGTAACAAGCATGGAAAAACACTTTGTTTTTGAGAAAATACAAATGGATTTGTTTAGCTGATTTAACAAAAAAATTCTTTGATACATACATTTTCATTGTTTTATAGCCTGTTCTATCTGCACATCCTGATTTTGCTGAGTTAGATGTGTTCCTAGTTTAACATATTTTGTTGACCCTGGAACATCATTTTAATCCAAAAATGTTGTCTTTACCATATCCCTACACCTAAACCTAACCTTAACCATTAGTAATCAATAAAATCAGAGGAAATGATAGATGAATAACACTGATGTACGGTATAAGCACCAAACACTGTAAGCGTAAACTTCACAAAAACTATAAACGGGTTCTTCAAATCTGATCTGGTTTATCACAATGTTGTTCCAGGGTCAATAAAGATGTGGCACTTGGTAAAATCAGGTTCTGCGTTCTATCTCATGTAACATATAAAACATTAGTGCACTATAACAATGTTAGTCTGAATAAATGTGGCACTGTAGTATTAGTTTAACATATACTTTTCATTTGTGTGCTTTGAAAAAAGAATATACCCCACCAGTAAACTAATACAGGGAACAATATTACTTGTTCTCACTCTTTAATGAAATAGAAAGTTGATATGTGACACAGATGTAAAACAAAAGGTGTTTAATTTTTTTTTTCATTTCCATGTCTGCAAAAGAAATGTCTAGAATTTACAACCTTGTAACTTGTCACCTGTTAATCTCTGCTGTCTTGAAATTCAGTGTGTGCACGTGTCAGAGACAGAGTCATGTTCCTTTAAAATTCATTGTGTAACACTCAAACCACATGACCTGTCTGCACTACACTCTTGTCAGATCAGCTCTCACTGTGATGGACAGGACAAACACATTCAATCACACACAATCACAACGGACAATCCTTCACAAGTTTGCAAAAGATAACATATAAGATGTTTTTGGAAAGAACACAAGATCTCCAATATTATAAACACACATTCTTCTTGCATAGATAAGTATCTCCACGGTGAAAAGAAGTGTGTGTACGTGTGTTAGTGTGCATGCTATGTGATACCTCGGCTCTTGTTCCAGAGAAACAGTAAGAATGACATTCAGGCCTTCAGTGTTGTACCTGGCACACCACCACTCTGAACGTCCAGACCGCTATGGGACTTTTTGCAATCTCTCTATCCTCCTCTGCAGCCAATAACATATGACCATGGATGGCAAATGAGAAGCAAAAGCAAATAATAACTGGCAGATTTTATTTTATTTTTTGCCATTCTTCTGAAAAATGAAGATCATATTTCTTGTGGTTCACATTAGCATGTTGCTACACGGTAAGTCCATGCTTTTTTTAATGCTGATACTGACAAAAGATAAATCATTTTCCTAAACAGTATTTTGTCTTGTTTTTCAGTAGAATATACCTGAACATTCTTAAAACAAGATTAATTTCTTTGATTAGCAATATGTTTCAGATAACATTAGATTTTCTGAATATATATTTTGAACTAATTTTCATACCTCAAACAAATATTTCATATTTCAACAAATAGTGTTTCTTGTTTTAAATATGTGTATGTATGTACTATTATATATTTACTATTTATCTATATACAGTATATATAGTCATTTGATAAATACTGTGGTAATGATTACTGTGTTGTATTCATGGTATTTATGTCAGTATACTAAAGTATTTTGGTGTTATCGTACTACATGTCTAAAACAATATATATATTTTTTGTAACAATTTTTTGCTACTCTTTATTGGTGCCTTACAAAAATCACTATGGAAATCATAGTTTCACAAAATTACTATACCTGAGGAAATATTGCAATGATTTGTTAAATTTCAACAAATGCATCATTTTTTATGCTATATGACAATTTTTTTTATGAAAACAACTAAATAAAATATATTCTCCTCTCTAGTTGTTTTCTCTGCTCAGGGTCGTTTTGCTCAAAAACTGCTGAATGACCTAATGGAGAGCTATTCTAATGCTTTACGGCCTGTGGAGGACACAGACAAAGCCCTTAACGTCACTCTACAGATCACACTCTCACAGATCAAAGATATGGTGAGCACTAAACACACACACAGACACAAGTCTATGGAATACCGACATTAAATCCTGCACCTATTTTACCTCACAATTTTAATCAGTAATAGAACTGAATGAGTTTACAGCTACATGCATCAGACCTACAGCAGAAACAGTGGGTTTGAAATCACTTCCGTTGGTTCTGAGATCAAGGCATACTGTATATCGCACCAGCAAAACACCCACACACTGTCCAACTGGCCTTGATGTGGCATGGCATGTGTATGTTCTGATCATACTTTGGCGACTAAATGCTGAACCCGCAAAGATTGCACAATTGCCCCAAACTTTTAACCTCTTTAAATACATGCCTAGCTCAAAGTCATACTTATGCAGACCTAGTACTTAAATAACAACAGTTAACGATGTAGTGACAGCAAATTCATTAATGGTGCCTATAACCAATTTCAAAGCATGTTTTACCCTCGAAAAGCTTTTGCTTTAGCACACAGAATTTACGTTGGACATCAAGTGGAGAACCACCACAGCAGCTTAATTGTAAACAATTCATTCATTTAATAAGATCATACACATTGGAATGGTCATCAGTTGGGAAAAAAGATTTTTGTTCAAATAATTATGCAGTTACAGAATTACCAACCAGCCAAAACTGCCCCCACTGGATTAATAGCTGGGGTCTTCACTATTTGTTGCAGTTATTATGGATTACTCTAGGTGTCAGTACTTATCAAATGTTTATTGTGTGTATCCTCATCTCATCAACTCTCTGTATCCTGTGACACTGTAAACGTTATATGCTTGTATGTATAGTGTGAGCTGCGTGACTAATGTATAATAATTTCTAGCAAGTGTGCCAATGCAGATCATGTTTTATTCTCACTTCAGAGTGTTTATTTTGTGCGACAGTATGTGTGATCAAGTAACCTACAAAAGTGTTGGATTATAAATTATTTTTCTCCTGGAGGTTATTTATTTATTTACTTCTTGTTATAAAAGTAATGCCTTTTACATATATATATATATATATATATATATACACACACACACACACACACACACACACAGTATAGCAGATTGAGTGAAACATTTAATTAACAAATTAATATAAACTTCAGAATATCTTACTATATGGCTTCAAGCTGAAGTGCTGAATAAACTCTTACCTTTTTATAGCATCATTTCAGAATGGTTTAATCTTGTACATCTTGTGCTTCAATGGAAGAAATAACACCTGTTTGCACAAAATAGTTCACATCAATATCACAAGTTTGTTTATTTGATTAGACAGCGATATAAGTGTAAATGATGACAGAATTTCATTTTCGGGTGAACAATTTATTTAAATTCTGTCATTTAATTGCAATTGTATGGTTTTACATTCAGTGTTTGTGTCTCTGTCTGTCTGTAGATAATGGTTATATAAGACACTGGTAGTCATTGTTATGTGTGTTCCAGAAAGAGACAATGGATTTCTCATTTAAGAAGCACTGAATTTCCGCCCTGATCAAACTCAATCAAATATTAATTTACTGAACCTGAGGAGTACTTTTAACCAATGAGATGTAATATGTAGAAGGCATTAAGTGCAACCTAAGGGTTCAGACTTTCTGTCCTTTCATTCTTTGTTGTGAGAAAGTGTTGCATGTACAACAACAGGGTTTATCTTTCAGTGCAAGACCCTGTGTGACTGAATACTTGGTCTTAACATACCATGTAACTCATACCATTACCTCAAAGAAAAATAGATATCTAACCTTATCACATTTGAACATGTTCACAGTAAGCACATAGGGTTTCAAGCTCCAAAAGGACATAAGGTGGCACAAAAGAAATCCATACAACTCTAATAGTGGGATAATCCTTAGTCCATGTCTTCTGTGATCACTGTGTATGATAAATAGACCAAGATTTAAGTGGTTATTCACAAATCAAATAACTGATTAATTCATACATACAGAGCTTAAATAAATAAAAAATTACGTGCAGGTTTGTAAATTAAAGTTGCTTTTACTTTGTGTTAGGATGAAAGGAATCAGATGTTGACCACATACCTCTGGGTGCGTCAGATCTGGCATGATGCTTATCTGAGTTGGGATAAAGATGAGTATGATGGACTTGAGGTCATTCGAATACCCAGCAGTCTTGTTTGGAGACCAGACATCGTTCTGTATAACAAGTAAATACATGCTATATGCACGCTTTATCTTGCATAAAACAGGGAAACACACAAATTTGTTTATTTAAATATGATATAGTGTGACAATGTAAAAATTCATACTTAAGTAATATAGACAACAGGCTTGAATTAGATTAATGAATACATAAAAGACTGAATTATTGACCTCTATATGTTTTTCACTCAGTGCGGATGAGGAGGACTCCTCTGGACCTCCAGACACAAATGTGGTGTTGAGGTATAATGGTGAGATCACTTGGGACTCCCCTGCCATCACTAAGAGTTCCTGTAAGGTGGACGTCTCTTATTTCCCCTTTGATAGTCAGGAGTGCAACCTTACCTTTGGCTCCTGGACCTATAATGGCAACCAGGTATATGCACTTGATATGTGTACACACTTAGCAAGTACAATTGTAAGCATGCATACTTGTGTTGAATTATTCTAATACGTTGCTTTGGATAACAGCTTTTTGAGTCACACTTTATATTAGGTGGCCTTAACTACTATGTACTTACATTTAAATTAATAATTTGATACAATGCATTTATTGTGTACATACATTTTTTTATGTAATTACATCTTTATGTAATTAATTTTTGTAATTACATTTATAATAACACTATTAACACATCCGTTACACCTTAACCCACTCTTAAACATACCCATAGAACCAATCCTGTCCCTAACCTTACCCGTATCCCACCTCAATAGCAGCAACAGTGTTTTGAAATATATAAACACAATAAGTACATTGTACTTATTTTTTGATGTAAGTAGTTAAGGCCAACTGTTGTAAAGTTGGATTGCTTATAGATGTAACATGTAGTCCCCTAATTCACTAACAGTAGGTATGAACAGGGGTATTTGTAACACATTTGGGTTTTGCTCATTTACTCTCATTTTAGTTTTGAGTACATGCAAGTCAAAATTCAAAATAATAGAATTAGAATTCAAAATATCACAATTCAAAATATCCATAGGGATAATTCACTCAAAAATGTACTCATCCTCCACTTGTTCAGCTGTTGAACACAATAGAAGATAAAGTGAGTAAATGATGACAGAATTCTCATTTTTGAGTAGACAATCCCTTCAACAAAAGGATGAAATAAATGTAACAGTAAATGAAAAAGCTTGACATACACTGAATGTATTGTAGATGTATATGCTGCTGGTCAGTACGTCCTCAACATCCACAGATTATGAAGGGAAATCAGAATATATACAAAAACACAGTAAGGAGGAATATTACTAGTTAAAGTGTATGGTGGCTAGTACCGTTATACCAGTATAAAATGTATGCTGGCTGGACCACTGTGTCATCTTCATGCATGGGAACCTCATTTCTCAAAATAAATGGAACTTTTAAAGAAGAAATCATTATTTACGTATATCCTTTAAAATTATATATAAATAGATGTCCATATCTAATGTAAATGAAACCCTGTTATACAGATGTAGTTTTGGAACTGTGAATTGTCCTCTACTAAAACTCTCATCACTGTAACCCCAGGTGGATATCAGAATGGGCATGGAGAGTGGCGACCTTTCAGACTTTGTGGAAAACGTGGAATGGGAGTGTCACGGCATGCCGGCCGTTAAGAATGTTATAATGTACGGCTGCTGCTCTGACCCGTACCCTGACATAACGTACACAGTCCTGCTCAAGCGGCGTTCTTCCTTCTACATCTTCAACCTTCTTCTGCCGTGTTTCCTCATCTCTTTCCTGGCTCCACTGGGTTTCTACCTGCCTGCTGATTCTGGGGAGAAGGTCTCACTGGGGGTGACAGTTCTGCTGGCTCTGACTGTATTTCAGCTGATGGTGGCTGAGAGTATGCCACCTTCAGAAAGTGTTCCCCTAATTGGTAAGTTTACAACAGAGCAGAATTTGGAAATATTTGGATTTGGATTGGTCTTTCTTTCTTTCTTTCTTTCTTTCTTTCTTTCTTTCTTTCTTTCTTTCTTTCTTTCTTTCTTTCTGTCTTTTCATTTCTCTCTGGCTAGAGAATATGGTCAATTCTGTTAAAATGCTAAATGTGGTTCTGTTTATACAGTTTGGATATAAACAAAAGTGACAACCAAATGCTGTAAAGTGACTCAACTTCTAGTCTTCTGTCATTGTCACTATGATTAAACACTTTACTCATGGCTCAATTGGCCCCCTAGTGGAAGTTGCAATTAACTATCAGTTTGTGAAGTGAAGTAAAAGCAGAGTACATATTACACATCACAGTCTCAGTAAGACTCTCTATTGTAAATGAATGATTTATGGCTATGGCTGTAGCTGACAATAAGAAAAAATGCTATATTGTCTGTTAATCAATTAATCAATCAATCAATCAATCGATAAAATTAAGATTGTGTCACTACATTTTCACAAATAAGAAATATATTATCATTATTATTGATATGTTCAAATATAATATGTCATGCAAAGAAAAACAATGTCTATTGTTTATCCTTTGTCATAAGCATTGGCAGCCTCTTTGTTATTTATCCATCGTTTGTCTTTCCTATAGGAAAATACTACATTGCAACAATGACCATGATAACGGCCTCTACATCTTTGACTATCTTTATCATGAATATACACTTCTGTGGAGCGGAAGCCAAACCTGTGCCCCACTGGGCCAAAGTCCTGATAATAGACTACATGTCGAAGATCTTCTTTGTGTATGAGGTAGGGGAGAACTGTACCACACCTGAAAGTGACCGAGGCACATTGTTCTCTGAAGACCCACTGGCTAGCCTTGAGAGAGATGGGTATTTTGACAAAGGGGTTTATGGAGACTGTCACCATGATGACAGAAACCACCGTCAGTTTAATGGGTACAATCACAGAGACCACCGGCATGGGAATGGGTACCATCACAACAACAGTGACTATCGACAACAGAGGCATAACCAGCAAAGGAGGACCCGCTCATCTTCAAATTCCCCTATTCGACAGAATGCCCATCATCCAAAATACACACACTACATTGGCCGAGATGGAAGTGAAAAGCTCCCACTGACAAGCCAGGAGAAACTCAAAGATAGCGAACTCTCCATTCCAGAAAAACTTACTGGATACACCTACGATCATGGCAATGGTTATCTCAGTGGAGTTGGGTATCACCACGATAATAGCTACAGCAAAACCTTTGGAGCAGATAGTTATAATAAGACCACCACTGGCACAGGATGTGTATGTGTCTGTGGCCAACATCAGAAAGTGGTGCGAAACATCGAGTACATAGCTAACTGTTTCAGAGAGCAGAGGGCACACCAAGCCAAAGGGGCTGAGTGGAAGAAGGTTGCCAAGGTGATGGACAGGTTCTTCATGTGGGTGTTTTTCATTATGGTCTTCCTTATGAGTATCCTTGTCATGGCCAAGGCAACCTAGACCGTTTACACCTGAAAGATGTAATCAATTGATATTTCATATTGGCTAACACTATGTGTCAAAAGACCAGTTAGTTAGTGATTGTTCTTTTTTTTTTCAAACAACAATTCCAATAATCTTGTATTTGTTGGCAAATGGGCTCATGTTCTACATTCAACGTAATATGTGGGTTACAGTTAATGCACAAGCGTTAGTTGTTTGAATGTTTTATTTTCTTCATTGTTTATTTCATTCTTTACATTCAAGAAGATTCTCTGGTTGTAACAGTTAAAGAAACGGCATTAATATTTTAGGTGTAGATGTGTTCCCACATGTGTATATAGTGTAACACAATCTCTTTGTCTGGCATGGACAAACATTAATAATGCACAATTAACCCTGCACATGCGCATGGACAGACATCCACACTAATGCACATTAAAAATGCATAAATAGACCAGTCTTGACTGTTGATCACACACACAGTGTAAAACTTGCATCCTTGACCAGTGCTCACATATTATCTCTTCAGAGAAATAGACATTCTGCAATTTCTGTATTTTCTTTTTTCTTTGATTTGCTGTGCTTGTTCCTTGCTTTGTTCTCTTCTTATATTAATATTCTTTACAAATGGTGCTACACCATTTGTATTATTTATTATTTTATTAAATAATAAAAAAGCATGATCAATCACAGAATCTTAGAATCTCAGAAATATCAAATGATAATAAAAGGAAAAAGAAATTAAATGTAAAAAGTGAAATTAACACTGGCACCTAACTGCTGAAACTTGATTATTTGGAGATGTATCAATTTATGCACATGCGTAAGTATTAAACCAAGCCTTGCATGAAAATGAGCTCCTGAAATGCAGATTAGTGGAGAGATTTACTTTAATAGCTATCCACTAGCTATGACTTGAGGAATACTGTTTCTGGGACTACTGATTTCAACTGAGAATATCTCAACAGCCTTTTATAAACACTATTTTTTCAAATCAAACATTTAGGCTAAGATTTGGAAAACTAATGGTATAGACTACAGGCTCTTGGCATCCTAGACACCCATATTTTAACAATTCATAAATAATAGATCACTGTCTGGCCATCTGAGATTTCAGTATGGAGATAAAGGTTAGGATGATGTATTTTCTGTAATATTACAGCACACCTTGAGTGTATATTATTGTTTTCTTTTGATAGAGCATTTGGACCCGGAAACAGTGTTGCATGTTAGTTGCAAACAGTGTTGCAAACTTCACTGCAATCACTTTCCAAAATGTCATTTTTGTGGAAATATTATGAAGTCTGTAAAGTCTGTAAAGGCCAGAGACACTGAAGGAAGAAAATACTGTACTGTAGCAGGCAGAGCAAGCTCACTGTTTGCGATGCGCTAAATATTGGAAGAAAATCCTAAATATTGATTCGGGGGTTTATACAAATGTATTTCTGAAGGTAACTTACAGTCTTCAGAAAAGTTTAGATGGTATTTTCCTTCATCTTGTCTTTGTATAATGCATATTAAAGCAGTGTTTAAGCACAGTGCTGCTGCGGAAACCAAGGAAACAATTTTGCTGCCGTTCCATTAGCGCCACCTGCTGTCAGAGAGTGAATTTGCATTCTCATCCAGTCTGTCTGCTGCTTTTGTTTCGTTTAAGGATGTTTTATGTAGCATGATTTCACTAAGTTGGTCAGAAAATTCTGTTTTTGCTTCAAATTGTATAATTTAATAACAATAGGTTACTGTTCGTAAACCCCAGTTCTCTGAAACATCGAGTGGAGAGATCCACTCTGCAGAAGCATCCAATTGCACCAAGTCTGGCTTGACAGACAGGAGTGGGTGTCCAATGGCAGGTAAGGGGTGCCCTTAACTGAGCACATAAAGCCCCCACACGCGCTACCCATGTACACATCTGTACCTCAGTGAGCATATTCACTTCTCGTGCAGAAAGCGGGGCAAACTTGGTGGATCTCTCCACTCGATGTTTCAGAGAACCGGGGTTACGAACAGTAACCTATTGTTCTCTTTCATCACCTCTATATTATAGAATTATACATATGAATATATTGACATACATATAAAAATATAATAATGTGACAGGGGAGGGTACAGATGACCTGCTTAAAGAGATGAATAAGCCGGGCCGGACAACCCAGGCTTAAAAACGTGTAAAGGGTCTAAGAGCACAAGGCTACAAAGAGCCCACACCAAAACAGAGTAAGCTACCAGGGTGTGGGTAACATCAAGCTGGTAGTATATGACAAATGTGTGTGGAGAGGCCCAGTTTTCAGTGGCACAAAATGTCCTGCAAGGAAAAACTACTTTAGACAGAGCCCACAAGGCCGCTATGGCCCGAGTGAACTTCACTCTGAGGCCCACACAGCCGCACTCGATTAGACTCATATGCCAGAGCTGGCTTGCATGAGCCAATTAGAGAGGCATTGGTTAGAAAATGGGTTTCCCCGTGTTAAGGGGCCAAAAAATTGAAGAGCTGATCACTCCTCCTGAAAGGGCTGGTTTTGTCGGCTGGTCTCTGCACAACAGGACATAAAGCATTTAGCCTCTGATCCTCTGCAGAGGAGAAAGGAGGAGGGTGAAAAGCAGAAGCTCAAACACTTTACAAGTGAAAGCTGGGAACCATTCTGGCAGAAAGGCTGGGTTAGGCCAGAGAAAACCCTATCTCCACTGTGAGAGGATTAGTGCACGAGAGATGAACAGAGCACGCGTGCAAATCACTGACATGTTTTGGCGGAAGCCAAGGCCAGGAGCAGAGCTGTCTTGAAAGACAGAAACTTACAGGAGATATCTCTCTACAAAACATCAGTGACTGACTGATATGATATTAGCTGGTACTCCTTGCACCACTCCTCAAATACATGCCACTTGCAATCATAAAAGGAGCATGCAGAAGAGACTTCAGCCTTCTGAGTAGTAGCAATAACACGTGGGGGGGGGACAATGTGTTTAAGTTTGCCCACTCATGGGCCAGGCCCTGAGAGCCACCCAGTCCAGGTGAGAGTGGTGGATTTCCCCGTTTGCTTGGGACAGGAGGTCCGTGCATAATGGGAGGGACCATGGCTAGGCATACAGAGGAGGGATTATCTCTGCCAGCCATGGAGATTTAGGCCACTCGGGTGCTATCGAAATAACCGTTAAACTCTGCTCTTTTTCGTTTTCACATGAGGAAAAGAGATGAACAGCTGCCTGACCAAACCTCTTCCATAGCAGTTCTGCTATCTGAGGGTGGAGGCGCCATTCTCCGTAGAGTGGGTTCCCCCACAACAAAAGGACTGCGCCCCTGTTCAGAATGCCCAGGACATGGGTTGTCCGTAAGGACAGAAAGAGCCACCTGCTCCATACTAACAGCCTTTGAGCTGTGCATGAGGCTTGGAGGAGTGCATCCCCCCTGGCGGTTCATATGACTGTGGTGTTGTCAAATGCACCAGCACGTGAAGTCCTTGCAGTCAGGGCAGAACATGTTTTAGAGCCTCCCGAACTGTGAGGAGCTCCAAATAATTTATGTGGGTGGAGCAGAGTGTGCTCAGCCACACAGTTCAATGTTCTGGATGGTTCCTCATCCTGTTAAGGACGCGTCTATCGTTTCCACTTTCTGCAACATGATGGCCCCCAGTGGATCCTATGAGCGTAACACTCTGCATTCCTCCAGTGATGCAGCGGTGCTGTGCACGAGTGCATCACTGTGCCAGAGCGGTAGATCACATAATGGGCTGAAATGAAGAGATAAAACCCATTTCCAGAACGCCCTCATTTCCAGACGGCTCGGAGGTAAGACATGAAGAAGAGAAAACGTTTTTGCGACAGGCGCGCGCCCGTTCTACCGGAATTCAGCTCCAGAAACAGAAATGTCACATTCTGTGCAGGAGTGAAATCGCTCTTGCTCGCATTCACTCTTTAGCCGAGGGCTGTGATGTGAGTGAGCACACTGGCCGTGATTTGCATCATTTTCTCAAGAGTGCGCAAGCACTGTAATGCAGTTTAGCTTCAGACGCAGAAATATCACATTCTGAGCAGGAGTGAAGTCGCACTTGCTCGCATTCACTCTTTATCCGAGGGCTGTGACGTGAGCGAGCACACGGGCCATGATTTGCATCACTTTCTCAAGAGCGCACAATCACTGTAATACAGTTTAGCTCCAGACACAGAAATATCACATTCTGGGCAGGAGTGAAGTCGCTCTTGCTCACATTCACTCTTTAGCTGAGCGCTGTGACGTGAGCAAGCACACAGGCCGTGTTATGCATCACTTGTAATGCAGTTTAGCCCCGGACACAGAAAAATATCACATTCTGGGCAGGAGTAAAAATGTTTTCGCTCACATTCACTCTAACGCCAAGCGAAGTGACACGAGCGAGCACATAGGGAGTGATTTTCATCACTTTCTCTCTTGAATAGGCTATAATCAGCCAATCCTATATATGTCAGGATATTGGGACCCTCTATTCTCAGCGTGGTCACGCCAGCTCACGCTCACAGACAGATCATCCTAGGCTTGAGCGAGCCCAAAAGGGAGAACTGTGAATTCTTAGCACATGTTTTGGTAGGCGAAATGAATGAATTCCCTATACAGAGGATAAATGCTTATGTTGGAAATAGCATCTTTTTAGATTGAATGATGTGAACCAATCGATTACTGAACGTAAGAGAGAGCCGTGTGTTAACATTCTGAAATTGTATTTCCTCAAATGTTTGTTTGACAACGAGATCCAGAGTAAAACGGAGAGAACTGTCATTATTTGGAACTAGGAAATAACGAAGAGTAAAGCCCCTGTCTGCTCAAGTGTGGGGGAGATCAACCCCTTTCTCGATGAGGAAGGAGATTTCGTCTTTCAGAATGTGAGCAGAGCTCTCTTCCAGATGAGAAGAGAGAACTCAGTTGAAACGTAGGGTCTTTTGCAAACTGAAGTCTGAACCCCTTCGTCATAGTGTGAACCACCCTTCCAGGAGCTGATAAAAACAGCCAGACTGTTACATTATTCATGAGTATCCCCACACACACTGGAGAACTGCTTCAAGCTGCTAGTTCGGCTGGTTCGCTCATTTGTGGTACAATGGTGCCATCTCGTGGGAAACGAAGGGATGACATGTGGGGCTGTAAAGAGATGTTCGTTAACGAATGCATGTGATTCGTTTGTTTTATCTATTTATTGTATTTTTTATGTGTTGGGTAACACTGAGACCGAAGTCTTTATATAAGTTGTGAGATAAGTGTGAAGGGAGCTGTGTGGTTACACTGCTTGTGCACTTTTTCTCACTAGTAGTTCTATCCTATACTTTGTGTCATTTTGGTGATTTATTTAATTATGATCCCTGTCAGCATTGATTGACAGGTTATCATATGTCAGATGTGTACATAGATTTTATGACCTGATTTATAGCTATGTGACCCTCTCTGTCACCCTGACTGTCACGTCACTGGGTCCTGTCACCCCTGACTGACATGATTGTAGGGTGATATTTTTATCTCTCACCTGTGCCATGGAGTTTTCATGGAGTTCCTTCCTGAGCTGTAGCTAGCTTCCAGTGTGGAGGTGTTCGGTTCTTCCTGATTGTAGAAAAATGGCTGAGCAAAGGGGTGCGGATTGACACCTTAACAGGATCAATGTTTGTTTTATCTATAAGGTATATGCTAATGCCTAGTCACCAATTTGTCCCTGCCGGCAACGTCTACAACCTCCTCTGAATAAGGAGGCTGTCTGGGGCATCTGGCTTCCATGTTTGTGTTTTAGATCAACACCTTTGGTGTATTGGTGTCTAGACAAAAAAAAGCTTCTCCCCAATCTGTTTCCAACCGTGATGTAGTCGGTGTCCGATATAACGTTTTAATTTGTTTGTTAACAGGGATGGTTCTTTGTTTTTGGCGGGATGAAAGACATCCAGACATGTGTCAAACCCCTAAACGGTTCAGTTCTGCTTGATCTATAGGCTAAATGTCGTTAGCTAAGACATCGCTGTTTTGATTGTTTGCAACAATACTGAAATGCTCTGGCAATACGAATGTAAAAATATTACTTTTGCCAATAAAGCACCTGAAAACTGAAACACAGAATTAAAGAATTCACCAAGAGCATTTTTCTATATGCGTCTAAAAAAAAGGTGCTATGCCTGGGCATGTTTTTCTTTATCATCTCTATGCGTGTATGCTAACACCTCTGTAGGATCAGAACAACCTAATCTGTAGGTTGAATAGATAAACTTATGAGAAGCAATCTTAAGTTAAAAATTATTCAAACCACCAACTTCTCAGACTAGCCCACCCTATCCATTTCCTTCTAACAGTGAAGGTGATTGTGGGGTCTAACTGACAGTAGATATCCTCTATGTGCTTGTGTTAAGGGCTTTACAATATCCACCTCATATAGATATGCATCATGCCTTAGTCCAGTTCAGTTTATTTTATTTATAAAGCACAATAAAACAACAATGGTTGACCATTGTGCTGAACAATATAGTTTAAAAGAAATCAAAATACACAACATTTTAAATAAGCCCTGCCTAGACAATGAACACACGTAATGGTTTTTATACTGTACAAACTGTATTTTCCCTCACCCTACACCGACCTTACACATAAACCTACCCCTTACAGAAAACTTTGTGCATTTTAAGATTTTCAGAAAACTACATTCTGTATCATTTATAAGCTTGTTTTCCTCATGGGGACAAAAAAAAATGTCCCCACAAGGACAAGGATTTTGGATATTGCCATCTTTATCCCCCATAACGCAGGGTATACCTGAGCCACACACACACACACACACAAATCTGAGTATGCTAAATTTTAAATATGTATGTGTTGTGTTTACTTTTTTGTTGTTATTTAAGAAATGTTTTAATTTTAATCTAGCCTGTAGATATTTGTGTTCTGTAAAAGAACAAATACACATTTCACTTAAAACTTGTCAGTAAAATAATTACACCTACAGTTTTAAACATGTTTAAAAAGTTTTAAACACATTGTGTGTCACTAAAGCAAATCATGCTGTCTATTGTCTTTAAATGAAACTTTAGTTTTATTCTTTAATTCTTTTATTCATTTTTTACTTCAGAAAAGTTTTTGAAATATATGACTGAACTTTTCTCATTTGACAGACCTACGTTTCAAATTAGTTATTATTTACCCGAGGTGTTTAACAGCCACAGGGAATACCTGTTGTTTTCTAATGTTCATGAAACCTTTATTGGTGTAAATTTCTCACCTAGAACACAAAACTTGTACATTTTGACTATTTCACTCTTTTGTAGGTATCATGTCTAAGAATCACAATCTTTTGTAAATGACATTTTTTTTACACCACTAGTTTTAGTCATATTATCAAGATTTCAGATGGCCGTTCACAATTTGTTTGTTGGACTGTGTATGTTTTTAGGTGAAGACAGCTCTTTGTGAGCTGTCATCATAATAGGAATAAATGAAAATCATGAATTTAAGTAACAGTCTTTTCTCTTTGAGATATTTTTTTTAGTGCAACTTTGTGTTTGTCCACGATGTGCGAACACATGAAGCATCAACACGAAAATTAAGTCTTGCTGTTTTACCCTTAAAATTATTAAAACTGAAACTAATCAAACTATTGCACTGAAAGCTGCACATTCATTTAAGTTTGACCATGTTAAAATTTCCACACTCTTGTAAAGAGTATTGATAAATTTAATTCATAACCTTTCGTACATTCAAGAGACAAAATCACTAAGAAAGAGAGTATAGCAAGACAAGAAAATGTTTATAATGCATATATAGAATTCAGAAAATCTGTTTCATAAAAATATTAAAAGCGGATTTGTAAATTATATTTTTTATTACTCCACTGGATTTAGTCATCTTGCTCAGATAGCAGATGACACAATTCACATTTCGTTTGTTTGGCCGTATTTGTTTTAAGACTCCTCCGCAAGTTCATGCTAATCCTTGCCTAGGAAAGAAAGCGTGACTAGCACATACTTATTCATTTAAGAAAATTACTGAACATTTAACTGAACTTTTGATTATTTTGACAAACTTCTATTTCAAATGATTTCGCTTGAGATGTTTGTCCACAGAATCTTTTTCAACACAACGACATTAAACATTAAAGAATGTTATCAGTCACTATCGCCATCTTCTTTGACTCAAATAAAGCAACATCTCTGGTGTACGCAAGCATCTACAATGTGTGCATGTGCTAACATCTTTGTTTCTCCACTTCTGTCATATTTATTTGATGTAATGCAAGCATATTTTGAGAACTATGATGTTCCACGCTTTTGTAAAGGTTATAGAAAAAATGAAAACATAATCTTTACATAGGAATTATCTTTGCGCAAAAACAAAAAATTTATAAAAAAAAAATCATTGAATTACGAAATGCAAAGTGTATACATCATTTAAGAAAAATTGCTTTAATGCATACAGAATACAGAAATCCTCCTCTTGATCTATTGTGACTATTGTTTTACACTCACAACTGAAACATATCTAACCATAGTGCTCAAAGCTACACATTCAGTAAAGTTTGAGGTTGTACACAGTCCTGAAAAGGCTACAGGCACAAAATATGAAGGAATTTTTTGTGCTCCCTATGTAACTCAAGAGTCCAAGTCACTAAGAAAATTATCATATAAATACAGAAAACCATAACATTATACTACATTCCCTTTGAAAAGGTTATAGACATAGTCATTTATACAGGAAATATGTTTGCACAACAGAAATATGTATCAGTATAACAAATACCTAATACTGAAATCCTCTCTTCTAAATATATTGTTAAAGTTTTAATGTTGATTTTGATGGCCTCCACCACTAGCTGATACCACTCTATACTTTTTCATTGTTTTTTAGATGAAGACTATTCTCAGAATCTGGTCAATCATGTCGCATGTCGCGAGTGTTTACAGGAAACCATTATAAGATAATAAAAGGATATTCCTTCTACAAGAGATTGTTTGAACTGAGCTTGTGATGTACTGTAAAGCTGTTTCTGGTCTGTCTGCAAAGCGGCCACGAGACACAAGCCCCTCGATCCTACTGTTTCTCTGTTACACGTACATCTATTTCATTTAGAACACAAAGTTGCACATTACAAGTTGAAGATAGTGTGGATAGTAAGCCACCTGTGAAACAAGCCGGCCGCTTACTAAAAGGGAGTTTTTTTTGTTTTTTGTTTTCGCCACACAGAGAGTATCTGGCGTGGCGCAGGATTCCTAGGAAGGGACATTTTTAAACCCTCGTCACAGCGCTGCTGTATTAGCGCGACAGCAAGACCGAAGAGAGCCTGGCCAAGCTAGACAGGCGCTTCGCTTTTCGCTGTCAGGCAGACCCGAACGATTAATCCACAGTGCGTGCTCTCCATCCACTGAGAGAGCCCGCTTGTCAAGAAAGTTTGATGGGCATTACTGAGAACGAGGTCATTCACCGTGAATAACTCCTACCAGAGAACGTGGGTGATGGCGACCCATTTTCTGGTTGTCATCCCATGTCGACCAGCAGTTCGCTGGTAAGCGAATGGCAGGGAGGAGACGCTGAGGGCTCTTACCGCTAAAGCTGGGGCTTAATAAGACGCCTGATGAATGGACGCAGAAAAACGATCCATTTGATGCTAAAGCACATGTGTTTTGCACATGCAGAGAAAACGTGTCCTTTTCCTGGTCCAATGCATTAGAGGTGCTGGCCATTCAATACTGAGGCGAGCGGCCGCTTGCTCATAAAACGCGAGGAGGACTGATGAAGGCCTTTATTGTCTGTGTCTCCCGGAGTCAGGTAGCCTGTCAATGAAATGGGGATCGGCCGGCAAAATATCTCTGTGTGTCGGCCACCTTGAGCAGGAGCACGATTATTATTTATATATTTATTTAAATCGATGGCTTCCTGAACGTGTTGAAGACCCATGCAAACACTGCAAAGAATGGGGATCCCTAACGGCGATGAGGGCGCTGCATGCAGCCGGGCAGGCTCGTGACAGGTTGTCCACGGTGGTAAATGGACTTGGTTAGGAAAGCGCCAATAACAACGGACAATGGAAAAGGACAGGTAAGAGGCGGGCAGCCTAGTAATAGTGCAAGTGTGGGCGGCTTGCAGAATAAAAACAGCTGACCTGGTAAATTGACAAGCATGCCTGGCGGAGGCTGATCCAGATATATGTCCTCCTGTAGATGGTTAAGTGAAGTCAAAACCAACGAGCTGTGAGTACAATTCAGAGGTCGCAAGAAGCTAATTTCAACTGAGGAAAGGTAGCGCATGTGGGGGCTTTATGCGCTCGGTTAAGGGGCAGCCCCTTACCTGCCATTGGACATGCGCTCCTCTCTGTCAAGCCAGACTTGGTGCAATTGGATGATTCTGCAGAGGTCAGGCGCGGATGCCCTTCCCATAGAACACGAGATAATGAAATAGAACACAATGTAGCAGCAACTCTAGCAGCAAACAAAGCATCAATTCAGCAAACACTTGAGAAACAAATCAAATAAAAAAAGAAACGTCTTAGGTTACGTATGTAATCATGGTTCCCCAAAGAGAACGAGACGCTGCGTCCGAAAACGCTTTGGGAATGCCTTCAGCGTGACCGTGCTCTGAATCACATGTGTAATCAGTCCAATGGAAGGGCGAGGCGTCATGGCGGGGTGACGTCACAACCAGGAAGTTTAAAAGCACGTGTGGCGGAGCCGGCGTCAGCCTCAGGGAATGAAGCAAGCGTTGGCAGGGATGGCGGAAGTGTGGCCTCGAGACACAGCGTCTCGTTCCCTTCGGGGAACCATGGTTACATACATAACCTAAGACGTTCCCCTTCAGGAACTCGAGCTGCATCCGAAAACGCTTTGGGAACGAGATACCCATGCCACCACACTGACAAGTCCCTGCCCAGTGTGTACTAGGATGAGAGGACAGAAGAGCCCGGAGTGGCTCACATGTCGAGGTCATAGAACCTCACGAAAGTGAGGGGCGTGGACCATCCGGCTGTGTTGCAGATGTCCTGCATCGACACACCTGCTAAAAAGGCCTTGGAGGCCCCACACCTCAGGTTGAGTGAGCTCTGACTCCCATTGGCGAGGGGAGCTGAGAGGACTCATAGGCAGTGTTAATCGCATCCACTATCCACCTACTGATGGTCTGCTTTGTAGCAGGAAGACCCCTCTTAGGGGGACCATAGCAAACAAGCAGTTGGTCCCCCTTTCTCCACAGGGCAGCTCTGTGGATGTACATACAATTAAGCTTCTGCTGGTCTGGCTCCCTGAAGGGAGGAGGACAGAAGGCCTGAAGTACGATGGGCTGTGGTGTAACGGAGGGAACTTTAGGTACATACCCCGCTCGAGGGTAGAGAAAAACTTAGGCAGGGATAGGCAGGGGCCACTGAAAGGGCCTGAAGATCACCAACTCTCTTTAGAGAGGAAATAGCCAGAAGGAAGGTAGTCTTAATAGTGAGGAGTCTGTCAGATATCTCCTCGATGGGCTCGAAGGGAGCCTAGCAAAGACCCTCTAGCACCACAGCCAAGTCCCACGTGGGGACACGTGAACGTACCCTCAGCCTCAGCACACCGCAGAGGAAACGTGTAACAAGGGGGTGTCTACCCACTGACTGACCACCGACAGGAGCATGGTAGGCCGCAATGGCCGCCACGTAAACTTTAATGGTGGAGTGGGTTAACCCTGCGGAGAAACGGGCCTGCAGGAACTCCAGCACTATAACAATCGGGCAGTTAACTGGGTCGAGCTGGCGGTCTCCGCACCATGAAGTGAAGAGTGTCCACTTCAGGGCATACAGTTTCCTTGTAGAGGGAGCTCAGGATTGGAGGATGGTCTCAACAACCTCGGTTGAGAGACCGGAAGCTATGAGCTGTGCCCCCTCAGTGGCCACACCCACAGCTTCCACAGCTCCGGGCGAGGGTGGACGATAGTGATCTCTCCTGACAGGAATCTCCCATGGAGTGCCGTCGAGGAGAGAAATCAGGTCTGAGAACCATACTCGGCCCGGCCAGAACGGCGCAACCAGTAGTAGACTGACCTCGTCCTGGTGCACTCTCACCCGAACTACCGGGAGCAGAGTGATAGGGGGAAAAGCGTACAGACGAAGCCTTGGCCAAGTCTGCACCATAGCATCCAGTCCTAGAGGAGCTGGAGGAGTCAGAGGGGACATTGCGCTGACTCTTGAGTCACAAACAGGTCCACCTGTGCCTGGCCAAACACTCTCCACATCTGCTTCACCACCTCATCCATTCCCCTGGCCTTGGCCCCTGTCTCCACAGAACGTCTGCTACCACATTGAGATGGGAATGTGCACTGCTCTTAGTGGGAGGAGTTTACCCTGCGACCACACAAGGATCTGGTGCGCCAGCTTGTACAAGGGTTGCGACCACAGACGTCCCTGGTGGTTTATGTACGAGACCACCGACGTGCTGTAGGTGCACACCAACACATTGTGATCTCTTAGGTCTGGGAGGAAGTGTTTGAGTGCACAAAACACGGCCAGCATCTCCAGCCAATTGAGTTTAGTCTTAACCCCTGGTCTTTCATGTGGGCGAGAACAACATCTTGATGTCGAGCCGCTGTCTGCTCTGATTGAGCTAGGATCAACCAATCGTCAATATAATTCAATATGCGGATGCCCTGAAGCTGCAGCGGGGCCAGTGCCACATCCTCACACTTCGTGAAAGTACGGGGTGAGAGTGCTAGGGCAAAAGGAAGAACTCAATATTGGTAAGCTTCGCCCCCGAAAGCAAACCTCAGCAACTTCCTCTGAGTGGGAAGTGTGGAGACATGTAAGTACGCGTCCTTTAGATCTATCGTGACAAACCAGTCCTCGGACGTGATATGAGACACGACATGTTTGATTGTGAACATCTTGAACTTCAGTCACATGACTGAGCAGTTCAGCTGATGCAGATCTAAAATGGGATGCAGTCCTCCATCCTTCTTTGGAACTACGAAGTACCGGCTGTAAAATCTGGACTGTCTCTCGTGAGGAGGGACCACCTCAATGGCCTCCTTCCTCAGCAGAGTATTGACTTCTTGTTCCATCACCAGAGCCTGCTCGGGCCGACCAGTGTCGGAGTAACCCTGTTGAATGGCGGTGGCGGAGCGCCGAACTGAATACGATAGTCTCTCTCTACCGTGTGCAGGACCCAACGAGATACATTTGACAGTAGTTTCCACGCTGCCAAGTAATCTACTAAGGGAATCAGTCTCTTGAGACTGACCTCTGGTGTAATAGGAGCGGCTAGATCGGTGCCCTAAAGCGGCCGAACATGCCAGAAGGCGCAATGAGGCCATGAGACAGACCCAATCTTTATCCCTCATGTCTGAGAGGGTCAGCCACAGATGTCTCTCCGCTGCCACCATAGCTGCCATGTAGCGCCCAATGGCACGGGCAGTCTCCTTGGTGGCACGGAGAGCTAAATCAGCGGTTCTTCTAAGCTCAGAAATATCTTCTGACTTGAACCCCTCACCCTCATCTAACTCCTTCAGCAGTTCGGTTTGGTACACCTGTAACACAGACATTGTGTGCAGACACGCACCAGCCTGACCTGCTGCCGCATACCCTTTGCTCATCAACGTAGATGTAGTGCGTAGCGGTTTGGTGGGAAAAGCCAGAGCCTTGAGAGACAATGCTACTCCGGGCAACAGATAGCTTGCGAGCGTCTGTTCGACCCGTGGCATCGCTCTGTACCCGCGCTCACTCAATGTGGACTAGAATGGGTTGCTGATTTTGATAGGGGAAAAAATTTGTTTTTTACACTACCATTGAGAAATTTTAACCAAAGTATGTTATAGACTTTTCATTAAGACCCTAATGAATCATATCAACTTGTGGAAATTGGGCATTTGATGATCCCTTTAAGTACCAGATATGGATGTCATGCCATAAAATGTTTTTTAATATGACTGACTTTGTATTTAATGTGAATTTAATAACAATATTGTAAGCTACTAATTATAACACTTTCAATTTGCAGGGAGCAAAGAACATTTACATTATCAAAGAACATTTTCATACAGTCTAGCCAGAGTTCAGGCACTTTCAAAAACTCCCATTAAAATCACTGAAGCTGTTTACACTGTGAAATGAGTATCTTACTTACATTCGTACGCACATCTACACTTTGCTGTTTCTGATGAGAAAATTTGCCAGAGAATTCAGTCAGCGAGCAAGTGAATGAAACAACTCATCTGAACGTCTCTGATTGGCCATTGCATTCATAAGCTCCAGTGCAAGGGCATGACACATCTGAACCAATGAAGGGATGATGATCTTAAGCACATGTTTGGTTTAGTTTATAGTTTCTGGTTTACTTGCAAAAAGGGCAGGCTGAAAACAAACCGCGCCAAACAACAACAAAAAAAAAATCAACGTTGTATTTGGTCCGTATGTAACCCTCGCTCCCTGAAGCAGACGTAACGTCGGTGACCGACGAATTGGGATCTCGCTTAGAGAGACCAATCCAAACTAAACAAGCCAATGCACATTGGCATGCGATGATTGCATCCAGCTGCCACTAATTGTAGCGCGAGTATAACTAGGCAGCAGGTGCAACTCATACTCAGTTTTTCGCTGAGGAGCCGAGCCGGTGACCCGGCTGCTCAGTGGTGGTACAGCAGCTGTGGTGACGGGAAGTCTCCATTCCCTTCTTCAGGGAACGAGGGTTACATACGTAACCGAGACGTTCCCTTTTAGCCGGAAACTCCGAGTCACATTGGTGACCGACAAATTGGGATCCCTACAAAAGCGCCATAGATGCTGCCCCTTTCAGTGTCCTGTGCGAGCATCCTGCGCCCCCTTTTTTTTTGGTGTAGGCAGGGGCTCGCCACAAGAAGACCAGTCACTGTTGTCGCTGCACTACCCACTCAGTGAGATTGGATAACACTGGGAAAACATACCCATTCCACTTGGAACCAGAACATTGCAGAAGCCCCATCCTTCCCGAAGGAGGTTTCGGAAGCACATACACATATGAACAACCGTTTAGGTGCATATGGAAAATTGTTTATTGTACCTTTGGCAAGTGGCAGAAAGCCTGCCAGGGAAACACGGGCTCTGAGGATATATAGTGGACTTTAGACATATGGGATCCTTTTAGGTCTCTACATATGGAACCCAGCCCTCTACCAGTTCTCACGGATTCATCGAGTGAGGGCCTGGCACTGGACTTTCCACCCTGTCTGGCTGCCGAGGGGATGGAGGAGCTCGACAGGGTCTACAGTACGGACTCTCTGGAGCGGTTTTAGCAAGCCGACACAAAACCGGGGCCTTTCAGTGCTTCTACCCTATTGAGGTGAGAAGACAGGAGGATACCAGCTCCACACAAAGGCTATAGAATCTAATGAATGTGTTGTGGTTGCCCAGCCCGCAGCTCTACAAATATCTGTTAGCGAGGCACCACGAGCCAGCACCCAGGAGGATGTAACACTTCTAGTAGAGTGAGCTTGCAACCTGAGTGGGCAGGGCACACCCTGTGCCCGATAAGCCAGGGTGATGGCATCCACTGTCAAGTCAAGTCAAGTCACCTTTATTTATACAGCGCTTTTAACAATACAGATTGTGTCAAAGCACTTAACAGTATCAAATTGGAGGATAGAGTGTCAGTAATGTATAATAATAAGATTAAACACTCATTTTTCAGTTAAAGGCATTTCATTATTGAATTCAGAGATACCATTGTCTAGCTCAGTTTAGTTTAAATAGTATCTGTGAAATCAAATTGATGATAATCACTAGAAATTAAGTGTCCCCAACTGAGCAAGCCAGAGGCCACAGTGTCAAGGAACCAAAACTCCCTCTGTGACATGAATGGAGAAAAAAACCTTGGGAGAAGCCAGGCTCAGTCGGGGGGCCAGTTCTCCTCTGGCCAGGATATTATTGTTTATTTATTGTGTACTTATTGTTTCAATTAAAATTCTAAATGTATTATATTTCTATTTTTAAATTGTTGCAATTTCTAACAATAATAGTATTATGTAGTTAGGTATTTTATTATATTTTTAGTTATTTTGTTTTATTTTTATTGTATTTAGTTAGGTCTTCACTGGGGGTATGTCCCCGGGGCTCATCCAGGTGTCCGGCCTCCGCTGACGATCAGGGCCGCAGACATCATCTCCCGGCACCGATCCACCATCTGATCTGGACACGGACTGAGAAACAGAATAAGAAATAAACAGACAAATATTAGCGTAGATGCCATTCTTCTTATGATGTAACAAGTGTTATGAGGAGTGTTTTGCCGAGATAATCCATCCACCTCACAGGTGTGGCATATCAAGATGCTGATTAGACAGCATGATTACTGCACAGGTGTGCCTTAGGCTGGCCACAATAAAAGGCCACTCTAAAATGTGCAGTTTTATCACACAGTACAATGGCACAGATGTCGCAACTTTTTAGGGAGCGTGCAATTGACATGCTGACTACGGGAATGTTCACCAGAGCTGTTGCCCGTGAATTGAATGTTCATTTCTCTACCATAAGCCGTCTCCAAAGGCGTTTCAGAGAATTTGGCAGTACATCCAACCGGCCTCACAACTGCAGACCATGTGTAACCACACCAGCCCAGGACCTCCACATCCAGCATCTTCACCTCCAAGATCGTCTGAGACCGGCCACCGCTGCTGCAACAATCGGTTTGCATAACCAAAGAATTTCTGCACAAACTGTCAGAAACCGTCTCAGGGAAGCTCATCTGCATGCTCGTAGACCTGACTGCAGTTCGTCGTCGTAACTGACTTGAGTGGGCAAATGCTCACATTCGATGGCGTCTGGCACTTTGGAGAGGTGTTCTCTTCACGGATGAATCCTGGTTTTCACTGTACAGAGCAGATGACAGACAGCGTGTATGGCGTTTTTTGGGGGGGTTTTTTGAGTTTAGGATGAAGTCAAGTAGTGCCGAAAGAGATGAGTTTTCAGTTGTTGCTAGGGGTGGGAAGATTATTGATGGCATTTTGAATGCACAGAGATACCGTGACGAGATCCTGAGGTCCATTGTTGTGCCATGCATCCATGACCATTACCTCATGTTGCAGCATGATAATGCACGGCCCCATGTTGCAAGGATCTGTACACAATTCCTGGAAGCTGAAAACATCCCAGTTCTTGCATGGACAGCATACTCACCGGACATGTCACCCATTGAGCATGTTTGGGATATTCTAGATCGGCGTATACGACAGCGTGTTCCAGTTCCTGCCAATATCCAGCAACTTCGCACAGCCATTGAAGAGGAGTGGACAACCTGATCAACTCTAGGCGAAGGAGATGTGTTGCACTGTGTGAGGAAAATGGTGGTCACACCAGATACTGACTGGTTTTCGGACCCGCCCGGACCCCCCCAATACAGTAAAACTGCACATTTTAGAGTGGCCTTTTATTGTGGCCAGCCTAAGGCAAACCTGTGCAATAATCATGCTGTCTAACCAGCATCTCGATATGCCATATCTGTGAATTTAGCAGTAAGAAGTTACTCGTCATCCAGTTTTTTATATCGACTATGCATTCCGTTAGTTTCTCAATTTGGTGTGTTTCATCAGGCCGTGAAGAAATTTTGAGCTGAGTATCATCAGCATAACAGTGAAAGCTAACACCATGTCTCCTGATAATATCTCCCAAGGGTAACATGTAAAGCGTGAAAAGTAACAGCCCTAGTACTGAGTCTTGAGGTACTACATACTGCACTTGCCATCAATATGATACTTCTTCATTCACTTCTACGAACTGATGGAGGTCAGATAAGTACGATTTCAACCATGCTAAGGCACTTCCACTAATGCCAACAAAGTGTTCTAGTCTATTTAAAAGAATGTTGTGGTCGATAGTGTCGAATGCAGTGCTAAGATCCAGTAGCACTAATAAAGAGATACAACCACGATCAGATGATAGAAGCAGGTCATTTGTAACTCTAATGAGAGCAGTCTCAGTACAATGATACAGTCTAAATCCTTACTGGAATTCCTCACAGGTACCATTTTTCTCTAAGAAGGAATATAATTGTGAGGATACTTCCTTTTGTAGTATCTTTGAGAGAAAAGGGAGATTTGAGATCGGTCTGTAATCAACTAGATCTTTGGGGTCAAGTTGTGTTTTTTTGATGAGAAGCTTAATAACAGCCAATTTGAAGGTTTTGGGGACATATCCTAATGACAATGATGAATTAATAATAGCCAAAAGAGGATCTATGATTTCTTGAAGCAGCTCTTTTAGTAGTTTATGTGTAGGGTCTAACATACATGTTGTTGGTTTAGATGATTTAACAAGTTTATACAATTCTTCCTCTCCTATAGTAGAGAATGAGTGGAATTGTTCCTCAGGGGATCTATAGTGCACTATCTGATGCGATACTGTAGCTGACAGCTACATGGCTACAATTTTATCTCTGATAGTATCGATCTTGGAAGTAAAGTAGTTCATAATGTCATTACTGGTGTGCTCTTGGGAAATGGCAACACCTGTTGATGCTTTATTTTTCGTTAATTTAGTGACTGTATTGACTAAATCCCAGGGGTTATGTTTGTTTTCTTCTAGAAGAGATGAAAAGTAATCAGATCTAGCCGTTTTTAATACTTTTCTGTAGTATAGGGTACTTTCCGGGTCTGCCTCCTCTGGGGGCAGCGCTTGCAGGCTCACCATCTGATCCCTGAAGGGAGTAGTGGGAACCTTGGGCACATAGATGGGCCGGAGTCACAGGATTACCTGGGAGTTAGCCGGCCCAAACTCTAGGCATGATTTGTCAACCGAGAATGCGTGCAGGTCCCCTACCCTCTTGATGGAGACCAATGCAAGCAGGAGCAAAGTTTTCATTGATAGAAACTTCAGCACAACTGACTGCAAATGTTCAAATGGGCCCCACTGTAGTGCTTCTAGCACTAGAGACAGGTCCCCAAGAGGGTATAGAGGGGAGCTGGGGAGGATTTAACCTTCTCGTCCCCCCTAAGGAACCTGATGACCAGGTCATGCGTCCCTACGGGGTCATGGTTAACAGCAATTGCAACAATATAGACTTTATGGGTGGAGGGAGTAAGCCTTTGCTCCAACACTTGCTGCAAGAAGGACAGCACGACTCTGATCGGGCATCTTCGGGGGTCTTCTCGGTAAGAAGAACATCATTCAACTAATAGGTTCCACTTCAAGACGTAAGCGTGTCTCGTAGACGGTGCTCTCGCTGAAGTGATGGTGTCAACTACCACCTGGGATAGGTCACCTAGAACCTCCGTGTCCCATCCAGGGACCAGGCATGATGTTTTCCGAGGTCTGGACATGGGTGCCACAAGGTGCTAAGTCATTAGATCCTTCCTCAAAGGAACCTGCTAAGGAGGGCCTGTCAAGAGGAGCATCATTTCCGGAAACCAGGTCCAAGTGGGCCAGTAAGGCGCCACAAGCAGGACCTGCTCCTCGTCCTCCCTGATCTTGCACAGCATCTGTGCGAGAAGGCTCACTGGGAGAAACGCATACTTGCGCAGGCCCCGTGGCCAGCTGTGTTCCAGTGGGACCATGCTGAGTGTTCCCTTGGTCAGGGAGTAAAACAACTGGCATTGAGAGGTCTCTGGAGAGGCAAACAGATCTACTTGAGTGGCTCCAAAACATCTCCAAATTGGCTGGACTGTCTGGGGATGGAGTCTCCATTCTCCGGGGAGCGCAGCTCATGACAGCTCGTCAGCTGTACAGTTGTGCAGACCCAGCTTCTGACTCCAGATTAGGAGGTGGCGGATGAGTTGCCACATGCAACGGGAGCGTAGACCACCTTGTTGGTTGATGTACGCAACAGTTGCAGTGTTGTCTCTATGAACCGGCACATGCTTGCCTCATAAGCACCCTCTGAGATGGTTCAAGGCAAGGCGTACTGCTAACAACTCTAGGCAGTTGATGTGCCAGGGGTAAACTTTGATACTTTGACCAGTGGGCTCGGGACGATGATCATCTTCCTGCAATGAGAAAATGACTCATCCACTTCAGCATACTTATGGCTCAGGCACATGAGGCAGCAATCGTGACGATCACCCGGCGCCAGGTAACGACCGCATCCAGAAACGTCTGGGTGACACGTTGTAGCAAGGTGCAATGTCGTCTTTACAAAGAGCGCGCTGAACTCGTTCAGTCTTCTTCTCTCAGTAGAGTAGTCAGGAGCAAAACGATGTGATCGCTCGGCTCCGAAGCAAAAAGTTGCGTTGCACCTGCTGTCTAGTTATACTCGCACTGCGATTAGCGGCAGCTGCATGCAAACATTGCCAATATGTGTGTGTGTATGTATATATATATTTATATATATATATATAATTGTTTATTAAATAACTATATTGTAATAATAATAATACTGTGATTAATAATATTGTATAATAATAATACCTCCGAAAAGCAAGTTTATCTGCTTACTTACCCTTAAACATACCCTGGTATGCCACATAGCCTGCTTTCTAGAATACCCCCCTGATCCCTAATGACAAATGCTTTCTGTGAGAACTCATAGGGTGGGCATGATTTAAGAATGAGCAGTTAGAAGCTGATAGTCAGATCCTTTGGGGATATTGCAGCCCTGGGATACATTCAAAACTGGTGAGTTCTATGCTAATTCTAATCTTCCTTTTGCCATGGATTTCACAAATTCACACTTACATATAATCAGATTAAGCAAACTGTATGCATATTTGGCAAGCTTTCTGAGAAGAGGGCTCCGAGCTTGGAATTTAGCCCAAACCCCAAGATGTCAGAGAACAGTGACTTGAAGCGATGCATCAGATGAATAATCTGCTTATTCTGGTCAGGACTTAAGTGCATGTTGCCATAGCAACAGGTACCGGAGACACAGGTTCAGATGGAGAAGCAGGCTGAAGACCAAAGTATAATTCAGCCGTCCAGGTCCGTGCACTGTCCACATTACGTCATTTTCGTCATCAAGAGGACTCGCGGACAGCCGAGCACCCCATCTGCGTGCAGACAATTTTTTGAGACCGCGCGGATGGTTCGCGTACAACAGCGCATGCGAAGAAGAAGGCAGCAGAGACGCAACAGTTCACTAGTTGGCAATACGCACAGTACTGTGCGCACTGTGCAGTGGTCGAAGAAGAGTGTGAACAGCGTGAGGAGTTACACAAAACAACCTGTTTACAGAAGGAAGAAAAAACTATACTCGACAGCGAGTTTGATGAACGTTTGTGCGAGGAGATCCGAAAGTACCCACATTTGTACAATTCCTGATTGAAGGAGTACAAAGACGTGTTCAGGGCGGCAAATTCATGGAGAGAAATAAGCAAGATTATGGGAAAGGATTAAGTATTTTGCCGACAGCGATGGAACAATCTATAGGACAGATATGTAAAAGAAGTGAGAAAAATGACGGGAAAGACTGGTCATCCAGGTGGAATCAAGCCTCTACCAAAGATCGTAGTTTTGCTTGGCTGGCTGTCTTCTTTTATTAAACACAGAGAAACAGACAAAATCTCACAAAAGAGGTAAGGTATACTTTTAACAGCAATGACACTCGGTTCTTCATTTGTTTGTTAGCCCTTCGGCTAACTTGCTAGTATACACACATTTTCTGATGGATAGTTGTTTGAATTGTTTCAGAGTGAGTCCTAAATTGAATCTGGGACATTACCAAAAATCAATGTGGACTGCATCACCCCAGATCCTGTGGAAGACATGGAACCAGTTTCTTTTCTGCCCACTCCATCATCTTCTTCATCAGGAGCTTCACCAAGCTTGTCTTTGTCTTCATGCTCAACAGTGCCATCGCAATCCCCTCCTGGATCAAAGAAAAGGAAAAGGGAGCAGTTGACGCTGGTCCAAGAAGCCATAATGGCAAGACTGAAGCAGTACGATAAGGACAGAGAAAATGACGAAGATGCATGCTTCGGCAAGATGGTGGGGAAGATGCTGAGCAAACTGTCCATGAGAAGCAAGGCCCATGCACGTTTGGAAATTTCTCAAGTCTTGTTCAAGTGGCAGATTGAGGACTGTGACTCTTGAAGAACTTACACTGTACCTGATTGTTTATTTATGTTTACATTTTTTGATCCCCAGTTTACATGTGTACTTGCTCACTTCAACTTTGCAAGATTATTTTAGACACAGTCCGGCTGCCCAGTCTGTAGGTTGTGGCTATGCTTTGATTCGAGGAACCTGTTGCCAAGAAACGCAAAGTCACCACCAATCTTTCCGCTGCACCAACTGGAGCACGATGCGGCAACTTGTGCTGAAAATGGGGAGCGATGCGATGTAACAGATCGTCGAATCGTAAAGCAGACATTCGAAAATACTGAAAGTGTTTCTCTGCATCCATACTCTGCATCTCTTGCACCACAGTGCTAAATTCCCCATCAACAAGCCTACTACAGTTCAGCGGCCGCACACACCATCGACTTAACTTAACTTTCTCTTCTTCACTTCTTCTTCTTCCAAGAGGAGTAAACTAAGAAGCATCTCCTTCTCCATATTATTGTTCTGAACTTTCTTCTGACCTTTATTTGCAATGGTGGAGGGGCTATTTTCTTCTGTCCTGCTGAGCGACTGTCCTGTTGATGACACGACTCAGTGCTGCCCTCTAATGTCTGGTAGAGTATAAAACAAAACAATTGTACCGCGCATGTGTTGAGCTAATTCGTCCGCACTCATCCGCGGTTGAGGATACTTTGAAAGCTGCACGGACGCGGCTGTGCTCGAGACAGAACAGAATGCGGAAAGTGAAGTATACCCGGGCCTTGAGAGTTGCTTACAAACCTTAACATATTGATGTGTACTGATCACATACAGTAGTTGGTGTCACTGAGTTTCTCTTTTACTTGATAGGGGCATGTGAATTTAGCTTGTAAGGGCGAACCACATTCGGGAAGAAGTACAAGAACTTCATCAGATGGATGGAAACGACTTAGGTTACGTATGTAACCCAGGTTCCCTAAGGGAACGAGAGCTGCGTCCGAAGACGCTATGGGAACGCTCTCAGCGTCATTCCGCTCTGAATATCATATGTAATCAGTCCAAATAGAAGGGCGAAGCGTCACGGGCGGGGTGACGTCACGACCAGGAAGTATATAAGCACGTGAGGCGGCGCCCGCGTCAGCTCCATGTCATGAAGCAAGCGCTGGCAGGGATGCCGGAAGTATGGCTGCGAGACGCAGCTCTCGTTCCCTTAGGGAACCTGGGTTACATACGTAACCTAGGTCGTTCCCTTTCAGGAACGTCGAGCTGCGTCCGAAGACGCTATAGGAACGCTATACCAACACCTCCATACTGACAAGTCCCTGTCTGTGTCAGGACAAAAGGACAGAGGAGCCTGGAGTGGCTCGGACATCAAGGTTGTAAAACCTCGCAAAGGTCAGGGGCGTGGACCATCCAGCAGCGTCGCAGATGTCCCGTATTGGGACACCTACCCAAAGGGCCTTTGAGGCCGCCATACCTCTAGTTGAGTGCGCTCTGGCTCCCAGCGGATGGGCAAGCCCAGAGGCCAAGTAAGCAAGATTGACAGCATCCACAATCCACCTACTAAGAGTGGGCTTCGTAGCAGGAAGACCCCTCTTAGGCGGACCATAGCATACCAGCAACTGGTCCCACTTTCTCCACAGGGCAGCTCTGTGGATGTATGTGCCCAGTGCTCACACTGGACACATACGGTTGTGCTTCTCCTGGCCGAAGGGAGGAGGACAGAGGCCTGGAGTACGACCGGCTGTGGTACGACCGTTACTAACCAGAAGACGGTCTTGGAGGTGAGGAGTCTATCTGTTATCTCCTCGACATGCTCAAAGGTGCTCACACCGAGCCTCGGAACCGCAGCCAGGTCCCACGTGGGGACGTGATCGTACAGGAGGCCTCAGCCTCCGCGCACCAGAGGAAACATGTAACTAGGGGGTATCTGCCCACTGCCTGGCCACCGATAAGGGCGTGGTATGACAAATAGCTGCCACGTAGACCTTAGTAGTGGAGTGGGTTAACCCTGCGGAGAACCGGGCCTGCAGGGACTCCAGCACTGTACCAACTGGGCAGTTAACTGGGTCAAATTGGCGGTCTCCGCACCAGGAAGTGAAGAGTTTCCACTTCAGGGCATACAGTTTCCTCGTAGAGGGAGCTCTGGATTGAAGGAGGGTCTCAACAACCTCAATTGACAGACCGGAAGCTACGAGTTGCGCCCCCTCAGAGGCCATACCCACAGCTTCCATAGCTCCGGGCGGGGGTGCACCCCCCTGCCTGTGAGAGGAGATCTCTTCTGACAGGCACCGGCCACGGGGTGCCGTCGAGAAGAGCAATCAGGTCCGAGAACCATACTCGGCCCGGCCAGAACGGCGCTACTAGCAGTAGACTGACCGCGTCCCGGCGCACTCTCTCCAGAACTCCCGGGAGCAGAACGATTGGGGGGAAGGCGTACAGACGCAGCCTCGGCCACGTCTGCACCATAGCATCCAGACCCAGCGGGGCTGGCGGAGCTAGAGAGAACCAGAGGGGACATTGCGCTGACTCTCGAGTGGCGAAGAGGTCCACCTGTGCCTGGCCAAAGACCTTCCAGATCTGCTTCACCACCTCTGGGTGAAGCATCCATTCCCCGGGCCTCAGCCCCTGCCTCGACAGAACGTCTGCTCCCACATTGAGATGCCCAGGGATGTGAATAGCTCTCAAGGATAGGAGCTTGCCCTGGGCCCACACCAGGATCTGGTGCGCCAGCTTGTACAAGGGGCGCGACCTCAGACCTCCTTGGTGGTTGATATACGAGACTACTGCCGTGCTGTCGGTGCGCACCAGCACATGGCGGTCTCTTAGGTCCGGGAGGAAGTGCTTGATCGCACGGAACACAGCTAGGATCTCTAGCTGGTTGATATGCCACGATAGGTGGCGTCGACTCCACAGACCACGGGCAGGGTGGCCACTCATGACCGCACCCCAACCGGTTGTCCTAGCGAGACGCGGCGACACGAAGCTTCCAGCACCGGGCCCTGAACCAAGAACTGAGGATCTCTCCACATGTCTAAGGCACGGACACCACGGCGTGACACTTTGACAGCGCGGAGCGAGTCTCCCCTCAAGGAGACCCCTCTGTTCTTGAGCCACCACTGTAGGGGCCTCATGTACAGCAGGCCAGAAGGAATCACGCTGGACGCTGCTGCCATAAGCCCTAGCAGCCTCTGAAACTGCTTAACAGTGAATGGCTGGCCTTGACGCACTCTCTTGACTGCCGTGAGAATCGACTCGATCCGAGCAGGGGTCAGACACGCCTGCATCGTGGTCGAATCCCACACCACGCCTAGATAAGTGGTTCTCTGAACTGGAGACAGCACACTTTTCTTGGCGTTGAGTCTCAACCCCAACTCTCTCATGTGGGCGAGAACGACATCTCGATGCTGAACCGCCAACTGCTCTGTCTGAGCGAGAATCAACCAATCGTCGATGTAGTTGAGTATGCGGATGCCCTGCAGTCGCAACGGGACCAGTGCCGCATCCACACACTTGGTGAAAGTGCGGGGTGAGAGTGCTAGGCCGAAAGGAAGAACCCGATACTGATACGTTTTGCCCCCGAAAGCGAACCTCAGGAACTTCCTGTGAGAGGGAAGGATGGATATATGGAAATAGGCATCTTTGAGATCTATCGAGACAAACCAGTCCTCGGACCTGATCTGAGATATAATCTGCCTGACTGTAAGCATCTTGAACTTCAGCTTTCTGACTGAGCGGTTCAGAGCTCGCAGATCCAATATGGGCCTCAGCCCCCCATCCTTCTTTGGAACAATGAAGTATCGGCTGTAGAAGCCGGCGCGAGTCTCGTGAGGAGGAACCAACTCGATGGCTTCCTTCCTTACTAAATTCTCGACTTCTTGTCCCAGAACCAGAGCCTGCTCGGGGCGGACCGTAGTCACGCAAACCCCGTTGAACGGCGGAGGTGGCCCATCGAACTGGATGGAATAACCATGCTCTACCGTCCGCAGGACCCAAAGAGACACATCTGGTAGCCGCTGCCTGACCGCTAGATGATCTACTAAGGGAATCAGTCTCTCGAGACTGACCTCTGGTGTTAGAGATATGGCCAGACCGCTGTCTCGCTGCGGAGCTTCGGAGGGAGACGCGGTCTCTGGCAACTGAGGCGAGTTTCTCAGGCCCGCAGTCACTACCGGCAGGGAATTCTGAGAAAAACACTCGCTGGGACCTGCCGTGCCCTGGAACTGCAGGGTTGACAGACAAATCCCCGGAGAGCACCGAGGGGAGACGGTCACCGTGTGCCGCGGTGCAAGCTGCTCCACCCCAGTAGGGGTCGCTCTCCGCGGTCCTGGGGCTCGCCCGTCAGGACCTGCTGCGCAAGGAGCTGGTATGCGGAGGAGGCTGCGCCCGCCCAGCAGCCGCCTGAATTTCGAGAGCGCGCATACCATCTGCCCTCAAAGATTCCACCCGCGATCTCAACACCTCGGTGGAGATCGGGGGAAACTGAAGGCTCTTGTGGCTCCTCACACTGGGGCGAGAGAGGCGGCGAAACCTCGTCAACGCTCGTCACATCATCTTTTCCTCGGAGGACGCAGCGTCAAGCCCTCGTCTCGGGGGGAAGAGTACCGCTTCCGAACCGCGAGACGGGGCGCCAGATCTGGTGGATACGGGAGAAGATAGTTTCTTTTCTCTTCTCTTCTATATGCCCGCCAGCCAGATCAGCCTTTTTTTTCTACGAGCCCAACGAGCGCAGCCGCCGCTCTGCCTCGGCAGAGTGGGGCTGGCTTTATTTGTGCTTGTGCAACACTAGAGTTTACAACGCTCATCACCGTCTTTCTCATCCACCTCCTCGGTAGGAAGACAAGCGGGGCGTCGAGCCCTCTCTCTGGGGGAAGAGAACCGCTTCCGAGCACAGAGAGCGGGCGCTGGATCGGTTTTGATGATCCATTTGCGAGCCGCGCGAGCGCAGCCACCGCTCTATCTTTCTTTTGCACAAAGCGGGGCCGACAGCACGTGGAGAGCTCGCTTTCCTTCTATATATATATATGGGCGACAGAGGCGGCGAAACCTCATCAACGCTCGTCACGTCAACCTCCTCGGAGGAAGACAGACGAAGCGTTGAGCCCTCGTCTCGGGGGGGAAGAGACCGCTTCCGAACCGCGAGACGGGGCGCCAGATCTGACGGATACGGGAGGAGATAGGGACATTCCCGTCTCACTCTCGTCCGCCAAATCAGCCTGTGAGTCCCACGAGCGCAGCCGCCGCTCTGCCTAGGCAAAAGCGGGGCCAGCACCACGCGGGGAGCTCACAAAGGCTCCCTCCTCAAAGAGAGCCCTCCGAGTGCGAAGTGTACTCTCACAGTGCGGGCAGTCAGCTCCCTCGAGAGCCGCTGCCGCGTGCTCCGCACTCGGGTAGATCACGCACAGGTCATGTGTGTCCCCACTCGTAATGTAACCTAGGCAGAGGACTAGCACACCATCTGAAACGCGATCTAGGATCGCCCCCTGTTTTGGTCTTAGCTTTAGGGATGTCTACTTTCTTTTCTCAGGACATACAACACTAAATAAGACTCACAAAACAGATATGGACTGACAACACACAGAGCGCTTGCTGAATGACAGAAAGCTGACTCACATGCTTATATACTTCCTGGTCGTGACGTCACCCCGCCGTGACGCTTCGCCCTTCTATTTGGACTGATTACATATGATATTCAGAGCGGAATGACGCTGAGAGCGTTCCCATAGCGTCTTCGGACGCAGCTCGACATTCCTGAAAGGGAACTACGGGAGACACTTTTCTTATCAAAGCGTTTTTTTTTCATCTTTGTTTGCGTCGTCATCAGATGTTCCCGAGCAAGTTCACATGCCCTGTATAACTGCTCCCGAAAGGAACTAACATAGTCAAGGACGCTTACTGGCAACGCATCTTGGGCTAGCAGTTGTTCAACTAGTACTTTAAGAGGACCATGCACTGTATGTCCAAATACAAGGTCTGCAGGACTGAAGCCAAAGGACTCCTGCTAAGCTTCTCTGATTGCAAACAACAAAAATGGCAAGCCTTCTGCCCAGTCCCTTCCACTAGAGAGACAATTGGTACGCAACATTGTTTTGAGTGTTTGGTGGAATCTTTCCACCGCGCCTTGGGATTGCGGGTGATATGCGCTCGAGAGAGCTGTGCTAATGTCTGAGTGAACAGCTTCGAAGTAAAGTTTGTACGCTGATCAGTTTGTAAGACTTGTGGTAAGCCAAACATGGTAGAGAATTTAATCAGCTCTTGGATGATTACAGGTGCCTTGATAGAGCACAAGGGAACAGCTTCAGGGAAGCGTGTGGCTGTACACATGATGTATTCATGCCAAGATTTTGACTTTGACAATGGACCCACGCATGCACCTTGCTAATGAGGGGTCTGTTGTCTGAGCAGCTGGCAATTGTTCCTGTCCTACCCAAACAATGGGATTCAGTTTTGGCACAGTCTCTGCATTATCAAATCCCTTTACATCAGCTTCCTTTGGGATCAAATCACAATGATTTGAGTTAACCCTAACGATAATTTGAGTTAGAAACCTAGGTACCTAGGCACTCAAACCCACAATCCTTATCTCTGAAGGCTGCTGCCTTATCCATTAGGCCTTTTCTCTGGTCAATTCATTCATCCTCAGCTCGAAAGGCAGATACCTTATTCATTAGGCCACTGGGCATTTTCTCTGGTTGACTCATTCACAGGCAGTCTTAGGCATGCTAAAGTGACAGAGCTTTCAGAAGATTGCCGGTTCTACGCTAAGTTGTCTCTGCTAGAGTTACTTTGAATTTACCATCGTGGAATTTCTTGCTCAGTAAACTTAAATAGAACCCCTTGAAGACGACACAGGTGGGACTTGAACCCACAATCCCCAGCTCCGGAGGCTGATGTCTCATCCATTGGGCCTTTTCTCTGGTCAATTCGTTCATCCTCAGCTCCGAAGGCTGACGCCTTATCCTTTCGGCCACTGGGACTTTTCTCTGATTGATTTATTCACAGTCAGTCTTAGGCAAGCTAAAGTGACAGACCTTTCAGCAGATTGCCGGCTCTAAGCTAAGTTGTCTCTGCTAGAGTCACTTTGAACTTACCGTCGTGGAATTTCTTGCTCAGTAAACTTAAATAGAACCCCTTGAAGACGACACAGGTGGGACTTGAACCCACAATCCGCAGCTCCGGAGGCTGATGTCTTATCCATTATGCCTTTTCTCTGGTCAAATAATTCTTCCTCAGCTCCGAATCCTTATACCTTATTCTTTAGGCCACTGGGCATTTTCTCTGGTTGATTCATTCACAGGCAGTCTTAGGCAAGAGACACTTTGAACTTAGCATTGTGGAATTTCTTGCTCAGTAAACTTAAACGTAAACCCTTAAAGATTACCCAGGAGGAACTTGAACCCACAATCCCAAGCTCCGGAGGCTGATGCCTTATCCATTAGGCCTTTTCTCTGGTCAATTCATTCATCCTCAGCTCCGAAGTCTTATACCTTATTCATTAGGCCACTGGGCATTTTCTGATGCAAGCGAAACTGACAAGATTCTCCATAAAATTGACAGTTCTGTGCTAATTCTCATGGCTATAGTGCAGAGGTCTTCAACCCTGTTCCTGGAGACCCACTATCCTGAAGAGTTTAGCTACAACCCTAATCAAACTCACCTGAAGCGGCCAATCAAGCTCCTCAAGACTGCTTGAAAAGCACAGGCAGGTGTGCTGAAGCAGGTTGGAAACAAACTTTCCAGGAGAGTGGGTCCAGGGGGGTATTCCAGAAAGCAGGTTATGTGACATACCCGGGTAAGTTTAAGGGTAAGTTAGTGGATAACCTCAACTTTCGGTTCCAAAAACGGAGGTAACTTTCTGGGTATGTATGTAACCATAGGAACTTACTCTCTGAAGATAACCTGCTCGGTAGCAGGTTATGTTCCAGGGTTAGTTTGTTTCAGAAGGTTACTGAGCATGGCGTGCCCTTTTGATGACGATCCTGTGGACGTGGAGGCACAAATAATTTTTTTAAATTTGCTAAAAATTTAAGTTGTTTTTTTTCGCCGGGAGAGAGTTATAAGACCGCGAATTGATGTATTTTCATTTCCTAATGATTATTTGAAAGAGCGTTATCGATTTTCAAAAGATTCGTTAATTTATTTAACACATCTCTTGAGACCACATATTGCAAATGTCACAAACCGCAGGTCTGCGCTTAGAACAGAGAACATTCTGTGCATATCACTTCGGTTTTTCGCGTCAGGGCATTTTTTTGTACAATGTGGGCGATGCAGAGCATGTGGGAAAGGCAACTGTGTGTAGAGCCGTTCGCACAGTATGTCTGGCACTTAAACTATTCTTACACTCGTTTGTACAGTTCCCTGGCCATAAACCTCTGCGTGTTATTAAAGAGGAATTCCACAGAGTGGCAGGTTTGTCCTTTTATAGTAAAATCTATGACGCATATTAAATATGTAGTCATACTATTTATATCTATACATGTATTCATCCTGCACACACACACACACACTTTAAACTTCCATATATGACTTTCTATTTCAGGCTTTCCAAATGTAATTGGGTGCATTGATGGCACACACATTCCTATTAAAGCTCCTTCAGTAAATGAGGGAGACTATGTTAATAGGAAATCTATTCATAGTATCAATGTGCAGGTAACAATTTCATTGTGTTCCTAATTTTTTGTCTTGTTAAAATCATTACTTTTTCCCACTAACTATAGGTAATATGTGAGGCAACCCACATCATTACTAATGTGGAGGCAAAATGGCCAGGATCTGTGCATGATGCCAGAATTTTCCGCGAGTCATCATTATGTCAGTCATTTCAGGAGGGTATGTTTTGCTGTATACAATTTTTTTTATTTTTATTTTTTTTACTATATTTGTATTGTACACTTGAATCATTACAGGACAGTACAGTGGTTACTTGCTGGGGGACAGAGGATACCCTTGTCTGCCCTATTTAATGACACCCTACCCTGAACCTTATCCCGGACCACAGACCCGCTTTAACCTGGCTCACAGCCGAACACGGGCCGAGGTGGAGATGACCATATAGGGATCCTGAAGTCTAGGTTTCAGTGTCTGCGTGGGCTCCGGGTCAGTCCAGAGAGGGCATGCGACATCATAGTGGCTTGTGTTGTGCTTCACAACATTGCCACTATAAGAGGAGAGAGCCACCCTCCTTGGATTGAGGAAGATGGCCCAGAGGAACCCCAACAGGGTTTTGCACACAACAGAGATGGAAGACTATTGAGAGACAGGATTTGTCAAAACTACTTTTATTAAAATGTTTGCACTGGTCTGCTCTGCAGTTCATTTCTTGATTTCCTGCAAAACAATGAAAGTAAAAATGAAATAAAAGGTTTTTTTTTTATTATTACAATGCTTTATATACACAACACTTTTAACATGCAACGGATTAATCAGAAGTTCTCACCTTAAGGCGATGCTCCAGTAATTCAATTTCAAGTTTTGCTTTTTTAATTTGAAGCTGTATAAGGTCCATCTCCATGTCACTTTTTCTTATTTGTTTTTGAAGATGGACCTTATACAGCTCCTTTGCTGGCAACTAGGAAGGCAAAAAAAAGTTAAATAAATGAGATTCAGTCAGACAATAAAAGTAAAATATGGACAACTGCACTCAAATTCTTACTCCGGTTAGATTGTGCGTTGAGGTTGAAGGACCTTCATCTGTGGGCAAATCCCCAGGTATTTACTGTGAAAGGACAATGGCAGTTTGTTACTCTAATGTAAAAAGGGGGCATGCATTATAATGGTGTGCATCATACCTCAGTGGATCTACCAGCATTGTCCACTTCTGTCACAGCAGATGTGGTCTCTTCATCTTCATCCTTCAGTGGAAATATGCAAGTATACATTATCTGGCAAAAATAAACATAAAAAAAATATCTAAAAGCAACTAAATGTACCTGACAACAAAACACTTACAGATGTGACAGACTGTGTTCTTTCTGTAGGGTCCAATAATACAATCCCTCTGTCAGTATCTATAAGAAAATACAACCCATACAATTCTCAATATTATCAAAGAGAAACCAATAATTCAGGAAATAATATCAAAGCAATATAACTAAGACCAAAGTAGCCTATACATCATATGTAGTTAAATAAAGTAAGCCTGCATAAAAACGTTAAGCATGTTCAAAAAGCCTTTATAAGTGACAGAGAGTAATTTATTAAGTCATAATGAAAACAAATCACAGTGGCAAACTTACATTTCACCATGTTACTTGTGGTGCATGGTGTGTGTGATGAAGTGCCCTCTGGAATGCCAGCAACCACTGGTCGCCCTTTATTAAGGGACAGAGCCAGCTCCTCAGATGGGGTGAGGAGAGGTGGTGGTGGGCCCCCGCCAGTTAGACGGGCTTCAGCCTTCTTTCTATTAGCTACATGACAGAAAGAATATACTAAATCGTGTTTAATAAATAGTTCAGTAATTGTGTAATCAAATATTACCTTTTTGCAGAATGTTTTTGTGTTTCATATTGACTTGGCTCAAAGTTCTTCTGGCTCCAGAAGGATTACACCTTATTAAATAAGAAACCATATATTCCTAGTCAATATACACTGGTATTTTAATCTAAAGAAATTAATGGCAGGAAAAGTAAATGCTTTCGTAGTGATTTAACAGTCAAAAGGATGCGGAAGGGGTGTTTAATTTTTGTGCACTATAATAAAAGGGGAGGCAATATCAAATTTGCTATTTAATACACTCACGCATTTACTCTGTCCGTTATTTTTTGCCAAGCCAACTCTCTTTATTTAGCCCATGCAGCCGTATTGCTTTTTTTCATTATTATTGGCTTGAATTCCTCGTATGCGTGCATTAAAACCTCCAACTCCGCCTCAGTAAAGTATGCCGCTCTCTTTTTTTCGTTGTCATTTTCCATTTTGACTCGAGAAATCGGCGATCCATTGAAAATGCCTTTATGCACGCGCATTAACTCTGGGTAACCAGTAGGAGGTTGATTAAACTAACTCTTCTCAGGTGTTTTGGAACCGACATACTCATGGTATGCGGGTTTGGGGTAAATCAACCCAGAGGTTATGATTTACCAAATGGTAAGTTAACCAAGCTTTCTGGAATACCCCTCAGAGGTGCAGGGTTGAAGACCTCTGCTATAGGGTAACTTTGAACTAATCATCCTGGTATTTCTGGCACCGCAAACTTAAATGTTACCCCTCAAAGTTGACCCAGGTGGGACTCGAACCCACAATCCTCAACTCCGAAGGCTGATGCCTTATCCATTAGGCCACTGGGCCATTTCTTTGATTTATTCATTCACAGGCAGTCTTAGGCAAGCTAAAGTGACAGCGCTTTCAGAAGATGGTCGGTGCTACGCTAAGTTGTCTCTGCTAGAGTAACTTTGAACTTACCATCGTGGAATTTTTTGCTCAGTAAACTTAAACAGAACCCCTTAAAGATGACACAGGTGGGACTTGTATCCACAATCTGCAGCTCCGGAGGCTGATGTCTCATCCATTAGGCCTTTTCTCTGGTCAATTCGTTCACCCTCAGCTCCGAAGGCTGACGCCTTATCCTTTAGGCCACTGGGCCTTTTCTCTGATTGATTCATTCACAGTCAGTCTTAGGCAAGCTAAAGTGACAGAGCTTTCAGCAGATAGCCGGCTCTACGCTAAGTTGTCTCTGCTAGAGTCACTTTGAACTTACCGTCGTGGAATTTCTTGCTCAGTAAAATTAAACAGAACCCCTTAAAGACGACCCAGGTGGGGCTTGAACCCACAATCCCCAGCTCCGGAGGCTGATGCCTTATCCATTAGGCCACTAGGCCCTCTTTTGTCTTCCTCTCAGGCCACTGGGCATTTTCTGATGCAAGCGAAACTGACAAGATTCTCCAGAAAATTGACAGTTCTGTGCTAATTCTCATGGCTATAGTGCAGAGGTCTTCAACCCTGTTCCTGGAGACCCACTATCCTGAAGAGTTTAGCTACAACCCTAATCAAACTCACCTGAGGCGGCCAATCAAGCTCCTCAAGACTGCTTGAAAAGCACAGGCAGGTGTGCTGAAGCAGGTTGGAAAAAAACTTTCCAGGAGAGTGGGTCCAGAGGTGCAGGGTTGAAGACCTCTGCTATAGGGTAACTTTGAACTAATCATCCTGGTATTTCTGGCACCGCAAACTTAAATGTTACTCCTCAAAGTTGACCCAGGTGGGACTCGAACCCACAATCCTCAGCTCCGAAGGCTGATGCCTTATCCATTAGGCCACTGGGCCATTTCTTTGATTTATTCATTCACAGGCAGTCTTAGGCAAGCTAAAGTGACAGAGCTTTCAGAAGATGGTCGGTGCTACGCTAAGTTGTCTCTGCTAGAGTCACTTTGAACTTACCATCGTGGAATTTCTTGCTCAGTAAAATTAAATATAACTCCTTAAAGATCACCCAGGTGGGACTTGTATCCACAATCTGCAGCTCCGGAAGCTGATGTCTCATCCATTAGGCCTTTTCTCTGGTCAATTCGTTCATCCTCAGCTCTGAAGGCTGACGCCTTATCCTTTAGGCCACTGGGCCTTTTCTCTGATTGATTCATTCACAGTCAGTCTTAGGCAAGCTAAAGTGCCAGAGCTTTCAGCAGATAGCCGGCTCTACGCTAAGTTGTCTCTGCTAGAGTCACTTTGAACTTACCGTCGTGGAATTTCTTGCTCAGTAAACTTAAACAGAACCCCTTAAAGACGACCCAGGTGGGACTTGAACCCACAATCCCCAGCTCCGGAGGCTGATGCCTTATCCATTAGGCCACTAGGCCCTCTTTTGTTTTCCTCTCAGGCCACTGGGCATTTTCTGATGCAAGCGAAACTGACAAGATTCTCCAGAAAATTGACAGTTCTGTGCTAATTCTCATGGCTATAGTGTAGAGGTCTTCAACCCTGTTCCTGGAGACCCACTATCCTGAAGAGTTTAGCTACAACCCTAATCAAACTCACCTGAGGCGGCCAATCAAGCTCCTCAAGACTGCTTGAAAAGCACAGGCAGGTGTGCTGAAGCAGGTTGGAAACAAACTTTCCAGGAGAGTGGGTCCAGAGGTGCAGGGTTGAAGACCTCTGCTATAGGGTAACTTTGAACTAATCATCCTGGTATTTCTGGCACCGCAAACTTAAATGTTACCCCTCAAAGTTGACCCAGGTGGGACTCGAACCCACAATCCTCAGCTCTGAAGGCTGACGCCTTATCCTTTAGGCCACTGGGCCTTTTCTCTGATTTATTCATTCACAGTCAGTCTTAGGCAAGCTAAAGTGACAGAGCTTTCAGCAGATAGCCGGCTCTACGCTAAGTTGTCTCTGCTAGAGTCACTTTGAACTTACCGTCGTGGAATTTCTTGCTCAGTAAACTTAAACAGAACCCCTTAAAGACGACCCAGGTGGGACTTGAACCCACAATCCCCAGCTCCGGAGGCTGATGCCTTATCCATTAGGCCCTCTTTTGTCTTCCTCTCAGGCCACTGGGCATTTTCTGATGCAAGCGAAACTGACAAGATTCTCCAGAAAATTGACAGTTCTGTGCTAATTCTCATGGCTATAGTGCAGAGGTCTTCAACCCTGTTCCTGGAGACCCACTAACTTTGAACAAATCATCCTGGTATTTCTTGCACCGCAAACTTAAATGTTACCCCTCAAAGTTGACCCAGATGGGACTCGAACCCACAATCCTCAGCTCCGAAGGCTGATGCCTTATCCATTAGGCCACTGGGCCATTTCTTTGATTTATTCATTCACAGGCAGTCTTAGGCAAGCTAAAGTGACAGAGCTTTCAGAAGATGGTCGGTGCTAAGCTAAGTTGTCTCTGCTAGAGTAACTTTGAACTTACCATCGTGGAATTTCTTGCTCAGTAAAATTAAATATAACTCCTTAAAGATGACCCAGGTGGGACTTGTATCCACAATCTGCAGATCCGGAGGCTGATGTCTCATCCATTAGGCATTTTCTCTGGTCAATACGTTCATCCTCAGCTCCAAAGGCTGACGCCTTATCCTTTAGGCCACTGGGCCTTTTCTCTGATTGATTCATTCACAGTCAGTCTTAGGCAAGCTAAAGTGACAGAGCTTTCAGCAGATAGCCGGCTCTACGCTAAGTTGTCTCTGCTAGAGTCACTTTGAACTTACCGTCGTGGAATTTCTTGCTCAGTAAACTTAAACAGAACCCCTTAAAGACGACCCAGGTGGGACTTGAACCCACAATCCCCAGCTCCGGAGGCTGATGCCTTATCCATTAGGCCCTCTTTTGTCTTCCTCTCAGGCCACTGGGCATTTTCTGATGCAAGCGAAACTGACAAGATTCTCCAGAAAATTGACAGTTCTGTGCTAATTCTCATGGCTATAGTGCAGAGGTCTTCAACCCTGTTCCTGGAGACCCACTAACTTTGAACAAATCATCCTGGTATTTCTTGCACCGCAAACTTAAATGTTACCCCTCAAAGTTGACCCAGATGGGACTCGAACCCACAATCCTCAGCTCCGAAGGCTGATGCCTTATCCATTAGGCCACTGGGCCATTTCTTTGATTTATTCATTCACAGGCAGTCTTAGGCAAGCTAAAGTGACATGGCTTTCAGAAGATGGTCGGTGCTACGCTAAGTTGTCTCTGCTAGAGTCACTTTGAACTTACCATTGTGGAATTTCTTGCTCAGTAAAATTAAACAGAACCCCTTAAAGACGACCCAGGTGGGACTTGTATCCACAATCTGCAGCTCCGGAGGCTGATGTCTCATCCATTAGGCATTTTATCTGGTCAATACGTTCATCCTCAGCTCCGAAGGCTGACGCCTTATCCTTTAGGCCACTGGGCCTTTTCTCTGATTAATTCATTCACAGTCAGTCTTAGGCAAGCTAAAGTGACAGAGCTTTCAGCAGATAGCCGGCTCTACGCTAAGTTGTCTCTGCTAGAGTCACTTTGAACTTACCGTCGTGGAATTTCTTGCTCAGTAAACTTAAACAGAACCCCTTAAAGACGACCCAGGTGGGACTTGAACCCACAATCCCCAGCTCCGGAGGCTGATGCCTTATCCATTAGGCCGCTAGGCCCTCTTTTGTCTTCCTCTCAGGCCACTGGGCATTTTCTGATGCAAGCGAAACTGACAAGATTCTCCAGAAAATTGACAGTTCTGTGCTAATTCTCATGGCTATAGTGCAGAGGTCTTCAACCCTGTTCCTGGAGACCCACTAACTTTGAACAAATCATCCTGGTATTTCTTGCACCGCAAACTTAAATGTTACCCCTCAAAGTTGACCCAGATGGGACTCGAACCCACAATCCTCAGCTCCGAAGGCTGATGCCTTATCCATTAGGCCACTGGGCCATTTCTTTGATTTATTCATTCACAGGCAGTCTTAGGCAAGCTAAAGTGACAGAGCTTTCAGAAGATGGTCGGTGCTAAGCTAAGTTGTCTCTGCTAGAGTAACTTTGAACTTACCATCGTGGAATTTCTTGCTCAGTAAAATTAAATATAACTCCTTAAAGATGACCCAGGTGGGACTTGTATCCACAATCTGCAGATCCGGAGGCTGATGTCTCATCCATTAGGCATTTTCTCTGGTCAATACGTTCATCCTCAGCTCCAAAGGCTGACGCCTTATCCTTTAGGCCACTGGGCCTTTTCTCTGATTGATTCATTCACAGTCAGTCTTAGGCAAGCTAAAGTGACAGAGCTTTCAGCAGATAGCCGGCTCTACGCTAAGTTGTCTCTGCTAGAGTCACTTTGAACTTACCGTCGTGGAATTTCTTGCTCAGTAAACTTAAACAGAACCCCTTAAAGACGACCCAGGTGGGACTTGAACCCACAATCCCCAGCTCCGGAGGCTGATGCCTTATCCATTAGGCCCTCTTTTGTCTTCCTCTCAGGCCACTGGGCATTTTCTGATGCAAGCAAAACTGACAAGATTCTCCAGAAAATTGACAGTTCTGTGCTAATTCTCATGGCTATAGTGCAGAGGTCTTCAACCCTGTTCCTGGAGACCCACTAACTTTGAACAAATCATCCTGGTATTTCTTGCACCGCAAACTTAAATGTTACCCCTCAAAGTTGACCCAGATGGGACTCGAACCCACAATCCTCAGCTCCGGAGGCTGATGCCTTATCCATTAGGCCACTGGGCCATTACTTTGATTTATTCATTCACAGGCAGTCTTAGGCAAGCTAAAGTGACAGAGCTTTCAGAAGATGGTCGGTGCTAAGCTAAGTTGTCTCTGCTAGAGTAACTTTGAACTTACCATCGTGGAATTTCTTGCTCAGTAAAATTAAATATAACTCCTTAAAGATGACCCAGGTGGGACTTGTATCCACAATCTGCAGATCCGGAGGCTGATGTCTCATCCATTAGGCATTTTCTCTGGTCAATACGTTCATCCTCAGCTCCAAAGGCTGACGCCTTATCCTTTAGGCCACTGGGCCTTTTCTCTGATTGATTCATTCACAGTCAGTCTTAGGCAAGCTAAAGTGACAGAGCTTTCAGCAGATAGCCGGCTCTACGCTAAGTTGTCTCTGCTAGAGTCACTTTGAACTTACCGTCGTGGAATTTCTTGCTCAGTAAACTTAAACAGAACCCCTTAAAGACGACCCAGGTGGGACTTGAACCCACAATCCCCAGCTCCGGAGGCTGATGCCTTATCCATTAGGCCACTAGGCCCTCTTTTGTCTTCCTCTCAGGCCACTGGGCATTTTCTGATGCAAGCGAAACTGACAAGATTCTCCAGAAAATTGACAGTTCTGTGCTAATTCTCATGGCTATAGTGCAGAGGTCTTCAACCCTGTTCCTGGAGACCCACTAACTTTGAACAAATCATCCTGGTATTTCTTGCACCGCAAACTTAAATGTTACCCCTCAAAGTTGACCCAGATGGGACTCGAACCCACAATCCTCAGCTCCGAAGGCTGATGCCTTATCCATTAGGCCACTGGGCCATTTCTTTGATTTATTCATTCACAGGCAGTCTTAGGCAAGCTAAAGTGACAGAGCTTTCAGAAGATGGTCGGTGCTACGCTAAGTTGTCTCTGCTAGAGTCACTTTGAACTTACCATTGTGGAATTTCTTGCTCAGTAAAATTAAACAGAACCCCTTAAAGACGACCCAGGTGGGACTTGTATCCACAATCTGCAGCTCCGGAGGCTGATGTCTCATCCATTAGGCATTTTATCTGGTCAATACGTTCATCCTCAGCTCCGAAGGCTGACGCCTTATCCTTTAGGCCACTGGGCCTTTTCTCTGATTAATTCATTCACAGTCAGTCTTAGGCAAGCTAAAGTGACAGAGCTTTCAGCAGATAGCCGGCTCTACGCTAAGTTGTCTCTGCTAGAGTCACTTTGAACTTACCGTCGTGGAATTTCTTGCTCAGTAAACTTAAACAGAACCCCTTAAAGACGACCCAGGTGGGACTTGAACCCACAATCCCCAGCTCCGGAGGCTGATGCCTTATCCATTAGGCCGCTAGGCCCTCTTTTGTCTTCCTCTCAGGCCACTGGGCATTTTCTGATGCAAGCGAAACTGACAAGATTCTCCAGAAAATTGACAGTTCTGTGCTAATTCTCATGGCTATAGTGCAGAGGTCTTCAACCCTGTTCCTGGAGACCCACTATCCTGAAGAGTTTAGCTACAACCCTAATCAAACTCACCTGAGGCGGCCAATCAAGCTCCTCAAGACTGCTTGAAAAGCACAGGCAGGTGTGCTGATGCAGGTTGGAAACAAACTTTCCAGGAGAGTGGGTCCAGAGGTGCAGGGTTGAAGACCTCTGCTATAGGGTAACTTTGAACTAATCATCCTGGTATTTCTGGCACCGCAAACTTAAATGTTACCCCTCAAAGTTGACCCAGGTGGGACTCGAACCCACAATCCTCAGCTCCGGAGGCTGATGCCTTATCCATTAGGCCACTAGGCCCTCTTTTGTCTTCCTCTCAGGCCACTGGGCATTTTCTGATGCAAGCGAAACTGACAAGATTCTCCAGAAAATTGACAGTTCTGTGCTAATTCTCATGGCTATAGTGCAGAGGTCTTCAACCCTGTTCCTGGAGACCCACTATCCTGAAGAGTTTAGCTACAACCCTAATCAAACTCACCTGAGGCGGCCAATCAAGCTCCTCAAGACTGCTTGAAAAGCACAGGCAGGTGTGCTGAAGCAGGTTGGAAACAAACTTTCCAGGAGAGTGGGTCCAGAGGTGCAGGGTTGAAGACCTCTGCTATAGGGTAACTTTGAACTAATCATCCTGGTATTTCTGGCACCGCAAACTTAAATGTTACCCCTCAAAGTTGACCCAGGTGGGACTCGAACCCACAATCCTCAGCTCCGAAGGCTGATGCCTTATCCATTAGGCCACTGGGCCATTTCTTTGATTTATTCATTCACAGGCAGTCTTAGGCAAGCTAAAGTGACAGAGCTTTCAGAAGATGGTCGGTGCTACGCTAAGTTGTCTCTGCTAGAGTCACTTTGAACTTACCATCGTGGAATTTCTTGCTCAGTAAAATTAAATATAACTCCTTAAAGATGACCCAGGTGGGACTCGTATCCACAATCTGCAGCTCCGGAGGCTGATGTCTCATCCATTAGGCCTTTTCTCTGGTCAATTCGTTCATCCTCAGCTCTGAAGGCTGACGCCTTATCCTTTAGGCCACTGGGCCTTTTCTCTGATTGATTCATTCACAGTCAGTCTTAGGCAAGCTAAAGTGACAGAGCTTTCAGCAGATAGCCGGCTCTACGCTAAGTTGTCTCTGCTAGAGTCACTTTGAACTTACCGTCATGGAATTTCTTGCTCAGTAAACTTAAACAGAACCCCTTAAAGACGACCCAGGTGGGACTTGAACCCACAATCCCCAGCTCCGGAGGCTGATGCCTTATCCATTAGGCCACTAGGCCCTCTTTTGTCTTCCTCTCAGGCCACTGGGCATTTTCTGATGCAAGCGAAACTGACAAGATTCTCCAGAAAATTGACAGTTCTGTGCTAATTCTCATGGCTATAGTGCAGAGGTCTTCAACCCTGTTCCTGGAGACCCACTATCCTGAAGAGTTTAGCTACAACCCTAATCAAACTCACCTGAGGCGGCCAATCAAGCTCCTCAAGACTGCTTGAAAAGCACAGGCAGGTGTGCTGAAGCAGGTTGGAAACAAACTTTCCAGGAGAGTGGGTCCAGAGGTGCAGGGTTGAAGACCTCTGCTATAGGGTAACTTTGAACTAATCATCCTGGTATTTCTGGCACCGCAAACTTAAATGTTACCCCTCAAAGTTGACCCAGGTGGGACTCGAACCCACAATCCTCAGCACCGAAGGCTGATGCCTTATCCATTAGGCCACTGGGCCTTTTCTCTGATTAATTCATTCACAGTCAGTCTTAGGCAAGCTAAAGTGACAGAGCTTTCAGCAGATAGCCGGCTCTACGCTAAGTTGTCTCTGCTAGAGTCACTTTGAACTTACCGTCGTGGAATTTCTTGCTCAGTAAACTTAAACAGAACCCCTTAAAGACGACCCAGGTGGGACTTGAACCCACAATCCCCAGCTCCGGAGGCTGATGCCTTATCCATTAGGCCGCTAGGCCCTCTTTTGTCTTCCTCTCAGGCCACTGGGCATTTTCTGATGCAAGCGAAACTGACAAGATTCTCCAGAAAATTGACAGTTCTGTGCTAATTCTCATGGCTATAGTGCAGAGGTCTTCAACCCTGTTCCTGGAGACCCACTATCCTGAAGAGTTTAGCTACAACCCTAATCAAACTCACCTGAGGCGGCCAATCAAGCTCCTCAAGACTGCTTGAAAAGCACAGGCAGGTGTGCTGATGCAGGTTGGAAACAAACTTTCCAGGAGAGTGGGTCCAGAGGTGCAGGGTTGAAGACCTCTGCTATAGGGTAACTTTGAACTAATCATCCTGGTTTTTCTGGCACCGCAAACTTAAATGTTACCCCTCAAAGTTGACCCAGGTGGGACTCGAACCCACAATCCTCAGCTCCGAAGGCTGATGCCTTATCCATTAGGCCACTGGGCCATTTCTTTGATTTATTCATTCACAGGCAGTCTTAGGCAAGCTAAAGTGACAGAGCTTTCAGAAGATGGTCGGTGCTACGCTAAGTTGTCTCTGCTAGAGTCACTTTGAACTTACCATCGTGGAATTTCTTGCTCAGTAAAATTAAATATAACTCCTTAAAGATGACCCAGGTGGGACTCGTATCCACAATCTGCAGCTCCGGAGGCTGATGTCTCATCCATTAGGCCTTTTCTCTGGTCAATTCGTTCATCCTCAGCTCTGAAGGCTGACGCCTTATCCTTTAGGCCACTGGGCCTTTTCTCTGATTGATTCATTCACAGTCAGTCTTAGGCAAGCTAAAGTGACAGAGCTTTCAGCAGATAGCCGGCTCTACGCTAAGTTGTCTCTGCTAGAGTCACTTTGAACTTACCGTCATGGAATTTCTTGCTCAGTAAACTTAAACAGAACCCCTTAAAGACGACCCAGGTGGGACTTGAACCCACAATCCCCAGCTCCGGAGGCTGATGCCTTATCCATTAGGCCACTAGGCCCTCTTTTGTCTTCCTCTCAGGCCACTGGGCATTTTCTGATGCAAGCGAAACTGACAAGATTCTCCAGAAAATTGACAGTTCTGTGCTAATTCTCATGGCTATAGTGCAGAGGTCTTCAACCCTGTTCCTGGAGACCCACTATCCTGAAGAGTTTAGCTACAACCCTAATCAAACTCACCTGAGGCGGCCAATCAAGCTCCTCAAGACTGCTTGAAAAGCACAGGCAGGTGTGCTGAAGCAGGTTGGAAACAAACTTTCCAGGAGAGTGGGTCCAGAGGTGCAGGGTTGAAGACCTCTGCTATAGGGTAACTTTGAACTAATCATCCTGGTATTTCTGGCACCGCAAACTTAAATGTTACCCCTCAAAGTTGACCCAGGTGGGACTCGAACCCACAATCCTCAGCTCCGAAGGCTGATGCCTTATCCATTAGGCCACTGGGCCATTTCTTTGATTTATTCATTCACAGGCAGTCTTAGGCAAGCTAAAGTGACAGAGCTTTCAGAAGATGGTCGGTGCTACGCTAAGTTGTCTCTGCTAGAGTCACTTTGAACTTACCATCGTGGAATTTCTTGCTCAGTAAAATTAAATATAACTCCTTAAAGATGACCCAGGTGGGACTCGTATCCACAATCTGCAGCTCCGGAGGCTGATGTCTCATCCATTAGGCCTTTTCTCTGGTCAATTCGTTCATCCTCAGCTCTGAAGGCTGACGCCTTATCCTTTAGGCCACTGGGCCTTTTCTCTGATTGATTCATTCACAGTCAGTCTTAGGCAAGCTAAAGTGACAGAGCTTTCAGCAGATAGCCGGCTCTACGCTAAGTTGTCTCTGCTAGAGTCACTTTGAACTTACCGTCATGGAATTTCTTGCTCAGTAAACTTAAACAGAACCCCTTAAAGACGACCCAGGTGGGACTTGAACCCACAATCCCCAGCTCCGGAGGCTGATGCCTTATCCATTAGGCCACTAGGCCCTCTTTTGTCTTCCTCTCAGGCCACTGGGCATTTTCTGATGCAAGCGAAACTGACAAGATTCTCCAGAAAATTGACAGTTCTGTGCTAATTCTCATGGCTATAGTGCAGAGGTCTTCAACCCTGTTCCTGGAGACCCACTATCCTGAAGAGTTTAGCTACAACCCTAATCAAACTCACCTGAGGCGGCCAATCAAGCTCCTCAAGACTGCTTGAAAAGCACAGGCAGGTGTGCTGAAGCAGGTTGGAAACAAACTTTCCAGGAGAGTGGGTCCAGAGGTGCAGGGTTGAAGACCTCTGCTATAGGGTAACTTTGAACTAATCATCCTGGTATTTCTGGCACCGCAAACTTAAATGTTACCCCTCAAAGTTGACCCAGGTGGGACTCGAACCCACAATCCTCAGCACCGAAGGCTGATGCCTTATCCATTAGGCCACTGGGCCTTTTCTCTGATTAATTCATTCACAGTCAGTCTTAGGCAAGCTAAAGTGACAGAGCTTTCAGCAGATAGCCGGCTCTACGCTAAGTTGTCTCTGCTAGAGTCACTTTGAACTTACCGTCGTGGAATTTCTTGCTCAGTAAACTTAAACAGAACCCCTTAAAGACGACCCAGGTGGGACTTGAACCCACAATCCCCAGCTCCGGAGGCTGATGCCTTATCCATTAGGCCGCTAGGCCCTCTTTTGTCTTCCTCTCAGGCCACTGGGCATTTTCTGATGCAAGCGAAACTGACAAGATTCTCCAGAAAATTGACAGTTCTGTGCTAATTCTCATGGCTATAGTGCAGAGGTCTTCAACCCTGTTCCTGGAGACCCACTATCCTGAAGAGTTTAGCTACAACCCTAATCAAACTCACCTGAGGCGGCCAATCAAGCTCCTCAAGACTGCTTGAAAAGCACAGGCAGGTGTGCTGATGCAGGTTGGAAACAAACTTTCCAGGAGAGTGGGTCCAGAGGTGCAGGGTTGAAGACCTCTGCTATAGGGTAACTTTGAACTAATCATCCTGGTATTTCTGGCACCGCAAACTTAAATGTTACCCCTCAAAGTTGACCCAGGTGGGACTCGAACCCACAATCCTCAGCTCCGGAGGTTGATGCCTTATCCATTAGGCCACTAGGCCCTCTTTTGTCTTCCTCTCAGGCCACTGGGCATTTTCTGATGCAAGCGAAACTGACAAGATTCTCCAGAAAATTGACAGTTCTGTGCTAATTCTCATGGCTATAGTGCAGAGGTCTTCAACCCTGTTCCTGGAGACCCACTATCCTGAAGAGTTTAGCTACAACCCTAATCAAACTCACCTGAGGCGGCCAATCAAGCTCCTCAAGACTGCTTGAAAAGCACAGGCAGGTGTGCTGATGCAGGTTGGAAACAAACTTTCCAGGAGAGTGGGTCCAGAGGTGCAGGGTTGAAGACCTCTGCTATAGGGTAACTTTGAACTAATCATCCTGGTTTTTCTGGCACCGCAAACTTAAATGTTACCCCTCAAAGTTGACCCAGGTGGGACTCGAACCCACAATCCTCAGCTCCGAAGGCTGATGCCTTATCCATTAGGCCACTGGGCCATTTCTTTGATTTATTCATTCACAGGCAGTCTTAGGCAAGCTAAAGTGACAGAGCTTTCAGAAGATGGTCGGTGCTACGCTAAGTTGTCTCTGCTAGAGTCACTTTGAACTTACCATCGTGGAATTTCTTGCTCAGTAAAATTAAATATAACTCCTTAAAGATGACCCAGGTGGGACTCGTATCCACAATCTGCAGCTCCGGAGGCTGATGTCTCATCCATTAGGCCTTTTCTCTGGTCAATTCGTTCATCCTCAGCTCTGAAGGCTGACGCCTTATCCTTTAGGCCACTGGGCCTTTTCTCTGATTGATTCATTCACAGTCAGTCTTAGGCAAGCTAAAGTGACAGAGCTTTCAGCAGATAGCCGGCTCTACGCTAAGTTGTCTCTGCTAGAGTCACTTTGAACTTACCGTCATGGAATTTCTTGCTCAGTAAACTTAAACAGAACCCCTTAAAGACGACCCAGGTGGGACTTGAACCCACAATCCCCAGCTCCGGAGGCTGATGCCTTATCCATTAGGCCACTAGGCCCTCTTTTGTCTTCCTCTCAGGCCACTGGGCATTTTCTGATGCAAGCGAAACTGACAAGATTCTCCAGAAAATTGACAGTTCTGTGCTAATTCTCATGGCTATAGTGCAGAGGTCTTCAACCCTGTTCCTGGAGACCCACTAACTTTGAACAAATCATCCTGGTATTTCTTGCACCGCAAACTTAAATGTTACCCCTCAAAGTTGACCCAGATGGGACTCGAACCCACAATCCTCAGCTCCGAAGGCTGATGCCTTATCCATTAGGCCACTGGGCCATTTCTTTGATTTATTCATTCACAGGCAGTCTTAGGCAAGCTAAAGTGACAGAGCTTTCAGAAGATGGTCGGTGCTACGCTAAGTTGTCTCTGCTAGAGTCACTTTGAACTTACCATTGTGGAATTTCTTGCTCAGTAAAATTAAACAGAACCCCTTAAAGACGACCCAGGTGGGACTTGTATCCACAATCTGCAGCTCCGGAGGCTGATGTCTCATCCATTAGGCATTTTATCTGGTCAATACGTTCATCCTCAGCTCCGAAGGCTGACGCCTTATCCTTTAGGCCACTGGGCCTTTTCTCTGATTAATTCATTCACAGTCAGTCTTAGGCAAGCTAAAGTGACAGAGCTTTCAGCAGATAGCCGGCTCTACGCTAAGTTGTCTCTGCTAGAGTCACTTTGAACTTACCGTCGTGGAATTTCTTGCTCAGTAAACTTAAACAGAACCCCTTAAAGACGACCCAGGTGGGACTTGAACCCACAATCCCCAGCTCCGGAGGCTGATGCCTTATCCATTAGGCCGCTAGGCCCTCTTTTGTCTTCCTCTCAGGCCACTGGGCATTTTCTGATGCAAGCGAAACTGACAAGATTCTCCAGAAAATTGACAGTTCTGTGCTAATTCTCATGGCTATAGTGCAGAGGTCTTCAACCCTGTTCCTGGAGACCCACTATCCTGAAGAGTTTAGCTACAACCCTAATCAAACTCACCTGAGGCGGCCAATCAAGCTCCTCAAGACTGCTTGAAAAGCACAGGCAGGTGTGCTGAAGCAGGTTGGAAACAAACTTTCCAGGAGAGTGGGTCCAGAGGTGCAGGGTTGAAGACCTCTGCTATTGGGTAACTTTGAACTAATCATCCTGGTATTTCTGGCACCGCAAACTTAAATGTTACCCCTCAAAGTTGACCCAGGTGGGACTCGAACCCACAATCCTCAGCTCCGAAGGCTGATGTCTTATCCATTAGGCCACTGGGCCATTTCTTTGATTTATTCATTCACAGGCAGTCTTAGGCAAGCTAAAGTGACAGAGCTTTCAGAAGATGGTCGGTGCTACGCTAAGTTGTCTCTGCTAGAGTCACTTTGAACTTACCATCGTGGAATTTCTTGCTCAGTAAAATTAAATATAACTCCTTAAAGATGACCCAGGTGGGACTCGTATCCACAATCTGCAGCTCCGGAGGCTGATGTCTCATCCATTAGGCCTTTTCTCTGGTCAATTCGTTCATCCTCAGCTCTGAAGGCTGACGCCTTATCCTTTAGGCCACTGGGCCTTTTCTCTGATTGATTCATTCACAGTCAGTCTTAGGCAAGCTAAAGTGACAGAGCTTTCAGCAGATAGCCGGCTCTACGCTAAGTTGTCTCTGCTAGAGTCACTTTGAACTTACCGTCATGGAATTTCTTGCTCAGTAAACTTAAACAGAACCCCTTAAAGACGACCCAGTTGGGACTTGAACCCACAATCCCCAGTTCCGGAGGCTGATGCCTTATCCATTAGGCCGCTAGGCCCTCTTTTGTCTTCCTCTCAGGCCACTGGGCATTTTCTGATGCAAGCGAAACTGACAAGATTCTCCAGAAAATTGACAGTTCTGTGCTAATTCTCATGGCTATAGTGCAGAGGTCTTCAACCCTGTTCCTGGAGACCCACTAACTTTGAACTAATCATCCTGGTATTTCTTGCACCGCAAACTTAAATGTTACCCCTCAAAGTTGACCCAGATGGGACTCGAACCCACAATCCTCAGCTCCGAAGGCTGATGCCTTATCCATTAGGCCACTGGGCCATTTCTTTGATTTATTCATTAACAGGCAGTCTTAGGCAAGCTAAAGTGACAGAGCTTTCAGAAGATGGTCGGTGCTACGCTAAGTTGTCTCTGCTAGAGTCACTTTGAACTTACCATTGTGGAATTTCTTGCTCAGTAAAATTAAACAGAACCCCTTAAAGACGACCCAGGTGGGACTTGAACCCACAATCCCCAGCTCCGGAGGCTGATGCCTTATCCATTAGGCCACTAGGCCCTCTTTTGTCTTCCTCTCAGGCCACTGGGCATTTTCTGATGCAAGCGAAACTGACAAGATTCTCCAGAAAATTGACAGTTCTGTGCTAATTCTCATGGCTATAGTGCAGAGGTCTTCAACCCTGTTCCTGGAGACCCACTATCCTGAAGAGTTTAGCTACAACCCTAATCAAACTCACCTGAGGCGGCCAATCAAGCTCCTCAAGTCTGCTTGAAAAGCACAGGCAGGTGTGCTGAAGCAGGTTGGAAACAAACTTTCCAGGAGAGTGGGTCTAGAGGTGCAGGGTTGAAGACCTCTGCTATAGGGTAACTTTGAACTAATCATCCTGGTATTTCTGAAACCGCAAACTTAAATGTTACCCCTCAAAGTTGACCCAGGTGGGACTCGAACCCACAATCCTCAGCTCCGAAGGCTGATGCCTTATCCATTAGGCCACTGGGCCATTTCTTTGATTTATTCATTCACAGGCAGTCTTAGGCAAGCTAAAGTGACAGAGCTTTCAGAAGATGGTCGGTGCTACGCTAAGTTGTCTCTGCTAGAGTCACTTTGAACTTACCATCGTGGAATTTCTTGCTCAGTAAAATTAAATATAACTCCTTAAAGATGACCCAGGTGGGACTTGTATCCACAATCTGCAGCTCCGGAGGCTGATGTCTCATCCATTAGGCCTTTTCTCTGGTCAATTCGTTCATCCTCAGCTCTGAAGGCTGACGCCTTATCCTTTAGGCCACTGGGCCTTTTCTCTGATTGATTCATTCACAGTCAGTCTTAGGCAAGCTAAAGTGACAGAGCTTTCAGCAGATAGCCGGCTCTACGCTAAGTTGTCTCTGCTAGAGTCACTTTGAACTTACCGTCATGGAATTTCTTGCTCAGTAAACTTAAACAGAACCCCTTAAAGACTACCCAGGTTGGACTTGAACCCACAATCCCCAGCTCCGGAGGCTGATGCCTTATCCATTAGGCCACTAGGCCCTCTTTTGTCTTCCTCTCAGGCCACTGGGCATTTTCTGATGCAAGCGAAACTGACAAGATTCTCCAGAAAATTGACAGTTCTGTGCTAATTCTCATGGCTATAGTGCAGAGGTCTTCAACCCTGTTCCTGGAGACCCACTATCCTGAAGAGTTTAGCTACAACCCTAATCAAACTCACCTGAGGCGGCCAATCAAGCTCCTCAAGACTGCTTGAAAAGCACAGGCAGGTGTGCTGAAGCAGGTTGGAAACAAACTTTCCAGGAGAGTGGGTCCAGAGGTGCAGGGTTGAAGACCTCTGCTATAGGGTAACTTTGAACTAATCATCCTGGTATTTCTGGCACCGCAAACTTAAATGTTACCCCTCAAAGTTGACCCAGGTGGGACTCGAACCCACAATCCTCAGCTCCGGAGGCTGATGCCTTATCCATTAGGCCACTAGGCCCTCTTTTGTCTTCCTCTCAGGCCACTGGGCATTTTCTGATGCAAGCGAAACTGACAAGATTCTCCAGAAAATTGACAGTTCTGTGCTAATTCTCATGGCTATAGTGCAGAGGTCTTCAACCCTGTTCCTGGAGACCCACTATCCTGAAGAGTTTAGCTACAACCCTAATCAAACTCACCTGAGGCGGCCAATCAAGCTCCTCAAGACTGCTTGAAAAGCACAGGCAGGTGTGCTGATGCAGGTTGGAAACAAACTTTCCAGGAGAGTGGGTCCAGAGGTGCAGGGTTGAAGACCTCTGCTATAGGGTAACTTTGAACTAATCATCCTGGTTTTTCTGGCACCGCAAACTTAAATGTTACCCCTCAAAGTTGACCCAGGTGGGACTCGAACCCACAATCCTCAGCTCCGAAGGCTGATGCCTTATCCATTAGGCCACTGGGCCATTTCTTTGATTTATTCATTAACAGGCAGTCTTAGGCAAGCTAAAGTGACAGAGCTTTCAGAAGATGGTCGGTGCTACGCTAAGTTGTCTCTGCTAGAGTCACTTTGAACTTACCATTGTGGAATTTCTTGCTCAGTAAAATTAAACAGAACCCCTTAAAGACGACCCAGGTGGGACTTGAACCCACAATCCCCAGCTCCGGAGGCTTATGCCTTATCCATTAGGCCACTAGGCCCTCTTTTGTCTTCCTCTCAGGCCACTGGGCATTTTCTGATGCAAGCGAAACTGACAAGATTCTCCAGAAAATTGACAGTTCTGTGCTAATTCTCATGGCTATAGTGCAGAGGTCTTCAACCCTGTTCCTGGAGACCCACTATCCTGAAGAGTTTAGCTACAACCCTAATCAAACTCACCTGAGGCGGCCAATCAAGCTCCTCAAGTCTGCTTGAAAAGCACAGGCAGGTGTGCTGAAGCAGGTTGGAAACAAACTTTCCAGGAGAGTGGGTCCAGAGGTGCAGGGTTGAAGACCTCTGCTATAGGGAAACTTTGAACTAATCATCCTGGTATTTCTGGCACCGCAAACTTAAATGTTACCCCTCAAAGTTGACCCAGGTGGGACTCGAACCCACAATCCTCAGCTCCGAAGGCTGATGCCTTATCCATTAGGCCACTGGGCCATTTCTTTGATATATTCATTCACAGGCAGTCTTAGGCAAGCTAAAGTGACAGAGCTTTCAGAAGATGGTCGGTGCTACGCTAAGTTGTCTCTGCTAGAGTCACTTTGAACTTACCATCGTGGAATTTCTTAATAGTAAAATTAAATATAACTCCTTAAAGATGACCCAGGTGGGACTCGTATCCACAATCTGCAGCTCCGGAGGCTGATGTCTCATCCATTAGGCCTTTTCTCTGGTCAATTCGTTCATCCTCAGCTCTGAAGGCTGACGCCTTATCCTTTAGGCCACTGGGCCTTTTCTCTGATTGATTCATTCACAGTCAGTCTTAGGCAAGCTAAAGTGACAGAGCTTTCAGCAGATAGCCGGCTCTACGCTAAGTTGTCTCTGCTAGAGTCACTTTGAACTTACCGTCGTGGAATTTCTTGCTCAGTAAACTTAAACAGAACCCCTTAAAGACGACCCAGGTGGGACTTGAACCCACAATCCCCAGCTCCGGAGGCTGATGCCTTATCCATTAGGCCACTAGGCCCTCTTTTGTCTTCCTCTCAGGCCACTGGGCATTTTCTGATGCAAGCGAAACTGACAAGATTCTCCAGAAAATTGACAGTTCTGTGCTAATTCTCATGGCTATAGTGCAGAGGTCTTCAACCCTGTTCCTGGAGACCCACTATCCTGAAGAGTTTAGCTACAACCCTAATCAAACTCACCTGAGGCGGCCAATCAAGCTCCTCAAGACTGCTTGAAAAGCACAGGCAGGTGTGCTGAAGCAGGTTGGAAACAAACTTTCCAGGAGAGTGGGTCCAGAGGTGCAGGGTTGAAGACCTCTGCTATAGGGTAACTTTGAACTAATCATCCTGGTATTTCTGGCACCGCAAACTTAAATGTTACCCCTCAAAGTTGACCCAGGTGGGACTCGAACCCACAATCCTCAGCTCCGAAGGCTGATGCCTTATCCATTAGGCCACTGGGTCATTTCTTTGATTTATTCATTCATAGGCAGTCTTAGGCAAGCTAAAGTGACAGAGCTTTCAGAAGATGGTCGGTGCTACGCTAAGTTGTCTCTGCTAGAGTCACTTTGAACTTACCATCGTGGAATTTCTTGCTCAGTAAAATTAAACAGAACCCCTTAAAGACGACCCAGGTGGGACTTGAACCCACAATCCCCAGCTCCGGAGGCTGATGCTTTATCCATTAGGCCACTAGGCCCTCTTTTGTCTTCCTCTCAGGCCACTGGGCATTTTCTGATGCAAGCGAAACTGACAAGATTCTCCAGAAAATTGACAGTTCTGTGCTAATTCTCATGGCTATAGTGCAGAGGTTTTCAACCCTGTTCCTGGAGATCCACTATCCTGAAGAGTTTAGCCACAACCCTAATCAAACTCACCTGAGGCGGCCAATCAAGCTCCTCAAGACTGCTTGAAAAGCACAGGCAGGTGTGCTGAAGCAGGTTGGAAACAAACTTTCCAGGAGAGTGGGTCCAGAGGTGCAGGGTTGAAGACCTCTGCTATAGGGTAACTTTGAACTAATCATCCTGGTATTTCTGGCACCGCAAACTTAAATGTTACCCCTCAAAGTTGACCCAGGTGGGACTCGAACCCACAATCCTCAGCACCGAAGGCTGATGCCTTATCCATTAGGCCACTGGGCCATTTCTTTGATTTATTCATTCACAGGCAGTCTTAGGCAAACTAAAGTGACAGAGCTTTCAGAAGATGGTCGGTGCTACGCTAAGTTGTCTCTGCTAGAGTCACTTTGAACTTACCATCGTGGAATTTCTTGCTCAGTAAAATTAAACAGAACCCCTTAAAGACGACCCAGGTGGGACTTGAACCCACAATCCCCAGCCCCGGAGGCTGATGCCTTATCCATTAGGCCACTAGGCCCTCTTTTGTCTTCCTCTCAGGCCACTGGGCATTTTCTGATGCAAGCGAAACTGACAAGATTCTCCAGAAAATTGACAGTTCTGTGCTAATTCTCATGGCTATAGTGCAGAGGTCTTCAACCCTGTTCCTGGAGACCCACTATCCTGAAGAGTTTAGCTACAACCCTAATCAAACTCACCTGAGGCGGCCAATCAAGCTCCTCAAGACTGCTTGAAAAGCACAGGCAGGTGTGCTGATGCAGGTTGGAAACAAACTTTCCAGGAGAGTGGGTCCAGAGGTGCAGGGTTGAAGACCTCTGCTATAGGGTAACTTTGAACTAATCATCCTGGTATTTCTGGCACCGCAAACTTAAATGTTACCCCTCAAAGTTGACCCAGGTGGGACTCGAACCCACAATCCTCAGCTCCGGAGGTTGATGCCTTATCCATTAGGCCACTAGGCCCTCTTTTGTCTTCCTCTCAGGCCACTGGGCATTTTCTGATGCAAGCGAAACTGACAAGATTCTCCAGAAAATTGACAGTTCTGTGCTAATTCTCATGGCTATAGTGCAGAGGTCTTCAACCCTGTTCCTGGAGACCCACTATCCTGAAGAGTTTAGCTACAACCCTAATCAAACTCACCTGAGGCGGCCAATCAAGCTCCTCAAGACTGCTTGAAAAGCACAGGCAGGTGTGCTGATGCAGGTTGGAAACAAACTTTCCAGGAGAGTGGGTCCAGAGGTGCAGGGTTGAAGACCTCTGCTATAGGGTAACTTTGAACTAATCATCCTGGTTTTTCTGGCACCGCAAACTTAAATGTTACCCCTCAAAGTTGACCCAGGTGGGACTCGAACCCACAATCCTCAGCTCCGAAGGCTGATGCCTTATCCATTAGGCCACTGGGCCATTTCTTTGATTTATTCATTCACAGGCAGTCTTAGGCAAGCTAAAGTGACAGAGCTTTCAGAAGATGGTCGGTGCTACGCTAAGTTGTCTCTGCTAGAGTCACTTTGAACTTACCATCGTGGAATTTCTTGCTCAGTAAAATTAAATATAACTCCTTAAAGATGACCCAGGTGGGACTCGTATCCACAATCTGCAGCTCCGGAGGCTGATGTCTCATCCATTAGGCCTTTTCTCTGGTCAATTCGTTCATCCTCAGCTCTGAAGGCTGACGCCTTATCCTTTAGGCCACTGGGCCTTTTCTCTGATTGATTCATTCACAGTCAGTCTTAGGCAAGCTAAAGTGACAGAGCTTTCAGCAGATAGCCGGCTCTACGCTAAGTTGTCTCTGCTAGAGTCACTTTGAACTTACCGTCATGGAATTTCTTGCTCAGTAAACTTAAACAGAACCCCTTAAAGACGACCCAGGTGGGACTTGAACCCACAATCCCCAGCTCCGGAGGCTGATGCCTTATCCATTAGGCCACTAGGCCCTCTTTTGTCTTCCTCTCAGGCCACTGGGCATTTTCTGATGCAAGCGAAACTGACAAGATTCTCCAGAAAATTGACAGTTCTGTGCTAATTCTCATGGCTATAGTGCAGAGGTCTTCAACCCTGTTCCTGGAGACCCACTAACTTTGAACAAATCATCCTGGTATTTCTTGCACCGCAAACTTAAATGTTACCCCTCAAAGTTGACCCAGATGGGACTCGAACCCACAATCCTCAGCTCCGAAGGCTGATGCCTTATCCATTAGGCCACTGGGCCATTTCTTTGATTTATTCATTCACAGGCAGTCTTAGGCAAGCTAAAGTGACAGAGCTTTCAGAAGATGGTCGGTGCTACGCTAAGTTGTCTCTGCTAGAGTCACTTTGAACTTACCATTGTGGAATTTCTTGCTCAGTAAAATTAAACAGAACCCCTTAAAGACGACCCAGGTGGGACTTGTATCCACAATCTGCAGCTCCGGAGGCTGATGTCTCATCCATTAGGCATTTTATCTGGTCAATACGTTCATCCTCAGCTCCGAAGGCTGACGCCTTATCCTTTAGGCCACTGGGCCTTTTCTCTGATTAATTCATTCACAGTCAGTCTTAGGCAAGCTAAAGTGACAGAGCTTTCAGCAGATAGCCGGCTCTACGCTAAGTTGTCTCTGCTAGAGTCACTTTGAACTTACCGTCGTGGAATTTCTTGCTCAGTAAACTTAAACAGAACCCCTTAAAGACGACCCAGGTGGGACTTGAACCCACAATCCCCAGCTCCGGAGGCTGATGCCTTATCCATTAGGCCGCTAGGCCCTCTTTTGTCTTCCTCTCAGGCCACTGGGCATTTTCTGATGCAAGCGAAACTGACAAGATTCTCCAGAAAATTGACAGTTCTGTGCTAATTCTCATGGCTATAGTGCAGAGGTCTTCAACCCTGTTCCTGGAGACCCACTATCCTGAAGAGTTTAGCTACAACCCTAATCAAACTCACCTGAGGCGGCCAATCAAGCTCCTCAAGACTGCTTGAAAAGCACAGGCAGGTGTGCTGAAGCAGGTTGGAAACAAACTTTCCAGGAGAGTGGGTCCAGAGGTGCAGGGTTGAAGACCTCTGCTATTGGGTAACTTTGAACTAATCATCCTGGTATTTCTGGCACCGCAAACTTAAATGTTACCCCTCAAAGTTGACCCAGGTGGGACTCGAACCCACAATCCTCAGCTCCGAAGGCTGATGTCTTATCCATTAGGCCACTGGGCCATTTCTTTGATTTATTCATTCACAGGCAGTCTTAGGCAAGCTAAAGTGACAGAGCTTTCAGAAGATGGTCGGTGCTACGCTAAGTTGTCTCTGCTAGAGTCACTTTGAACTTACCATCGTGGAATTTCTTGCTCAGTAAAATTAAATATAACTCCTTAAAGATGACCCAGGTGGGACTCGTATCCACAATCTGCAGCTCCGGAGGCTGATGTCTCATCCATTAGGCCTTTTCTCTGGTCAATTCGTTCATCCTCAGCTCTGAAGGCTGACGCCTTATCCTTTAGGCCACTGGGCCTTTTCTCTGATTGATTCATTCACAGTCAGTCTTAGGCAAGCTAAAGTGACAGAGCTTTCAGCAGATAGCCGGCTCTACGCTAAGTTGTCTCTGCTAGAGTCACTTTGAACTTACCGTCATGGAATTTCTTGCTCAGTAAACTTAAACAGAACCCCTTAAAGACGACCCAGTTGGGACTTGAACCCACAATCCCCAGTTCCGGAGGCTGATGCCTTATCCATTAGGCCGCTAGGCCCTCTTTTGTCTTCCTCTCAGGCCACTGGGCATTTTCTGATGCAAGCGAAACTGACAAGATTCTCCAGAAAATTGACAGTTCTGTGCTAATTCTCATGGCTATAGTGCAGAGGTCTTCAACCCTGTTCCTGGAGACCCACTAACTTTGAACTAATCATCCTGGTATTTCTTGCACCGCAAACTTAAATGTTACCCCTCAAAGTTGACCCAGATGGGACTCGAACCCACAATCCTCAGCTCCGAAGGCTGATGCCTTATCCATTAGGCCACTGGGCCATTTCTTTGATTTATTCATTAACAGGCAGTCTTAGGCAAGCTAAAGTGACAGAGCTTTCAGAAGATGGTCGGTGCTACGCTAAGTTGTCTCTGCTAGAGTCACTTTGAACTTACCATTGTGGAATTTCTTGCTCAGTAAAATTAAACAGAACCCCTTAAAGACGACCCAGGTGGGACTTGAACCCACAATCCCCAGCTCCGGAGGCTGATGCCTTATCCATTAGGCCACTAGGCCCTCTTTTGTCTTCCTCTCAGGCCACTGGGCATTTTCTGATGCAAGCGAAACTGACAAGATTCTCCAGAAAATTGACAGTTCTGTGCTAATTCTCATGGCTATAGTGCAGAGGTCTTCAACCCTGTTCCTGGAGACCCACTATCCTGAAGAGTTTAGCTACAACCCTAATCAAACTCACCTGAGGCGGCCAATCAAGCTCCTCAAGTCTGCTTGAAAAGCACAGGCAGGTGTGCTGAAGCAGGTTGGAAACAAACTTTCCAGGAGAGTGGGTCTAGAGGTGCAGGGTTGAAGACCTCTGCTATAGGGTAACTTTGAACTAATCATCCTGGTATTTCTGAAACCGCAAACTTAAATGTTACCCCTCAAAGTTGACCCAGGTGGGACTCGAACCCACAATCCTCAGCTCCGAAGGCTGATGCCTTATCCATTAGGCCACTGGGCCATTTCTTTGATTTATTCATTCACAGGCAGTCTTAGGCAAGCTAAAGTGACAGAGCTTTCAGAAGATGGTCGGTGCTACGCTAAGTTGTCTCTGCTAGAGTCACTTTGAACTTACCATCGTGGAATTTCTTGCTCAGTAAAATTAAATATAACTCCTTAAAGATGACCCAGGTGGGACTTGTATCCACAATCTGCAGCTCCGGAGGCTGATGTCTCATCCATTAGGCCTTTTCTCTGGTCAATTCGTTCATCCTCAGCTCTGAAGGCTGACGCCTTATCCTTTAGGCCACTGGGCCTTTTCTCTGATTGATTCATTCACAGTCAGTCTTAGGCAAGCTAAAGTGACAGAGCTTTCAGCAGATAGCCGGCTCTACGCTAAGTTGTCTCTGCTAGAGTCACTTTGAACTTACCGTCATGGAATTTCTTGCTCAGTAAACTTAAACAGAACCCCTTAAAGACTACCCAGGTTGGACTTGAACCCACAATCCCCAGCTCCGGAGGCTGATGCCTTATCCATTAGGCCACTAGGCCCTCTTTTGTCTTCCTCTCAGGCCACTGGGCATTTTCTGATGCAAGCGAAACTGACAAGATTCTCCAGAAAATTGACAGTTCTGTGCTAATTCTCATGGCTATAGTGCAGAGGTCTTCAACCCTGTTCCTGGAGACCCACTATCCTGAAGAGTTTAGCTACAACCCTAATCAAACTCACCTGAGGCGGCCAATCAAGCTCCTCAAGACTGCTTGAAAAGCACAGGCAGGTGTGCTGAAGCAGGTTGGAAACAAACTTTCCAGGAGAGTGGGTCCAGAGGTGCAGGGTTGAAGACCTCTGCTATAGGGTAACTTTGAACTAATCATCCTGGTATTTCTGGCACCGCAAACTTAAATGTTACCCCTCAAAGTTGACCCAGGTGGGACTCGAACCCACAATCCTCAGCTCCGGAGGCTGATGCCTTATCCATTAGGCCACTAGGCCCTCTTTTGTCTTCCTCTCAGGCCACTGGGCATTTTCTGATGCAAGCGAAACTGACAAGATTCTCCAGAAAATTGACAGTTCTGTGCTAATTCTCATGGCTATAGTGCAGAGGTCTTCAACCCTGTTCCTGGAGACCCACTATCCTGAAGAGTTTAGCTACAACCCTAATCAAACTCACCTGAGGCGGCCAATCAAGCTCCTCAAGACTGCTTGAAAAGCACAGGCAGGTGTGCTGATGCAGGTTGGAAACAAACTTTCCAGGAGAGTGGGTCCAGAGGTGCAGGGTTGAAGACCTCTGCTATAGGGTAACTTTGAACTAATCATCCTGGTTTTTCTGGCACCGCAAACTTAAATGTTACCCCTCAAAGTTGACCCAGGTGGGACTCGAACCCACAATCCTCAGCTCCGAAGGCTGATGCCTTATCCATTAGGCCACTGGGCCATTTCTTTGATTTATTCATTAACAGGCAGTCTTAGGCAAGCTAAAGTGACAGAGCTTTCAGAAGATGGTCGGTGCTACGCTAAGTTGTCTCTGCTAGAGTCACTTTGAACTTACCATTGTGGAATTTCTTGCTCAGTAAAATTAAACAGAACCCCTTAAAGACGACCCAGGTGGGACTTGAACCCACAATCCCCAGCTCCGGAGGCTTATGCCTTATCCATTAGGCCACTAGGCCCTCTTTTGTCTTCCTCTCAGGCCACTGGGCATTTTCTGATGCAAGCGAAACTGACAAGATTCTCCAGAAAATTGACAGTTCTGTGCTAATTCTCATGGCTATAGTGCAGAGGTCTTCAACCCTGTTCCTGGAGACCCACTATCCTGAAGAGTTTAGCTACAACCCTAATCAAACTCACCTGAGGCGGCCAATCAAGCTCCTCAAGTCTGCTTGAAAAGCACAGGCAGGTGTGCTGAAGCAGGTTGGAAACAAACTTTCCAGGAGAGTGGGTCCAGAGGTGCAGGGTTGAAGACCTCTGCTATAGGGAAACTTTGAACTAATCATCCTGGTATTTCTGGCACCGCAAACTTAAATGTTACCCCTCAAAGTTGACCCAGGTGGGACTCGAACCCACAATCCTCAGCTCCGAAGGCTGATGCCTTATCCATTAGGCCACTGGGCCATTTCTTTGATATATTCATTCACAGGCAGTCTTAGGCAAGCTAAAGTGACAGAGCTTTCAGAAGATGGTCGGTGCTACGCTAAGTTGTCTCTGCTAGAGTCACTTTGAACTTACCATCGTGGAATTTCTTAATAGTAAAATTAAATATAACTCCTTAAAGATGACCCAGGTGGGACTCGTATCCACAATCTGCAGCTCCGGAGGCTGATGTCTCATCCATTAGGCCTTTTCTCTGGTCAATTCGTTCATCCTCAGCTCTGAAGGCTGACGCCTTATCCTTTAGGCCACTGGGCCTTTTCTCTGATTGATTCATTCACAGTCAGTCTTAGGCAAGCTAAAGTGACAGAGCTTTCAGCAGATAGCCGGCTCTACGCTAAGTTGTCTCTGCTAGAGTCACTTTGAACTTACCGTCGTGGAATTTCTTGCTCAGTAAACTTAAACAGAACCCCTTAAAGACGACCCAGGTGGGACTTGAACCCACAATCCCCAGCTCCGGAGGCTGATGCCTTATCCATTAGGCCACTAGGCCCTCTTTTGTCTTCCTCTCAGGCCACTGGGCATTTTCTGATGCAAGCGAAACTGACAAGATTCTCCAGAAAATTGACAGTTCTGTGCTAATTCTCATGGCTATAGTGCAGAGGTCTTCAACCCTGTTCCTGGAGACCCACTATCCTGAAGAGTTTAGCTACAACCCTAATCAAACTCACCTGAGGCGGCCAATCAAGCTCCTCAAGACTGCTTGAAAAGCACAGGCAGGTGTGCTGAAGCAGGTTGGAAACAAACTTTCCAGGAGAGTGGGTCCAGAGGTGCAGGGTTGAAGACCTCTGCTATAGGGTAACTTTGAACTAATCATCCTGGTATTTCTGGCACCGCAAACTTAAATGTTACCCCTCAAAGTTGACCCAGGTGGGACTCGAACCCACAATCCTCAGCTCCGAAGGCTGATGCCTTATCCATTAGGCCACTGGGTCATTTCTTTGATTTATTCATTCATAGGCAGTCTTAGGCAAGCTAAAGTGACAGAGCTTTCAGAAGATGGTCGGTGCTACGCTAAGTTGTCTCTGCTAGAGTCACTTTGAACTTACCATCGTGGAATTTCTTGCTCAGTAAAATTAAACAGAACCCCTTAAAGACGACCCAGGTGGGACTTGAACCCACAATCCCCAGCTCCGGAGGCTGATGCTTTATCCATTAGGCCACTAGGCCCTCTTTTGTCTTCCTCTCAGGCCACTGGGCATTTTCTGATGCAAGCGAAACTGACAAGATTCTCCAGAAAATTGACAGTTCTGTGCTAATTCTCATGGCTATAGTGCAGAGGTTTTCAACCCTGTTCCTGGAGATCCACTATCCTGAAGAGTTTAGCCACAACCCTAATCAAACTCACCTGAGGCGGCCAATCAAGCTCCTCAAGACTGCTTGAAAAGCACAGGCAGGTGTGCTGAAGCAGGTTGGAAACAAACTTTCCAGGAGAGTGGGTCCAGAGGTGCAGGGTTGAAGACCTCTGCTATAGGGTAACTTTGAACTAATCATCCTGGTATTTCTGGCACCGCAAACTTAAATGTTACCCCTCAAAGTTGACCCAGGTGGGACTCGAACCCACAATCCTCAGCACCGAAGGCTGATGCCTTATCCATTAGGCCACTGGGCCATTTCTTTGATTTATTCATTCACAGGCAGTCTTAGGCAAACTAAAGTGACAGAGCTTTCAGAAGATGGTCGGTGCTACGCTAAGTTGTCTCTGCTAGAGTCACTTTGAACTTACCATCGTGGAATTTCTTGCTCAGTAAAATTAAACAGAACCCCTTAAAGACGACCCAGGTGGGACTTGAACCCACAATCCCCAGCCCCGGAGGCTGATGCCTTATCCATTAGGCCACTAGGCCCTCTTTTGTCTTCCTCTCAGGCCACTGGGCATTTTCTGATGCAAGCGAAACTGACAAGATTCTCCAGAAAATTGACAGTTCTGTGCTAATTCTCATGGCTATAGTGCAGAGGTCTTCAACCCTGTTCCTGGAGATCCACTATCCTGAAGAGTTTAGCTACAACCCTAATCAAACTCACCTGAGGCGGCCAATCAAGCTCCTCAAGACTGCTTGAAAAGCACAGGCAGGTGTGCTGAAGCAGGTTGGAAACAAACTTTCCAGGAGAGTGGGTCCAGAGGTGCAGGGTTGAAGACCTCTGCTATAGGGTAACTTTGAACTAATCATCCTGGTATTTCTTGCACTGCAAACTTAAATGTTACCCCTCAAAGTTGACCCAGATGGGACTCGAACCCACAATCCTCAGCTCCGAAGGCTGATGCCTTATCCATTAGGCCACTGGGCCATTTCTTTGATTTATTCATTAACAGGCAGTCTTAGGCAAGCTAAAGTGACAGAGCTTTCAGAAGATGGTCGGTGCTACGCTAAGTTGTCTCTGCTAGAGTCACTTTGAACTTACCATTGTGGAATTTCTTGCTCAATAAAATTAAACAGAACCCCTTAAAGACGACCCAGGTGGGACTTGAACCCACAATCCCCAGCTCCGGAGGCTGATGTCTCATCCATTAGGCCTTTTCTCTGGTCAATTCGTTCATCCTCAGCTCTGAAGGCTGACGCCTTATCCTTTAGGCCACTGGGCCTTTTCTCTGATTGATTCATTCACAGTCAGTCTTAGGCAAGCTAAAGTGACAGAGCTTTCAGCAGATAGCCGGCTCTACGCTAAGTTGTCTCTGCTAGAGTCACTTTGAACTTACCGTCATGGAATTTCTTGCTCAGTAAACTTAAACAGAACCCCTTAAAGACTACCCAGGTTGGACTTGAACCCACAATCCCCAGCTCCGGAGGCTGATGCCTTATCCATTAGGCCACTAGGCCCTCTTTTGTCTTCCTCTCAGGCCACTGGGCATTTTCTGATGCAAGCGAAACTGACAAGATTCTCCAGAAAATTGACAGTTCTGTGCTAATTCTCATGGCTATAGTGCAGAGGTCTTCAACCCTGTTCCTGGAGACCCACTATCCTGAAGAGTTTAGCTACAACCCTAATCAAACTCACCTGAGGCGGCCAATCAAGCTCCTCAAGTCTGCTTGAAAAGCACAGGCAGGTGTGCTGAAGCAGGTTGGAAACAAACTTTCCAGGAGAGTGGGTCCAGAGGTGCAGGGTTGAAGACCTCTGCTATAGGGTAACTTTGAACTAATCATCCTGGTATTTCTGAAACCGCAAACTTAAATGTTACCCCTCAAAGTTGACCCAGGTGGGACTCGAACCCACAATCCTCAGCTCCGAAGGCTGATGCCTTATCCATTAGGCCACTGGGCCATTTCTTTGATTTATTCATTCACAGGCAGTCTTAGGCAAGCTAAAGTGACAGAGCTTTCAGAAGATGGTCGGTGCTACGCTAAGTTGTCTCTGCTAGAGTCACTTTGAACTTACCATCGTGGAATTTCTTGCTCAGTAAAATTAAATATAACTCCTTAAAGATGACCCAGGTGGGACTTGTATCCACAATCTGCAGCTCCGGAGGCTGATGTCTCATCCATTAGGCCTTTTCTCTGGTCAATTCGTTCATCCTCAGCTCTGAAGGCTGACGCCTTATCCTTTAGGCCACTGGGCCTTTTCTCTGATTGATTCATTCACAGTCAGTCTTAGGCAAGCTAAAGTGACAGAGCTTTCAGCAGATAGCCGGCTCTACGCTAAGTTGTCTCTGCTAGAGTCACTTTGAACTTACCGTCATGGAATTTCTTGCTCAGTAAACTTAAACAGAACCCCTTAAAGACTACCCAGGTTGGACTTGAACCCACAATCCCCAGCTCCGGAGGCTGATGCCTTATCCATTAGGCCACTAGGCCCTCTTTTGTCTTCCTCTCAGGCCACTGGGCATTTTCTGATGCAAGCGAAACTGACAAGATTCTCCAGAAAATTGACAGTTCTGTGCTAATTCTCATGGCTATAGTGCAGAGGTCTTCAACCCTGTTCCTGGAGACCCACTATCCTGAAGAGTTTAGCTACAACCCTAATCAAACTCACCTGAGGCTGCCAATCAAGCTCCTCAAGACTGCTTGAAAAGCACAGGCAGGTGTGCTGAAGCAGGTTGGAAACAAACTTTCCAGGAGAGTGGGTCCAGAGGTGCAGGGTTGAAGACCTCTGCTATAGGGTAACTTTGAACTAATCATCCTGGTATTTCTGAAACCGCAAACTTAAATGTTACCCCTCAAAGTTGACCCAGGTGGGACTCGAACCCACAATCCTCAGCTCCGAAGGCTGATGCCTTATCCATTAGGCCACTGGGCCATTTCTTTGATTTATTCATTCACAGGCAGTCTTAGGCAAGCTAAAGTGACAGAGCTTTCAGAAGATGGTCGGTGCTACGCTAAGTTGTCTCTGCTAGAGTCACTTTGAACTTACCATCGTGGAATTTCTTGCGCAGTAAAATTAAATATAACTCCTTAAAGATGACCCAGGTGGGACTTGTATCCACAATCTGCAGCTCCGGAGGCTGATGTCTCATCCATTAGGCCTTTTCTCTGGTCAATTCGTTCATCCTCAGCTCTGAAGGCTGACGCCTTATCCTTTAGGCCACTGGGCCTTTTCTCTGATTGATTCATTCACAGTCAGTCTTAGGCAAGCTAAAGTGCCAGAGCTTTCAGCAGATAGCCAGCTCTACGCTAAGTTGTCTCTGCTAGAGTCACTTTGAACTTACCGTCGTGGAATTTCTTGCTCAGTAAACTTAAACAGAACCCCTTAAAGACGACCCAGGTGGGACTTGAACCCACAATCCCCAGCTCCGGAGGCTGATGCCTTATCCATTAGGCCACTAGGCCCTCTTTTGTCTTCCTCTCAGGCCACTGGGCATTTTCTGATGCAAGCGAAACTGACAAGATTCTCCAGAAAATTGACAGGTCTGTGCTAATTCTCATGGCTATAGTGCAGAGGTCTTCAACCCTGTTCCTGGAGACCCACTATCCTGAAGAGTTTAGCTACAACCCTAATCAAACTCACCTGAGGCAGCCAATCAAGGTCCTCAAGACTGCTTGAAAAGCACAGGCAGGTGTGCTGAAGCAGGTTGGAAACAAACTTTCCAGGAGAGTGGGTCCAGAGGTGCAGGGTTGAAGACCTCTGCTATAGGGTAACTTTGAACTAATCATCCTGGTATTTCTGGCACCGCAAACTTAAATGTTACCCCTCAAAGTTGACCCAGGTGGGACTCGAACCCACAATCCTCAGCTCCGAAGGCTGATGCCTTATCCATTAGGCCACTGGGCCATTTCTTTGATTTATTCATTCACAGGCAGTCTTAGGCAAGCTAAAGTGACAGAGCTTTCAGAAGATGGTCGGTGCTAAGCTAAGTTGTCTCTGCTAGAGTAACTTTGAACTTACCATCGTGGAATTTCTTGCTCAGTAAAATTAAATATAACTCCTTAAAGATGACCCAGGTGGGACTCGTATCCACAATCTGCAGCTCCAGAGGCTGATGTCTCATCCATTAGGCATTTTCTCTGGTCAATACGTTCATCCTCAGCTCCGACGGCTGACGCCTTATCCTTTAGGCCACTGGGCCTTTTCTCTGATTGATTCATTCACAATCAGTCTTAGGCAAGCTAAAGTGACAGAGCTTTCAGCAGATAGCCGGCTCTACGCTAAGTTGTCTCTGCTAGAGTCACTTTGAACTTACTGTCGTGGAATTTCTTGCTCAGTAAACTTAAACAGAACCCCTTAAAGACGACCCAGGTGGGACTTGAACCCACAATCCCCAGCTCCGGAGGCTGATGCCTTATCCATTAGGCCACTAGGCCCTCTTTTGTCTTCATCTCAGGCCACTGGGCATTTTCTGATGCAAGCGAAACTGACAAGATTCTCCAGAAAATTGACAGTTCTGTGCTAATTCTCATGGCTATAGTGCAGAGGTCTTCAACCCTGTTCCTGGAGACCCACTAACTTTGAACTAATCATCCTGGTATTTCTTGCACCGCAAACTTAAATGTTACCCCTCAAAGTTGACCCAGATGGGACTCGAACCCACAATCCTCAGCTCCGAAGGCTGATGCCTTATCCATTAGGCCACTGGGCCATTTCTTTGATTTATTCATTCACAGGCAGTCTTAGGCAAGCTAAAGTGACAGAGCTTTCAGAAGATGGTCGGTGCTACGCTAAGTTGTCTCTGCTAGAGTCACTTTGAACTTACCATTGTGGAATTTCTTGCTCAGTAAAATTAAACAGAACCCCTTAAAGACGACCCAGGTGGGACTTGAACCCACAATCCCCAGCTCCAGAGGCTGATGCCTTATCCATTAGGCCACTAGGCCCTCTTTTGTCTTCCTCTCAGGCCACTGGGCATTTTCTGATGCAAGCGAAACTGACAAGATTCTCCAGAAAATTGACAGTTCTGTGCTAATTCTCATGGCTATAGTGCAGAGGTCTTCAACCCTGTTCCTGGAGACCCACTATCCTGAAGAGTTTAGCTACAACCCTAATCAAACTCACCTGAGGCGGCCAATCAAGCTCCTCAAGACTGCTTGAAAAGCACAGGCAGGTGTGCTGAAGCAGGTTGGAAACAAACTTTCCAGGAGAGTGGGTCCAGAGGTGCAGGGTTGAAGACCTCTGCTGTAGGGTAACTTTGAACTAATCATCCTGGTATTTCTGGCACCGCAAACTTAAATGTTACCCCTCAAAGTTGACCCAGGTGGGACTCGAACCCACAATCCTCAGCTCCGAAGGCTGATGCCTTATCCATTAGGCCACTGGGCCATTTCTTTGATATATTCATTCACAGGCAGTCTTAGGCAAGCTAAAGTGACAGAGCTTTCAGAAGATGGTCGGTGCTACGCTAAGTTGTCTCTGCTAGAGTCACTTTGAACTTACCATCGTGGAATTTCTTAATAGTAAAATTAAATATAACTCCTTAAAGATGACCCAGGTGGGACTCGTATCCACAATCTGCAGCTCCGGAGGCTGATGTCTCATCCATTAGGCCTTTTCTCTGGTCAATTCGTTCATCCTCAGCTCTGAAGGCTGACGCCTTATCCTTTAGGCCACTGGGCCTTTTCTCTGATTGATTCATTCACAGTCAGTCTTAGGCAAGCTAAAGTGACAGAGCTTTCAGCAGATAGCCGGCTCTACGCTAAGTTGTCTCTGCTAGAGTCACTTTGAACTTACCGTCGTGGAATTTCTTGCTCAGTAAACTTAAACAGAACCCCTTAAAGACGACCCAGGTGGGACTTGAACCCACAATCCCCAGCTCCGGAGGCTGATGCCTTATCCATTAGGCCACTAGGCCCTCTTTTGTCTTCCTCTCAGGCCACTGGGCATTTTCTGATGCAAGCGAAACTGACAAGATTCTCCAGAAAATTGACAGTTCTGTGCTAATTCTCATGGCTATAGTGCAGAGGTCTTCAACCCTGTTCCTGGAGACCCACTATCCTGAAGAGTTTAGCTACAACCCTAATCAAACTCACCTGAGGCGGCCAATCAAGCTCCTCAAGTCTGCTTGAAAAGCACAGGCAGGTGTGCTGAAGCAGGTTGGAAACAAACTTTCCAGGAGAGTGGGTCCAGAGGTGCAGGGTTGAAGACCTCTGCTATAGGGTAACTTTGAACTAATCATCCTGGTATTTCTGAAACCGCAAACTTAAATGTTACCCCTCAAAGTTGACCCAGGTGGGACTCGAACCCACAATCCTCAGCTCCGAAGGCTGATGCCTTATCCATTAGGCCGCTGGGCCATTTCTTTGATTTATTCATTCACAGGCAGTCTTAGGCAAGCTAAAGTGACAGAGCTTTCAGAAGATGGTCGGTGCTACGCTAAGTTGTCTCTGCTAGAGTCACTTTGAACTTACCATCGTGGAATTTCTTGCTCAGTAAAATTAAATATAACTCCTTAAAGATGACCCAGGTGGGACTTGTATCCACAATCTGCAGCTCCGGAGGCTGATGTCTCATCCATTAGGCCTTTTCTCTGGTCAATTCGTTCATCCTCAGCACCGAAGGCTGACGCCTTATCCTTTAGGCCACTGGGCCTTTTCTCTGATTGATTCATTCACAGTCAGTCTTAGGCAAGCTAAAGTGACAGAGCTTTCAGCAGATAGCCGGCTCTACGCTAAGTTGTCTCTGCTAGAGTCACTTTGAACTTACCGTCATGGAATTTCTTGCTCAGTAAACTTAAACAGAACCCCTTAAAGACTACCCAGGTGGGACTTGAACCCACAATCCCCAGCTCCGGAGGCTGATGCCTTATCCATTAGGCCACTAGGCCCTCTTTTGTCTTCCTCTCAGGCCACTGGGCATTTTCTGATGCAAGCGAAACTGACAAGATTCTCCAGAAAATTGACAGTTCTGTGCTAATTCTCATGGCTATAGTGCAGAGGTCTTCAACCCTGTTCCTGGAGACCCACTATCCTGAAGAGTTTAGCTACAACCCTAATCAAACTCACCTGAGGCGGCCAATCAAGCTCCTCAAGTCTGCTTGAAAAGCACAGGCAGGTGTGCTGAAGCAGGTTGGAAACAAACTTTCCAGGAGAGTGGGTCCAGAGGTGCAGGGTTGAAGACCTCTGCTATAGGGTAACTTTGAACTAATCATCCTGGTATTTCTGAAACCGCAAACTTAAATGTTACCCCTCAAAGTTGACCCAGGTGGGACTCGAACCCACAATCCTCAGCTCCGGAGGCTGATGCCTTATCCATTAGGCCACTAGGCCCTCTTTTGTCTTCCTCTCAGGCCACTGGGCATTTTCTGATGCAAGCGAAACTGACAAGATTCTCCAGAAAATTGACAGTTCTGTGCTAATTCTCATGGCTGTAGTGCAGAGGTCTTCAACCCTGTTCCTGGAGACCCACTATCCTGAAGAGTTTAGCTACAACCCTAATCAAACTCACCTGAGGCGGCCAATCAAGCTCCTCAAGACTGCTTGAAAAGCACAGGCAGGTGTGCTGATGCAGGTTGGAAACAAACTTTCCAGGAGAGTGGGTCCAGAGGTGCAGGGTTGAAGACCTCTGCTATAGGGTAACTTTGAACTAATCATCCTGGTTTTTCTGGCACCGCAAACTTAAATGTTACCCCTCAAAGTTGACCCAGGTGGGACTCGAACCCACAATCCTCAGCTCCGAAGGCTGATGCCTTATCCATTAGGCCACTGGGCCATTTCTTTGATATATTCATTCACAGGCAGTCTTAGGCAAGCTAAAGTGACAGAGCTTTCAGAAGATGGTCGGTGCTACGCTAAGTTGTCTCTGCTAGAGTCACTTTGAACTTACCATCGTGGAATTTCTTAATAGTAAAATTAAATATAACTCCTTAAAGATGACCCAGGTGGGACTCGTATCCACAATCTGCAGCTCCGGAGGCTGATGTCTCATCCATTAGGCCTTTTCTCTGGTCAATTCGTTCATCCTCAGCTCTGAAGGCTGACGCCTTATCCTTTAGGCCACTGGGCCTTTTCTCTGATTGATTCATTCACAGTCAGTCTTAGGCAAGCTAAAGTGACAGAGCTTTCAGCAGATAGCCGGCTCTACGCTAAGTTGTCTCTGCTAGAGTCACTTTGAACTTACCGTCGTGGAATTTCTTGCTCAGTAAACTTAAACAGAACCCCTTAAAGACGACCCAGGTGGGACTTGAACCCACAATCCCCAGCTCCGGAGGCTGATGCCTTATCCATTAGGCCACTAGGCCCTCTTTTGTCTTCCTCTCAGGCCACTGGGCATTTTCTGATGCAAGCGAAACTGACAAGATTCTCCAGAAAATTGACAGTTCTGTGCTAATTCTCATGGCTATAGTGCAGAGGTCTTCAACCCTGTTCCTGGAGACCCACTATCCTGAAGAGTTTAGCTACAACCCTAATCAAACTCACCTGAGGCGGCCAATCAAGCTCCTCAAGTCTGCTTGAAAAGCACAGGCAGGTGTGCTGAAGCAGGTTGGAAACAAACTTTCCAGGAGAGTGGGTCCAGAGGTGCAGGGTTGAAGACCTCTGCTATAGGGTAACTTTGAACTAATCATCCTGGTATTTCTGAAACCGCAAACTTAAATGTTACCCCTCAAAGTTGACCCAGGTGGGACTCGAACCCACAATCCTCAGCTCCGAAGGCTGATGCCTTATCCATTAGGCCGCTGGGCCATTTCTTTGATTTATTCATTCACAGGCAGTCTTAGGCAAGCTAAAGTGACAGAGCTTTCAGAAGATGGTCGGTGCTACGCTAAGTTGTCTCTGCTAGAGTCACTTTGAACTTACCATCGTGGAATTTCTTGCTCAGTAAAATTAAATATAACTCCTTAAAGATGACCCAGGTGGGACTTGTATCCACAATCTGCAGCTCCGGAGGCTGATGTCTCATCCATTAGGCCTTTTCTCTGGTCAATTCGTTCATCCTCAGCACCGAAGGCTGACGCCTTATCCTTTAGGCCACTGGGCCTTTTCTCTGATTGATTCATTCACAGTCAGTCTTAGGCAAGCTAAAGTGACAGAGCTTTCAGCAGATAGCCGGCTCTACGCTAAGTTGTCTCTGCTAGAGTCACTTTGAACTTACCGTCATGGAATTTCTTGCTCAGTAAACTTAAACAGAACCCCTTAAAGACTACCCAGGTTGGACTTGAACCCACAATCCCCAGCTCCGGAGGCTGATGCCTTATCCATTAGGCCACTAGGCCCTCTTTTGTCTTCCTCTCAGGCCACTGGGCATTTTCTGATGCAAGCGAAACTGACAAGATTCTCCAGAAAATTGACAGTTCTGTGCTAATTCTCATGGCTATAGTGCAGAGGTCTTCAACCCTGTTCCTGGAGACCCACTATCCTGAAGAGTTTAGCTACAACCCTAATCAAACTCACCTGAGGCTGCCAATCAAGCTCCTCAAGACTGCTTGAAAAGCACAGGCAGGTGTGCTGAAGCAGGTTGGAAACAAACTTTCCAGGAGAGTGGGTCCAGAGGTGCAGGGTTGAAGACCTCTGCTATAGGGTAACTTTGAACTAATCATCCTGGTATTTCTGGCACCGCAAACTTAAATGTTACCCCTCAAAGTTGACCCAGGTGGGACTCGAACCCACAATCCTCAGCACCGAAGGCTGATGCCTTATCCATTAGGCCACTGGGCCTTTTCTCTGATTAATTCATTCACAGTCAGTCTTAGGCAAGCTAAAGTGACAGAGCTTTCAGCAGATAGCCGGCTCTACGCTAAGTTGTCTCTGCTAGAGTCACTTTGAACTTACCGTCGTGGAATTTCTTGCTCAGTAAACTTAAACAGAACCCCTTAAAGACGACCCAGGTGGGACTTGAACCCACAATCCCCAGCTCCGGAGGCTGATGCCTTATCCATTAGGCCACTAGGCCCTCTTTTGTCTTCCTCTCAGGCCACTGGGCATTTTCTGATGCAAGCGAAACTGACAAGATTCTCCAGAAAATTGACAGTTCTGTGCTAATTCTCATGGCTATAGTGCAGAGGTCTTCAACCCTGTTCCTGGAGACCCACTATCCTGAAGAGTTTAGCTACAACCCTAATCAAACTCACCTGAGGCGGCCAATCAAGCTCCTCAAGTCTGCTTGAAAAGCACAGGCAGGTGTGCTGAAGCAGGTTGGAAACAAACTTTCCAGGAGAGTGGGTCCAGAGGTGCAGGGTTGAAGACCTCTGCTATAGGGTAACTTTGAACTAATCATCCTGGTATTTCTGAAACCGCAAACTTAAATGTTACCCCTCAAAGTTGACCCAGGTGGGACTCGAACCCACAATCCTCAGCTCCGAAGGCTGATGCCTTATCCATTAGGCCACTGGGCCATTTCTTTGATTTATTCATTCACAGGCAGTCTTAGGCAAGCTAAAGTGACAGAGCTTTCAGAAGATGGTCGGTGCTACGCTAAGTTGTCTCTGCTAGAGTCACTTTGAACTTACCATCGTGGAATTTCTTGCTCAGTAAAATTAAATATAACTCCTTAAAGATGACCCAGGTGGGACTTGTATCCACAATCTGCAGCTCCGGAGGCTGATGTCTCATCCATTAGGCCTTTTCTCTGGTCAATTCGTTCATCCTCAGCTCTGAAGGCTGACGCCTTATCCTTTAGGCCACTGGGCCTTTTCTCTGATTGATTCATTCACAGTCAGTCTTAGGCAAGCTAAAGTGACAGAGCTTTCAGCAGATAGCCGGCTCTACGCTAAGTTGTCTCTGCTAGAGTCACTTTGAACTTACCGTCATGGAATTTCTTGCTCAGTAAACTTAAACAGAACCCCTTAAAGACTACCCAGGTTGGACTTGAACCCACAATCCCCAGCTCCGGAGGCTGATGCCTTATCCATTAGGCCACTAGGCCCTCTTTTGTCTTCCTCTCAGGCCACTGGGCATTTTCTGATGCAAGCGAAACTGACAAGATTCTCCAGAAAATTGACAGTTCTGTGCTAATTCTCATGGCTATAGTGCAGAGGTCTTCAACCCTGTTCCTGGAGACCCACTATCCTGAAGAGTTTAGCTACAACCCTAATCAAACTCACCTGAGGCGGCCAATCAAGCTCCTCAAGACTGCTTGAAAAGCACAGGCAGGTGTGCTGATGCAGGTTGGAAACAAACTTTCCAGGAGAGTGGGTCCAGAGGTGCAGGGTTGAAGACCTCTGCTATAGGGTAACTTTGAACTAATCATCCTGGTTTTTCTGGCACCGCAAACTTAAATGTTACCCCTCAAAGTTGACCCAGGTGGGACTCGAACCCACAATCCTCAGCTCCGAAGGCTGATGCCTTATCCATTAGGCCACTGGGCCATTTCTTTGATTTATTCATTCACAGGCAGTCTTAGGCAAGCTAAAGTGACAGAGCTTTCAGAAGATGGTCGGTGCTACGCTAAGTTGTCTCTGCTAGAGTCACTTTGAACTTACCATCGTGGAATTTCTTGCTCAGTAAAATTAAATATAACTCCTTAAAGATGACCCAGGTGGGACTCGTATCCACAATCTGCAGCTCCGGAGGCTGATGTCTCATCCATTAGGCCTTTTCTCTGGTCAATTCGTTCATCCTCAGCTCTGAAGGCTGACGCCTTATCCTTTAGGCCACTGGGCCTTTTCTCTGATTGATTCATTCACAGTCAGTCTTAGGCAAGCTAAAGTGACAGAGCTTTCAGCAGATAGCCGGCTCTACGCTAAGTTGTCTCTGCTAGAGTCACTTTGAACTTACCGTCATGGAATTTCTTGCTCAGTAAACTTAAACAGAACCCCTTAAAGACGACCCAGGTGGGACTTGAACCCACAATCCCCAGCTCCGGAGGCTGATGCCTTATCCATTAGGCCACTAGGCCCTCTTTTGTCTTCCTCTCAGGCCACTGGGCATTTTCTGATGCAAGCGAAACTGACAAGATTCTCCAGAAAATTGACAGTTCTGTGCTAATTCTCATGGCTATAGTGCAGAGGTCTTCAACCCTGTTCCTGGAGACCCACTATCCTGAAGAGTTTAGCTACAACCCTAATCAAACTCACCTGAGGCGGCCAATCAAGCTCCTCAAGACTGCTTGAAAAGCACAGGCAGGTGTGCTGAAGCAGGTTGGAAACAAACTTTCCAGGAGAGTGGGTCCAGAGGTGCAGGGTTGAAGACCTCTGCTATAGGGTAACTTTGAACTAATCATCCTGGTATTTCTGGCACCGCAAACTTAAATGTTACCCCTCAAAGTTGACCCAGGTGGGACTCGAACCCACAATCCTCAGCTCCGAAGGCTGATGCCTTATCCATTAGGCCACTGGGCCATTTCTTTGATTTATTCATTCACAGGCAGTCTTAGGCAAGCTAAAGTGACAGAGCTTTCAGAAGATGGTCGGTGCTACGCTAAGTTGTCTCTGCTAGAGTCACTTTGAACTTACCATCGTGGAATTTCTTGCTCAGTAAAATTAAATATAACTCCTTAAAGATGACCCAGGTGGGACTCGTATCCACAATCTGCAGCTCCGGAGGCTGATGTCTCATCCATTAGGCCTTTTCTCTGGTCAATTCGTTCATCCTCAGCTCTGAAGGCTGACGCCTTATCCTTTAGGCCACTGGGCCTTTTCTCTGATTGATTCATTCACAGTCAGTCTTAGGCAAGCTAAAGTGACAGAGCTTTCAGCAGATAGCCGGCTCTACGCTAAGTTGTCTCTGCTAGAGTCACTTTGAACTTACCGTCATGGAATTTCTTGCTCAGTAAACTTAAACAGAACCCCTTAAAGACGACCCAGGTGGGACTTGAACCCACAATCCCCAGCTCCGGAGGCTGATGCCTTATCCATTAGGCCACTAGGCCCTCTTTTGTCTTCCTCTCAGGCCACTGGGCATTTTCTGATGCAAGCGAAACTGACAAGATTCTCCAGAAAATTGACAGTTCTGTGCTAATTCTCATGGCTATAGTGCAGAGGTCTTCAACCCTGTTCCTGGAGACCCACTATCCTGAAGAGTTTAGCTACAACCCTAATCAAACTCACCTGAGGCGGCCAATCAAGCTCCTCAAGACTGCTTGAAAAGCACAGGCAGGTGTGCTGAAGCAGGTTGGAAACAAACTTTCCAGGAGAGTGGGTCCAGAGGTGCAGGGTTGAAGACCTCTGCTATAGGGTAACTTTGAACTAATCATCCTGGTATTTCTGGCACCGCAAACTTAAATGTTACCCCTCAAAGTTGACCCAGGTGGGACTCGAACCCACAATCCTCAGCACCGAAGGCTGATGCCTTATCCATTAGGCCACTGGGCCTTTTCTCTGATTAATTCATTCACAGTCAGTCTTAGGCAAGCTAAAGTGACAGAGCTTTCAGCAGATAGCCGGCTCTACGCTAAGTTGTCTCTGCTAGAGTCACTTTGAACTTACCGTCGTGGAATTTCTTGCTCAGTAAACTTAAACAGAACCCCTTAAAGACGACCCAGGTGGGACTTGAACCCACAATCCCCAGCTCCAGAGGCTGATGCCTTATCCATTAGGCCACTAGGCCCTCTTTTGTCTTCCTCTCAGGCCACTGGGCATTTTCTGATGCAAGCGAAACTGACAAGATTCTCCAGAAAATTGACAGTTCTGTGCTAATTCTCATGGCTATAGTGCAGAGGTCTTCAACCCTGTTCCTGGAGACCCACTATCCTGAAGAGTTTAGCTACAACCCTAATCAAACTCACCTGAGGCGGCCAATCAAGCTCCTCAAGACTGCTTGAAAAGCACAGGCAGGTGTGCTGAAGCAGGTTGGAAACAAACTTTCCAGGAGAGTGGGTCCAGAGGTGCAGGGTTGAAGACCTCTGCTATAGGGTAACTTTGAACTAATCATCCTGGTATTTCTGGCACCGCAAACTTAAATGTTACCCCTCAAAGTTGACCCAGGTGGGACTCGAACCCACAATCCTCAGCTCCGAAGGCTGATGCCTTATCCATTAGGCCACTGGGCCATTTCTTTGATTTATTCATTCACAGGCAGTCTTAGGCAAGCTAAAGTGACAGAGCTTTCAGAAGATGGTCGGTGCTACGCTAAGTTGTCTCTGCTAGAGTCACTTTGAACTTACCATCGTGGAATTTCTTGCTCAGTAAAATTAAATATAACTCCTTAAAGATGACCCAGGTGGGACTCGTATCCACAATCTGCAGCTCCGGAGGCTGATGTCTCATCCATTAGGCCTTTTCTCTGGTCAATTCGTTCATCCTCAGCTCTGAAGGCTGACGCCTTATCCTTTAGGCCACTGGGCCTTTTCTCTGATTGATTCATTCACAGTCAGTCTTAGGCAAGCTAAAGTGACAGAGCTTTCAGCAGATAGCCGGCTCTACGCTAAGTTGTCTCTGCTAGAGTCACTTTGAACTTACCGTCATGGAATTTCTTGCTCAGTAAACTTAAACAGAACCCCTTAAAGACGACCCAGGTGGGACTTGAACCCACAATCCCCAGCTCCGGAGGCTGATGCCTTATCCATTAGGCCACTAGGCCCTCTTTTGTCTTCCTCTCAGGCCACTGGGCATTTTCTGATGCAAGCGAAACTGACAAGATTCTCCAGAAAATTGACAGTTCTGTGCTAATTCTCATGGCTATAGTGCAGAGGTCTTCAACCCTGTTCCTGGAGACCCACTATCCTGAAGAGTTTAGCTACAACCCTAATCAAACTCACCTGAGGCGGCCAATCAAGCTCCTCAAGACTGCTTGAAAAGCACAGGCAGGTGTGCTGAAGCAGGTTGGAAACAAACTTTCCAGGAGAGTGGGTCCAGAGGTGCAGGGTTGAAGACCTCTGCTATAGGGTAACTTTGAACTAATCATCCTGGTATTTCTGGCACCGCAAACTTAAATGTTACCCCTCAAAGTTGACCCAGGTGGGACTCGAACCCACAATCCTCAGCACCGAAGGCTGATGCCTTATCCATTAGGCCACTGGGCCTTTTCTCTGATTAATTCATTCACAGTCAGTCTTAGGCAAGCTAAAGTGACAGAGCTTTCAGCAGATAGCCGGCTCTACGCTAAGTTGTCTCTGCTAGAGTCACTTTGAACTTACCGTCGTGGAATTTCTTGCTCAGTAAACTTAAACAGAACCCCTTAAAGACGACCCAGGTGGGACTTGAACCCACAATCCCCAGCTCCGGAGGCTGATGCCTTATCCATTAGGCCGCTAGGCCCTCTTTTGTCTTCCTCTCAGGCCACTGGGCATTTTCTGATGCAAGCGAAACTGACAAGATTCTCCAGAAAATTGACAGTTCTGTGCTAATTCTCATGGCTATAGTGCAGAGGTCTTCAACCCTGTTCCTGGAGACCCACTATCCTGAAGAGTTTAGCTACAACCCTAATCAAACTCACCTGAGGCGGCCAATCAAGCTCCTCAAGACTGCTTGAAAAGCACAGGCAGGTGTGCTGAAGCAGGTTGGAAACAAACTTTCCAGGAGAGTGGGTCCAGAGGTGCAGGGTTGAAGACCTCTGCTATAGGGTAACTTTGAACTAATCATCCTGGTATTTCTGGCACCGCAAACTTAAATGTTACCCCTCAAAGTTGACCCAGGTGGGACTCGAACCCACAATCCTCAGCTCCGAAGGCTGATGCCTTATCCATTAGGCCACTGGGTCATTTCTTTGATTTATTCATTCATAGGCAGTCTTAGGCAAGCTAAAGTGACAGAGCTTTCAGAAGATGGTCGGTGCTACGCTAAGTTGTCTCTGCTAGAGTCACTTTGAACTTACCATCGTGGAATTTCTTGCTCAGTAAAATTAAACAGAACCCCTTAAAGACGACCCAGGTGGGACTTGAACCCACAATCCCCAGCTCCGGAGGCTGATGCCTTATCCATTAGGCCACTAGGCCCTCTTTTGTCTTCCTCTCAGGCCACTGGGCATTTTCTGATGCAAGCGAAACTGACAAGATTCTCCAGAAAATTGACAGTTCTGTGCTAATTCTCATGGCTATAGTGCAGAGGTTTTCAACCCTGTTCCTGGAGATCCACTATCCTGAAGAGTTTAGCCACAACCCTAATCAAACTCACCTGAGGCGGCCAATCAAGCTCCTCAAGACTGCTTGAAAAGCACAGGCAGGTGTGCTGAAGCAGGTTGGAAACAAACTTTCCAGGAGAGTGGGTCCAGAGGTGCAGGGTTGAAGACCTCTGCTATAGGGTAACTTTGAACTAATCATCCTGGTATTTCTGGCACCGCAAACTTAAATGTTACCCCTCAAAGTTGACCCAGGTGGGACTCGAACCCACAATCCTCAGCACCGAAGGCTGATGCCTTATCCATTAGGCCACTGGGCCATTTCTTTGATTTATTCATTCACAGGCAGTCTTAGGCAAACTAAAGTGACAGAGCTTTCAGAAGATGGTCGGTGCTACGCTAAGTTGTCTCTGCTAGAGTCACTTTGAACTTACCATCGTGGAATTTCTTGCTCAGTAAAATTAAACAGAACCCCTTAAAGACGACCCAGGTGGGACTTGAACCCACAATCCCCAGCCCCGGAGGCTGATGCCTTATCCATTAGGCCACTAGGCCCTCTTTTGTCTTCCTCTCAGGCCACTGGGCATTTTCTGATGCAAGCGAAACTGACAAGATTCTCCAGAAAATTGACAGTTCTGTGCTAATTCTCATGGCTATAGTGCAGAGGTCTTCAACCCTGTTCCTGGAGATCCACTATCCTGAAGAGTTTAGCTACAACCCTAATCAAACTCACCTGAGGCGGCCAATCAAGCTCCTCAAGACTGCTTGAAAAGCACAGGCAGGTGTGCTGAAGCAGGTTGGAAACAAACTTTCCAGGAGAGTGGGTCCAGAGGTGCAGGGTTGAAGACCTCTGCTATAGGGTAACTTTGAACTAATCATCCTGGTATTTCTTGCACTGCAAACTTAAATGTTACCCCTCAAAGTTGACCCAGATGGGACTCGAACCCACAATCCTCAGCTCCTAAGGCTGATGCCTTATCCATTAGGCCACTGGGCCATTTCTTTGATTTATTCATTAACAGGCAGTCTTAGGCAAGCTAAAGTGACAGAGCTTTCAGAAGATGGTCGGTGCTACGCTAAGTTGTCTCTGCTAGAGTCACTTTGAACTTACCATTGTGGAATTTCTTGCTCAATAAAATTAAACAGAACCCCTTAAAGACGACCCAGGTGGGACTTGAACCCACAATCCCCAGCTCCGGAGGCTGATGCCTTATCCATTAGGCCACTAGGCCCTCTTTTGTCTTCCTCTCAGGCCACTGGGCATTTTCTGATGCAAGCGAAACTGACAAGATTCTCCAGAAAATTGACAGTTCTGTGCTAATTCTCATGGCTATAGTGCAGAGGTCTTCAACCCTGTTCCTGGAGACCCACTATCCTGAAGAGTTTAGCTACAACCCTAATCAAACTCACCTGAGGCGGCCAATCAAGCTCCTCAAGTCTGCTTGAAAAGCACAGGCAGGTGTGCTGAAGCAGGTTGGAAACAAACTTTCCAGGAGAGTGGGTCTAGAGGTGCAGGGTTGAAGACCTCTGCTATAGGGTAACTTTGAACTAATCATCCTGGTATTTCTGAAACCGCAAACTTAAATGTTACCCCTCAAAGTTGACCCAGGTGGGACTCGAACCCACAATCCTCAGCTCTGAAGGCTGACGCCTTATCCTTTAGGCCACTGGGCCTTTTCTCTGATTGATTCATTCACAGTCAGTCTTAGGCAAGCTAAAGTGACAGAGCTTTCAGCAGATAGCCGGCTCTACGCTAAGTTGTCTCTGCTAGAGTCACTTTGAACTTACCGTCATGGAATTTCTTGCTCAGTAAACTTAAACAGAACCCCTTAAAGACGACCCAGGTGGGACTTGAACCCACAATCCCCAGCTCCGGAGGCTGATGCCTTATCCATTAGGCCACTAGGCCCTCTTTTGTCTTCCTCTCAGGCCACTGGGCATTTTCTGATGCAAGCGAAACTGACAAGATTCTCCAGAAAATTGACAGTTCTGTGCTAATTCTCATGGCTATAGTGCAGAGGTCTTCAACCCTGTTCCTGGAGACCCACTATCCTGAAGAGTTTAGCTACAACCCTAATCAAACTCACCTGAGGCGGCCAATCAAGCTCCTCAAGACTGCTTGAAAAGCACAGGCAGGTGTGCTGAAGCAGGTTGGAAACAAACTTTCCAGGAGAGTGGGTCCAGAGGTGCAGGGTTGAAGACCTCTGCTATAGGGTAACTTTGAACTAATCATCCTGGTATTTCTGGCACCGCAAACTTAAATGTTACCCCTCAAAGTTGACCCAGGTGGGACTCGAACCCACAATCCTCAGCTCCGAAGGCTGATGCCTTATCCATTAGGCCACTGGGTCATTTCTTTGATTTATTCATTCATAGGCAGTCTTAGGCAAGCTAAAGTGACAGAGCTTTCAGAAGATGGTCGGTGCTACGCTAAGTTGTCTCTGCTAGAGTCACTTTGAACTTACCATCGTGGAATTTCTTGCTCAGTAAAATTAAACAGAACCCCTTAAAGACGACCCAGGTGGGACTTGAACCCACAATCCCCAGCTCCGGAGGCTGATGCCTTATCCATTAGGCCACTAGGCCCTCTTTTGTCTTCCTCTCAGGCCACTGGGCATTTTCTGATGCAAGCGAAACTGACAAGATTCTCCAGAAAATTGACAGTTCTGTGCTAATTCTCATGGCTATAGTGCAGAGGTTTTCAACCCTGTTCCTGGAGATCCACTATCCTGAAGAGTTTAGCCACAACCCTAATCAAACTCACCTGAGGCGGCCAATCAAGCTCCTCAAGACTGCTTGAAAAGCACAGGCAGGTGTGCTGAAGCAGGTTGGAAACAAACTTTCCAGGAGAGTGGGTCCAGAGGTGCAGGGTTGAAGACCTCTGCTATAGGGTAACTTTGAACTAATCATCCTGGTATTTCTGGCACCGCAAACTTAAATGTTACCCCTCAAAGTTGACCCAGGTGGGACTCGAACCCACAATCCTCAGCACCGAAGGCTGATGCCTTATCCATTAGGCCACTGGGCCATTTCTTTGATTTATTCATTCACAGGCAGTCTTAGGCAAACTAAAGTGACAGAGCTTTCAGAAGATGGTCGGTGCTACGCTAAGTTGTCTCTGCTAGAGTCACTTTGAACTTACCATCGTGGAATTTCTTGCTCAGTAAAATTAAACAGAACCCCTTAAAGACGACCCAGGTGGGACTTGAACCCACAATCCCCAGCCCCGGAGGCTGATGCCTTATCCATTAGGCCACTAGGCCCTCTTTTGTCTTCCTCTCAGGCCACTGGGCATTTTCTGATGCAAGCGAAACTGACAAGATTCTCCAGAAAATTGACAGTTCTGTGCTAATTCTCATGGCTATAGTGCAGAGGTCTTCAACCCTGTTCCTGGAGACCCACTATCCTGAAGAGTTTAGCTACAACCCTAATCAAACTCACCTGAGGCGGCCAATCAAGCTCCTCAAGTCTGCTTGAAAAGCACAGGCAGGTGTGCTGAAGCAGGTTGGAAACAAACTTTCCAGGAGAGTGGGTCCAGAGGTGCAGGGTTGAAGACCTCTGCTATAGGGTAACTTTGAACTAATCATCCTGGTATTTCTGGCACCGCAAACTTAAATGTTACCCCTCAAAGTTGACCCAGGTGGGACTCGAACCCACAATCCTCAGCTCCGGAGGCTGATGCCTTATCCATTAGGCCACTAGGCCCTCTTTTGTCTTCCTCTCAGGCCACTGGGCATTTTCTGATGCAAGCGAAACTGACAAGATTCTCCAGAAAATTGACAGTTCTGTGCTAATTCTCATGGCTATAGTGCAGAGGTCTTCAACCCTGTTCCTGGAGACCCACTATCCTGAAGAGTTTAGCTACAACCCTAATCAAACTCACCTGAGGCGGCCAATCAAGCTCCTCAAGACTGCTTGAAAAGCACAGGCAGGTGTGCTGATGCAGGTTGGAAACAAACTTTCCAGGAGAGTGGGTCCAGAGGTGCAGGGTTGAAGACCTCTGCTATAGGGTAACTTTGAACTAATCATCCTGGTTTTTCTGGCACCGCAAACTTAAATGTTACCCCTCAAAGTTGACCCAGGTGGGACTCGAACCCACAATCCTCAGCTCCGAAGGCTGATGCCTTATCCATTAGGCCACTGGGCCATTTCTTTGATTTATTCATTCACAGGCAGTCTTAGGCAAGCTAAAGTGACAGAGCTTTCAGAAGATGGTCGGTGCTACGCTAAGTTGTCTCTGCTAGAGTCACTTTGAACTTACCATCGTGGAATTTCTTGCTCAGTAAAATTAAATATAACTCCTTAAAGATGACCCAGGTGGGACTCGTATCCACAATCTGCAGCTCCGGAGGCTGATGTCTCATCCATTAGGCCTTTTCTCTGGTCAATTCGTTCATCCTCAGCTCTGAAGGCTGACGCCTTATCCTTTAGGCCACTGGGCCTTTTCTCTGATTGATTCATTCACAGTCAGTCTTAGGCAAGCTAAAGTGACAGAGCTTTCAGCAGATAGCCGGCTCTACGCTAAGTTGTCTCTGCTAGAGTCACTTTGAACTTACCGTCATGGAATTTCTTGCTCAGTAAACTTAAACAGAACCCCTTAAAGACGACCCAGGTGGGACTTGAACCCACAATCCCCAGCTCCGGAGGCTGATGCCTTATCCATTAGGCCACTAGGCCCTCTTTTGTCTTCCTCTCAGGCCACTGGGCATTTTCTGATGCAAGCGAAACTGACAAGATTCTCCAGAAAATTGACAGTTCTGTGCTAATTCTCATGGCTATAGTGCAGAGGTCTTCAACCCTGTTCCTGGAGACCCACTATCCTGAAGAGTTTAGCTACAACCCTAATCAAACTCACCTGAGGCGGCCAATCAAGCTCCTCAAGACTGCTTGAAAAGCACAGGCAGGTGTGCTGAAGCAGGTTGGAAACAAACTTTCCAGGAGAGTGGGTCCAGAGGTGCAGGGTTGAAGACCTCTGCTATAGGGTAACTTTGAACTAATCATCCTGGTATTTCTGGCACCGCAAACTTAAATGTTACCCCTCAAAGTTGACCCAGGTGGGACTCGAACCCACAATCCTCAGCTCCGAAGGCTGATGCCTTATCCATTAGGCCACTGGGTCATTTCTTTGATTTATTCATTCATAGGCAGTCTTAGGCAAGCTAAAGTGACAGAGCTTTCAGAAGATGGTCGGTGCTACGCTAAGTTGTCTCTGCTAGAGTCACTTTGAACTTACCATCGTGGAATTTCTTGCTCAGTAAAATTAAACAGAACCCCTTAAAGACGACCCAGGTGGGACTTGAACCCACAATCCCCAGCTCCGGAGGCTGATGCCTTATCCATTAGGCCACTAGGCCCTCTTTTGTCTTCCTCTCAGGCCACTGGGCATTTTCTGATGCAAGCGAAACTGACAAGATTCTCCAGAAAATTGACAGTTCTGTGCTAATTCTCATGGCTATAGTGCAGAGGTTTTCAACCCTGTTCCTGGAGATCCACTATCCTGAAGAGTTTAGCCACAACCCTAATCAAACTCACCTGAGGCGGCCAATCAAGCTCCTCAAGACTGCTTGAAAAGCACAGGCAGGTGTGCTGAAGCAGGTTGGAAACAAACTTTCCAGGAGAGTGGGTCCAGAGGTGCAGGGTTGAAGACCTCTGCTATAGGGTAACTTTGAACTAATCATCCTGGTATTTCTGGCACCGCAAACTTAAATGTTACCCCTCAAAGTTGACCCAGGTGGGACTCGAACCCACAATCCTCAGCTCCGAAGGCTGATGCCTTATCCATTAGGCCACTGGGCCATTTCTTTGATATATTCATTCACAGGCAGTCTTAGGCAAGCTAAAGTGACAGAGCTTTCAGAAGATGGTCGGTGCTACGCTAAGATGTCTCTGCTAGAGTCACTTTGAACTTACCATCGTGGAATTTCTTAATAGTAAAATTAAATATAACTCCTTAAAGATGACCCAGGTGGGACTCGTATCCACAATCTGCAGCTCCGGAGGCTGATGTCTCATCCATTAGGCCTTTTCTCTGGTCAATTCGTTCATCCTCAGCTCTGAAGGCTGACACCTTATCCATTAGGCCACTGGGTCATTTCTTTGATTTATTCATTCATAGGCAGTCTTAGGCAAGCTAAAGTGACAGAGCTTTCAGAAGATGGTCGGTGCTACGCTAAGTTGTCTCTGCTAGAGTCACTTTGAACTTACCATCGTGGAATTTCTTGCTCAGTAAACTTAAACAGAACCCCTTAAAGACGACCCAGGTGGGACTTGAACCCACAATCCCCAGCTCCGGAGGCTGATGCCTTATCCATTAGGCCACTAGGCCTTCTTTTGTCTTCCTCTCAGGCCACTGGGCATTTTCTGATGCAAGCGAAACTGACAAGATTCTCCAGAAAATTGACAGTTCTGTGCTAATTCTCATGGCTATAGTGCAGAGGTTTTCAACCCTGTTCCTGGAGATCCACTATCCTGAAGAGTTTAGCTACAACCCTAATCAAACTCACCTGAGGCGGCCAATCAAGCTCCTCAAGACTGCTTGAAAAGCACAGGCAGGTGTGCTGAAGCAGGTTGGAAACAAACTTTCCAGGAGAGTGGGTCCAGACGTGCAGGGTTGAAGACCTCTGCTATAGGGTAACTTTGAACTAATCATCCTGGTATTTCTGGCACCGCAAACTTAAATGTTACCCCTCAAAGTTGACCCAGGTGGGACTCGAACCCACAATCCTCAGCACCGAAGGCTGATGCCTTATCCATTAGGCCACTGGGCCATTTCTTTGATTTATTCATTCACAGGCAGTCTTAGGCAAACTAAAGTGACAGAGCTTTCAGAAGATGGTCGGTGCTACGCTAAGTTGTCTCTGCTAGAGTCACTTTGAACTTACCATCGTGGAATTTCTTGCTCAGTAAAATTAAACAGAACCCCTTAAAGACGACCCAGGTGGGACTTGAACCCACAATCCCCAGCCCCGGAGGCTGATGCCTTATCCATTAGGCCACTAGGCCCTCTTTTGTCTTCCTCTCAGGCCACTGGGCATTTTCTGATGCAAGCGAAACTGACAAGATTCTCCAGAAAATTGACAGTTCTGTGCTAATTCTCATGGCTATAGTGCAGAGGTCTTCAACCCTGTTCCTGGAGATCCACTATCCTGAAGAGTTTAGCTACAACCCTAATCAAACTCACCTGAGGCGGCCAATCAAGCTCCTCAAGACTGCTTGAAAAGCACAGGCAGGTGTGCTGAAGCAGGTTGGAAACAAACTTTCCAGGAGAGTGGGTCCAGAGGTGCAGGGTTGAAGACCTCTGCTATAGGGTAACTTTGAACTAATCATCCTGGTATTTCTTGCACCGCAAACTTAAACGTTACCCCTCAAAGTTGACCCAGATGGGACTCGAACCCACAATCCTCAGCTCCGAAGGCTGATGCCTTATCCATTAGGCCACTGGGCCATTTCTTTGATTTATTCATTAACAGGCAGTCTTAGGCAAGCTAAAGTGACAGAGCTTTCAGAAGATGGTCGGTGCTACGCTAAGTTGTCTCTGCTAGAGTCACTTTGAACTTACCATTGTGGAATTTCTTGCTCAGTAAAATTAAACAGAACCCCTTAAAGACGACCCAGGTGGGACTTGAACCCACAACCCCCAGCTCCGGAGGCTTATGCCTTATCCATTAGGCCACTAGGCCCTCTTTTGTCTTCCTCTCAGGCCACTGGGCATTTTCTGATGCAAGCGAAACTGACAAGATTCTCCAGAAAATTGACAGTTCTGTGCTAATTCTCATGGCTATAGTGCAGAGGTCTTCAACCCTGTTCCTGGAGACCCACTATCCTGAAGAGTTTAGCTACAACCCTAATCAAACTCACCTGAGGCGGCCAATCAAGCTCCTCAAGTCTGCTTGAAAAGCACAGGCAGGTGTGCTGAAGCAGGTTGGAAACAAACTTTCCAGGAGAGTGGGTCCAGAGGTGCAGGGTTGAAGACCTCTGCTATAGGGAAACTTTGAACTAATCATCCTGGTATTTCTGGCACCGCAAACTTAAATGTTACCCCTCAAAGTTGACCCAGGTGGGACTCGAACCCACAATCCTCAGCTCCGAAGGCTGATGCCTTATCCATTAGGCCACTGGGCCATTTCTTTGATATATTCATTCACAGGCAGTCTTAGGCAAGCTAAAGTGACAGAGCTTTCAGAAGATGGTCGGTGCTACGCTAAGTTGTCTCTGCTAGAGTCACTTTGAACTTACCATCGTGGAATTTCTTAATAGTAAAATTAAATATAACTCCTTAAAGATGACCCAGGTGGGACTCGTATCCACAATCTGCAGCTCCGGAGGCTGATGTCTCATCCATTAGGCCTTTTCTCTGGTCAATTCGTTCATCCTCAGCTCTGAAGGCTGACGCCTTATCCTTTAGGCCACTGGGCCTTTTCTCTGATTGATTCATTCACAGTCAGTCTTAGGCAAGCTAAAGTGACAGAGCTTTCAGCAGATAGCCGGCTCTACGCTAAGTTGTCTCTGCTAGAGTCACTTTGAACTTACCGTCGTGGAATTTCTTGCTCAGTAAACTTAAACAGAACCCCTTAAAGACGACCCAGGTGGGACTTGAACCCACAATCCCCAGCTCCGGAGGCTGATGCCTTATCCATTAGGCCACTAGGCCCTCTTTTGTCTTCCTCTCAGGCCACTGGGCATTTTCTGATGCAAGCGAAACTGACAAGATTCTCCAGAAAATTGACAGTTCTGTGCTAATTCTCATGGCTATAGTGCAGAGGTCTTCAACCCTGTTCCTGGAGACCCACTATCCTGAAGAGTTTAGCTACAACCCTAATCAAACTCACCTGAGGCGGCCAATCAAGCTCCTCAAGACTGCTTGAAAAGCACAGGCAGGTGTGCTGAAGCAGGTTGGAAACAAACTTTCCAGGAGAGTGGGTCCAGAGGTGCAGGGTTGAAGACCTCTGCTATAGGGTAACTTTGAACTAATCATCCTGGTATTTCTGGCACCGCAAACTTAAATGTTACCCCTCAAAGTTGACCCAGGTGGGACTCGAACCCACAATCCTCAGCTCCGAAGGCTGATGCCTTATCCATTAGGCCACTGGGTCATTTCTTTGATTTATTCATTCATAGGCAGTCTTAGGCAAGCTAAAGTGACAGAGCTTTCAGAAGATGGTCGGTGCTACGCTAAGTTGTCTCTGCTAGAGTCACTTTGAACTTACCATCGTGGAATTTCTTGCTCAGTAAAATTAAACAGAACCCCTTAAAGACGACCCAGGTGGGACTTGAACCCACAATCCCCAGCTCCGGAGGCTGATGCCTTATCCATTAGGCCACTAGGCCCTCTTTTGTCTTCCTCTCAGGCCACTGGGCATTTTCTGATGCAAGCGAAACTGACAAGATTCTCCAGAAAATTGACAGTTCTGTGCTAATTCTCATGGCTATAGTGCAGAGGTTTTCAACCCTGTTCCTGGAGATCCACTATCCTGAAGAGTTTAGCCACAACCCTAATCAAACTCACCTGAGGCGGCCAATCAAGCTCCTCAAGACTGCTTGAAAAGCACAGGCAGGTGTGCTGAAGCAGGTTGGAAACAAACTTTCCAGGAGAGTGGGTCCAGAGGTGCAGGGTTGAAGACCTCTGCTATAGGGTAACTTTGAACTAATCATCCTGGTATTTCTGGCACCGCAAACTTAAATGTTACCCCTCAAAGTTGACCCAGGTGGGACTCGAACCCACAATCCTCAGCACCGAAGGCTGATGCCTTATCCATTAGGCCACTGGGCCATTTCTTTGATTTATTCATTCACAGGCAGTCTTAGGCAAACTAAAGTGACAGAGCTTTCAGAAGATGGTCGGTGCTACGCTAAGTTGTCTCTGCTAGAGTCACTTTGAACTTACCATCGTGGAATTTCTTGCTCAGTAAAATTAAACAGAACCCCTTAAAGACGACCCAGGTGGGACTTGAACCCACAATCCCCAGCCCCGGAGGCTGATGCCTTATCCATTAGGCCACTAGGCCCTCTTTTGTCTTCCTCTCAGGCCACTGGGCATTTTCTGATGCAAGCGAAACTGACAAGATTCTCCAGAAAATTGACAGTTCTGTGCTAATTCTCATGGCTATAGTGCAGAGGTCTTCAACCCTGTTCCTGGAGATCCACTATCCTGAAGAGTTTAGCTACAACCCTAATCAAACTCACCTGAGGCGGCCAATCAAGCTCCTCAAGACTGCTTGAAAAGCACAGGCAGGTGTGCTGAAGCAGGTTGGAAACAAACTTTCCAGGAGAGTGGGTCCAGAGGTGCAGGGTTGAAGACCTCTGCTATAGGGTAACTTTGAACTAATCATCCTGGTATTTCTTGCACTGCAAACTTAAATGTTACCCCTCAAAGTTGACCCAGATGGGACTCGAACCCACAATCCTCAGCTCCGAAGGCTGATGCCTTATCCATTAGGCCACTGGGCCATTTCTTTGATTTATTCATTAACAGGCAGTCTTAGGCAAGCTAAAGTGACAGAGCTTTCAGAAGATGGTCGGTGCTACGCTAAGTTGTCTCTGCTAGAGTCACTTTGAACTTACCATTGTGGAATTTCTTGCTCAGTAAAATTAAACAGAACCCCTTAAAGACGACCCAGGTGGGACTTGAACCCACAATCCCCAGCTCCGGAGGCTGATGCCTTATCCATTAGGCCACTAGGCCCTCTTTTGTCTTCCTCTCAGGCCACTGGGCATTTTCTGATGCAAGCGAAACTGACAAGATTCTCCAGAAAATTGACAGTTCTGTGCTAATTCTCATGGCTATAGTGCAGAGGTCTTCAACCCTGTTCCTGGAGACCCACTATCCTGAAGAGTTTAGCTACAACCCTAATCAAACTCACCTGAGGCGGCCAATCAAGCTCCTCAAGTCTGCTTGAAAAGCACAGGCAGGTGTGCTGAAGCAGGTTGGAAACAAACTTTCCAGGAGAGTGGGTCTAGAGGTGCAGGGTTGAAGACCTCTGCTATAGGGTAACTTTGAACTAATCATCCTGGTATTTCTGAAACCGCAAACTTAAATGTTACCCCTCAAAGTTGACCCAGGTGGGACTCGAACCCACAATCCTCAGCTCCGAAGGCTGATGCCTTATCCATTAGGCCACTGGGCCATTTCTTTGATTTATTCATTCACAGGCAGTCTTAGGCAAGCTAAAGTGACAGAGCTTTCAGAAGATGGTCGGTGCTACGCTAAGTTGTCTCTGCTAGAGTCACTTTGAACTTACCATCGTGGAATTTCTTGCTCAGTAAAATTAAATATAACTCCTTAAAGATGACCCAGGTGGGACTTGTATCCACAATCTGCAGCTCCGGAGGCTGATGTCTCATCCATTAGGCCTTTTCTCTGGTCAATTCGTTCATCCTCAGCTCTGAAGGCTGACGCCTTATCCTTTAGGCCACTGGGCCTTTTCTCTGATTGATTCATTCACAGTCAGTCTTAGGCAAGCTAAAGTGACAGAGCTTTCAGCAGATAGCCGGCTCTACGCTAAGTTGTCTCTGCTAGAGTCACTTTGAACTTACCGTCATGGAATTTCTTGCTCAGTAAACTTAAACAGAACCCCTTAAAGACTACCCAGGTTGGACTTGAACCCACAATCCCCAGCTCCGGAGGCTGATGCCTTATCCATTAGGCCACTAGGCCCTCTTTTGTCTTCCTCTCAGGCCACTGGGCATTTTCTGATGCAAGCGAAACTGACAAGATTCTCCAGAAAATTGACAGTTCTGTGCTAATTCTCATGGCTATAGTGCAGAGGTCTTCAACCCTGTTCCTGGAGACCCACTATCCTGAAGAGTTTAGCTACAACCCTAATCAAACTCACCTGAGGTGGCCAATCAAGCTCCTCAAGACTGCTTGAAAAGCACAGGCAGGTGTGCTGAAGCAGGTTGGAAACAAACTTTCCAGGAGAGTGGGTCCAGAGGTGCAGGGTTGAAGACCTCTGCTATAGGGTAACTTTGAACTAATCATCCTGGTATTTCTGGCACCGCAAACTTAAATGTTACCCCTCAAAGTTGACCCAGGTGGGACTCGAACCCACAATCCTCAGCTCCGAAGGCTAATGCCTTATCCATTAGGCCACTGGGCCATTTCTTTGATTTATTCATTCACAGGCAGTCTTAGGCAAGCTAAAGTGACAGAGCGTTCAGAAGATGGTCGGTGCTACGCTAAGTTGTCTCTGCTAGAGTCACTTTGAACTTACCATCGTGGAATTTCTTGCTCAGTAAAATTAAATATAACTCCTTAAAGATGACCCAGGTGGGACTTGTATCCACAATCTGCAGCTCCGGAGGCTGATGTCTCATCCATTAGGCCTTTTCTCTGGTCAATTCGTTCATCCTCAGCTCTGAAGGCTGACGCCTTATCCTTTAGGCCACTGGGCCTTTTCTCTGATTGATTCATTCACAGTCAGTCTTAGGCAAGCTAAAGTGACAGAGCTTTCAGCAGATAGCCGGCTCTACGCTAAGTTGTCTCTGCTAGAGTCACTTTGAACTTACCGTCGTGGAATTTCTTGCTCAGTAAACTTAAACAGAACCCCTTAAAGACGACCCAGGTGGGACTTGAACCCACAATCCCCAGCTCCGGAGGCTGATGCCTTATCCATTAGGCCACTAGGCCCTCTTTTGTCTTCCTCTCAGGCCACTGGGCATTTTCTGATGCAAGCGAAACTGACAAGATTCTCCAGAAAATTGACAGTTCTGTGCTAATTCTCATGGCTATAGTGCAGAGGTCTTCAACCCTGTTCCTGGAGACCCACTAACTTTGAACTAATCATCCTGGTATTTCTTGCACCGCAAACTTAAATGTTAGCCCTCAAAGTTGACCCAGATGGGACTCGAACCCACAATCCTCAGCTCCGAAGGCTGATGCCTTATCCATTAGGCCACTGGGCCATTTCTTTGATTTATTCATTCACAGGCAGTCTTAGGCAAGCTAAAGTGACAGAGCTTTCAGAAGATGGTCGGTGCTACGCTAAGTTGTCTCTGCTAGAGTCACTTTGAACTTACCATTGTGGAATTTCTTGCTTAGTAAAATTAAACAGAACCCCTTAAAGACGACCCAGGTGGGACTTGTATCCACAATCTGCAGCTCCGGAGGCTGATGTCTCATCCATTAAGCATTTTATCTGGTCAATACGTTCATTCTCAGCTCCGAAGGCTGACGCCTTATCCTTTAGGCCACTGGGCCTTTTCTCTGATTAATTCATTCACAGTCAGTCTTAGGCAAGCTAAAGTGACAGAGCTTTCAGCAGATAGCCGGCTCTACGCTAAGTTGTCTCTGCTAGAGTCACTTTGAACTTACCGTCGTGGAATTTCTTGCTCAGTAAACTTAAACAGAACCCCTTAAAGACGACCCAGGTGGGACTTGAACCCACAATCCCCAGCTCCGGAGGCTGATGCCTTATCCATTAGGCCGCTAGGCCCTCTTTTGTCTTCCTCTCAGGCCACTGGGCATTTTCTGATGCAAGCGAAACTGACAAGATTCTCCAGAAAATTGACAGTTCTGTGCTAATTCTCATGGCTATAGTGCAGAGGTCTTCAACCCTGTTCCTGGAGACCCACTAACTTTGAACTAATCATCCTGGTATTTCTTGCACCGCAAACTTAAATGTTACCCCTCAAAGTTGACCCAGATGGGACTCGAACCCACAATCCTCAGCTCCGAAGGCTGATGCCTTATCCATTAGGCCACTGGGCCATTTCTTTGATTTATTCATTCACAGGCAGTCTTAGGCAAGCTAAAGTGACAGAGCTTTCAGAAGATGGTCGGTGCTACGCTAAGTTGTCTCTGCTAGAATCACTTTGAACTTACCATTGTGGAATTTCTTGCTCAGTAAAATTAAACAGAACCCCTTAAAGACGACCCAGGTGGGACTTGAACCCACAATCCCCAGCTCCGGAGGCTGATGCCTTATCCATTAGGCCACTAGGCCCTCTTTTGTCTTCCTCTCAGGCCACTGGGCATTTTCTGATGCAAGCGAAACTGACAAGATTCTCCAGAAAATTGACAGTTCTGTGCTAATTCTCATGGCTATAGTGCAGAGGTCTTCAACCCTGTTCCTGGAGACCCACTATCCTGAAGAGTTTAGCTACAACCCTAATCAAACTCACCTGAGGCGGCCAATCAAGCTCCTCAAGACTGCTTGAAAAGCACAGGCAGGTGTGCTGAAGCAGGTTGGAAACAAACTTTCCAGGAGAGTGGGTCCAGAGGTGCAGGGTTGAAGACCTCTGCTATAGGGTAACTTTGAACTAATCATCCTGGTATTTCTGGCACCGCAAACTTAAATGTTACCCCTCAAAGTTGACCCAGGTGGGACTCGAACCCACAATCCTCAGCTCCGAAGGCTGATGCCTTATCCATTAGGCCACTGGGCCATTTCTTTGATATATTCATTCACAGGCAGTCTTAGGCAAGCTAAAGTGACAGAGCTTTCAGAAGATGGTCGGTGCTACGCTAAGTTGTCTCTGCTAGAGTCACTTTGAACTTACCATCGTGGAATTTCTTAATAGTAAAATTAAATATAACTCCTTAAAGATGACCCAGGTGGGACTCGTATCCACAATCTGCAGCTCCGGAGGCTGATGTCTCATCCATTAGGCCTTTTCTCTGGTCAATTCGTTCATCCTCAGCTCTGAAGGCTGACGCCTTATCCTTTAGGCCACTGGGCCTTTTCTCTGATTGATTCATTCACAGTCAGTCTTAGGCAAGCTAAAGTGACAGAGCTTTCAGCAGATAGCCGGCTCTACGCTAAGTTGTCTCTGCTAGAGTCACTTTGAACTTACCGTCGTGGAATTTCTTGCTCAGTAAACTTAAACAGAACCCCTTAAAGACGACCCAGGTGGGACTTGAACCCACAATCCCCAGCTCCGGAGGCTGATGCCTTATCCATTAGGCCACTAGGCCCTCTTTTGTCTTCCTCTCAGGCCACTGGGCATTTTCTGATGCAAGCGAAACTGACAAGATTCTCCAGAAAATTGACAGTTCTGTGCTAATTCTCATGGCTATAGTGCAGAGGTCTTCAACCCTGTTCCTGGAGACCCACTATCCTGAAGAGTTTAGCTACAACCCTAATCAAACTCACCTGAGGCGGCCAATCAAGCTCCTCAAGACTGCTTGAAAAGCACAGGCAGGTGTGCTGAAGCAGGTTGGAAACAAACTTTCCAGGAGAGTGGGTCCAGAGGTGCAGGGTTGAAGACCTCTGCTATAGGGTAACTTTGAACTAATCATCCTGGTATTTCTGGCACCGCAAACTTAAATGTTACCCCTCAAAGTTGACCCAGGTGGGACTCGAACCCACAATCCTCAGCTCCGAAGGCTGATGCCTTATCCATTAGGCCACTGGGTCATTTCTTTGATTTATTCATTCATAGGCAGTCTTAGGCAAGCTAAAGTGACAGAGCTTTCAGAAGATGGTCGGTGCTACGCTAAGTTGTCTCTGCTAGAGTCACTTTGAACTTACCATCGTGGAATTTCTTGCTCAGTAAAATTAAACAGAACCCCTTAAAGACGACCCAGGTGGGACTTGAACCCACAATCCCCAGCTCCGGAGGCTGATGCCTTATCCATTAGGCCACTAGGCCCTCTTTTGTCTTCCTCTCAGGCCACTGGGCATTTTCTGATGCAAGCGAAACTGACAAGATTCTCCAGAAAATTGACAGTTCTGTGCTAATTCTCATGGCTATAGTGCAGAGGTTTTCAACCCTGTTCCTGGAGATCCACTATCCTGAAGAGTTTAGCTACAACCCTAATCAAACTCACCTGAGGCGGCCAATCAAGCTCCTCAAGACTGCTTGAAAAGCACAGGCAGGTGTGCTGAAGCAGGTTGGAAACAAACTTTCCAGGAGAGTGGGTCCAGAGGTGCAGGGTTGAAGACCTCTGCTATAGGGTAACTTTGAACTAATCATCCTGGTATTTCTGGCACCGCAAACTTAAATGTTACCCCTCAAAGTTGACCCAGGTGGGACTCGAACCCACAATCCTCAGCACCGAAGGCTGATGCCTTATCCATTAGGCCACTGGGCCATTTCTTTGATTTATTCATTCACAGGCAGTCTTAGGCAAGCTAAAGTGACAGAGCTTTCAGAAGATGGTCGGTGCTACGCTAAGTTGTCTCTGCTAGAGTCACTTTGAACTTACCATCGTGGAATTTCTTGCTCAGTAAAATTAAATATAACTCCTTAAAGATGACCCAGGTGGGACTTGTATCCACAATCTGCAGCTCCGGAGGCTGATGTCTCATCCATTAGGCCTTTTCTCTGGTCAATTCGTTCATCCTCAGCTCTGAAGGCTGACGCCTTATCCTTTAGGCCACTGGGCCTTTTCTCTGATTGATTCATTCACAGTCAGTCTTAGGCAAGCTAAAGTGACAGAGCTTTCAGCAGATAGCCGGCTCTACGCTAAATTGTCTCTGCTAGAGTCACTTTGAACTTACCGTCATGGAATTTCTTGCTCAGTAAACTTAAACAGAACCCCTTAAAGACTACCCAGGTGGGACTTGAACCCACAATCCCCAGCTCCGGAGGCTGATGCCTTATCCATTAGGCCACTAGGCCCTCTTTTGTCTTCCTCTCAGGCCACTGGGCATTTTCTGATGCAAGCGAAACTGACAAGATTCTCCAGAAAATTGACAGTTCTGTGCTAATTCTCATGGCTATAGTGCAGAGGTCTTCAACCCTGTTCCTGGAGACCCACTATCCTGAAGAGTTTAGCTACAACCCTAATCAAACTCACCTGAGGTGGCCAATCAAGCTCCTCAAGACTGCTTGAAAAGCACAGGCAGGTGTGCTGAAGCAGGTTGGAAACAAACTTTCCAGGAGAGTGGGTCCAGAGGTGCAGGGTTGAATACCTCTGCTATAGGGTAACTTTGAACTAATCATCCTGGTATTTCTGGCACCGCAAACTTAAATGTTACCCCTCGAAGTTGACCCAGGTGGGACTCGAACCCACAATCCTCAGCTCCGAAGGCTGATGCCTCATCCATTAGGCCACTGGGCCATTTCTTTGATTTATTCATTCACAGGCAGTCTTAGGCAAGCTAAAGTGACAGAGCTTTCAGAAGATGGTCGGTGCTACGCTAAGTTGTCTCTGCTAGAGTCACTTTGAACTTACCATCGTGGAATTTCTTGCGCAGTAAAATTAAATATAACTCCTTAAAGATGACCCAGGTGGGACTTGTATCCACAATCTGCAGCTCCGGAGGCTGATGTCTCATCCATTAGGCCTTTTCTCTGGTCAATTCGTTCATCCTCAGCTCTGAAGGCTGACGCCTTATCCTTTAGGCCACTGGGCCTTTTCTCTGATTGATTCATTCACAGTCAGTCTTAGGCAAGCTAAAGTGACAGAGCTTTCAGCAGATAGCCGGCTCTACGCTAAGTTGTCTCTGCTAGAGTCACTTTGAACTTACCGTCGTGGAATTTCTTGCTCAGTAAACTTAAACAGAACCCCTTAAAGACGACCCAGGTGGGACTTGAACCCACAATCCCCAGCTCCGGAGGCTGATGCCTTATCCATTAGGCCGCTAGGCCCTCTTTTGTCTTCCTCTCAGGCCACTGGGCATTTTCTGATGCAAGCGAAACTGACAAGATTCTCCAGAAAATTGACAGTTCTGTGCTAATTCTCATGGCTATAGTGCAGAGGTCTTCAACCCTGTTCCTGGAGACCCACTAACTTTGAACTAATCATCCTGGTATTTCTTGCACCGCAAACTTAAATGTTACCCCTCAAAATTGACCCAGATGGGACTCGAACCCACAATCCTCAGCTCCGAAGGCTGATGCCTTATCCATTAGGCCACTGGGCCATTTCTTTGATTTATTCATTCACAGGCAGTCTTAGGCAAGCTAAAGTGACAGAGCTTTCAGAAGATGGTCGGTGCTACGCTAAGTTGTCTCTGCTAGAGTCACTTTGAACTTACCATTGTGGAATTTCTTGCTCAGTAAAATTAAACAGAATCCCTTAAAGACGACCCAGGTGGGACTTGAACCCACAATCCCCAGCTCCGGAGGCTGATGCCTTATCCATTAGGCCACTAGGCCCTCTTTTGTTTTCCTCTCAGGCCACTGGGCATTTTCTGATGCAAGCGAAACTGACAAGATTCTCCAGAAAATTGACAGTTCTGTGCTAATTCTCATGGCTATAGTGCTGAGGTCTTCAACCCTGTTCCTGGAGACCCACTATCCTGAAGAGTTTAGCTACAACCCTAATCAAACTCACCTGAGGCGGCCAATCAAGCTCCTCAAGACTGCTTGAAAAGCACAGGCAGGTGTGCTGAAGCAGGTTGGAAACAAACTTTCCAGGAGAGTGGGTCCAGAGGTGCAGGGTTGAAGACCTCTGCTATAGGGTAACTTTGAACTAATCATCCTGGTATTTCTGGCACCGCAAACTTAAATGTTACCCCTCAAAGTTGACCCAGGTGGGACTCGAACCCACAATCCTCAGCTCCGAAGGCTGATGCCTCATCCATTAGGCCACTGGGCCATTTCTTTGATTTATTCATTCACAGGCAGTCTTAGGCAAGCTAAAGTGACAGAGCTTTCAGAAGATGGTCGGTGCTACGCTAAGTTGTCTCTGCTAGAGTCACTTTGAACTTACCATCGTGGAATTTCTTGCGCAGTAAAATTAAATATAACTCCTTAAAGATGACCCAGGTGGGACTTGTATCCACAATCTGCAGCTCCGGAGGCTGATGTCTCATCCATTAGGCCTTTTCTCTGGTCAATTCGTTCATCCTCAGCTCTGAAGGCTGACGCCTTATCCTTTAGGCCACTGGGCCTTTTCTCTGATTGATTCATTCACAGTCAGTCTTAGGCAAGCTAAAGTGACAGAGCTTTCAGCAGATAGCCGGCTCTACGCTAAGTTGTCTCTGCTAGAGTCACTTTGAACTTACCGTCGTGGAATTTCTTGCTCAGTAAACTTAAACAGAACCCCTTAAAGACGACCCAGGTGGGACTTGAACCCACAATCCCCAGCTCCGGAGGCTGATGCCTTATCCATTAGGCCGCTAGGCCCTCTTTTGTCTTCCTCTCAGGCCACTGGGCATTTTCTGATGCAAGCGAAACTGACAAGATTCTCCAGAAAATTGACAGTTCTGTGCTAATTCTCATGGCTATAGTGCAGAGGTCTTCAACCCTGTTGCTGGAGACCCACTAACTTTGAACTAATCATCCTGGTATTTCTTGCACCGCAAACTTAAATGTTACCCCTCAAAATTGACCCAGATGGGACTCGAACCCACAATCCTCAGCTCCGAAGGCTGATGCCTTATCCATTAGGCCACTGGGCCATTTCTTTGATTTATTCATTCACAGGCAGTCTTAGGCAAGCTAAAGTGACAGAGCTTTCAGAAGATGGTCGGTGCTACGCTAAGTTGTCTCTGCTAGAGTCACTTTGAACTTACCATTGTGGAATTTCTTGCTCAGTAAAATTAAACAGAATCCCTTAAAGACGACCCAGGTGGGACTTGAACCCACAATCCCCAGCTCCGGAGGCTGATGCCTTATCCATTAGGCCACTAGGCCCTCTTTTGTCTTCCTCTCAGGCCACTGGGCATTTTCTGATGCAAGCGAAACTGACAAGATTCTCCAGAAAATTGACAGTTCTGTGCTAATTCTCATGGCTATAGTGCAGAGGTCTTCAACCCTGTTCCTGGAGACCCACTATCCTGAAGAGTTTAGCTACAACCCTAATCAAACTCACCTGAGGTGGCCAATCAAGCTCCTCAAGACTGCTTGAAAAGCACAGGCAGGTGTGCTGAAGCAGGTTGGAAACAAACTTTCCAGGAGAGTGGGTCCAGAGGTGCAGGGTTGAAGACCTCTGCTATAGGGTAACTTTGAACTAATCATCCTGGTATTTCTGGCACCGCAAACTTAAATGTTACCCCTCAAAGTTGACCCAGGTGGGACTCTAACCCACAATCCTCAGCTCCGAAGGCTGATGCCTTATCCATTAGGCCACTGGGCCATTTCTTTGATTTATTCATTCACAGGCAGTCTTAGGCAAGCTAAAGTGACAGAGCGTTCAGAAGATGGTCGGTGCTACGCTAAGTTGTCTCTGCTAGAGTCACTTTGAACTTACCATCGTGGAATTTCTTGCTCAGTAAAATTAAATATAACTCCTTAAAGATGACCCAGGTGGGACTTGTATCCACAATCTGCAGCTCCGGAGGCTGATGTCTCATCCATTAGGCCTTTTCTCTGGTCAATTCGTTCATCCTCAGCTCTGAAGGCTGACGCCTTATCCTTTAGGCCACTGGGCCTTTTCTCTGATTGATTCATTCACAGTCAGTCTTAGGCAAGCTAAAGTGACAGAGCTTTCAGCAGATAGCCGGCTCTACGCTAAGTTGTCTCTGCTAGAGTCACTTTGAACTTACCGTCGTGGAATTTCTTGCTCAGTAAACTTAAACAGAACCCCTTAAAGACGACCCAGGTGGGACTTGAACCCACAATCCCCAGCTCCGGAGGCTGATGCCTTATCCATTAGGCCACTAGGCCCTCTTTTGTCTTCCTCTCAGGCCACTGGGCATTTTCTGATACAAGCGAAACTGACAAGATTCTCCAGAAAATTGACAGTTCTGTGCTAATTCTCATGGCTATAGTGCAGAGGTCTTCAACCCTGTTCCTGGAGACCCACTATCCTGAAGAGTTTAGCTACAACCCTAATCAAACTCACCTGAGGCGGCCAATCAAGCTCCTCAAGACTGCTTGAAAAGCACAGGCAGGTGTGCTGAAGCAGGTTGGAAACAAACTTTCCAGGAGAGTGGGTCCAGAGGTGCAGGGTTGAAGACCTCTGCTATAGGGTAACTTTGAACTAATCATCCTGGTATTTCTGGCACCGCAAACTTAAATGTTACCCCTCAAAGTTGACCCAGGTGGGACTCGAACCCACAATCCTCAGCTCCGAAGGCTGATGCCTTATCCATTAGGCCACTGGGTCATTTCTTTGATTTATTCATTCATAGGCAGTCTTAGGCAAGCTAAAGTGACAGAGCTTTCAGAAGATGGTCGGTGCTACGCTAAGTTGTCTCTGCTAGAGTCACTTTGAACTTACCATCGTGGAATTTCTTGCTCAGTAAAATTAAACAGAACCCCTTAAAGACGACCCAGGTGGGACTTGAACCCACAATCCCCAGCTCCGGAGGCTGATGCCTTATCCATTAGGCCACTAGGCCCTCTTTTGTCTTCCTCTCAGGCCACTGGGCATTTTCTGATGCAAGCGAAACTGACAAGATTCTCCAGAAAATTGACAGTTCTGTGCTAATTCTCATGGCTATAGTGCAGAGGTTTTCAACCCTGTTCCTGGAGATCCACTATCCTGAAGAGTTTAGCTACAACCCTAATCAAACTCACCTGAGGCGGCCAATCAAGCTCCTCAAGACTGCTTGAAAAGCACAGGCAGGTGTGCTGAAGCAGGTTGGAAACAAACTTTCCAGGAGAGTGGGTCCAGAGGTGCAGGGTTGAAGACCTCTGCTATAGGGTAACTTTGAACTTACCATCGTGGAATTTCTTGCTCAGTAAAATTAAATATAACTCCTTAAAGATGACCCAGGTGGGACTTGTATCCACAATCTGCAGCTCCGGAGGCTGATGTCTCATCCATTAGGCCTTTTCTCTGGTCAATTCGTTCATCCTCAGCTCTGAAGGCTGACGCCTTATCCTTTAGGCCACTGGGCCTTTTCTCTGATTGATTCATTCACAGTCAGTCTTAGGCAAGCTAAAGTGACAGAGCTTTCAGCAGATAGCCGGCTCTACGCTAAATTGTCTCTGCTAGAGTCACTTTGAACTTACCGTCATGGAATTTCTTGCTCAGTAAACTTAAACAGAACCCCTTAAAGACTACCCAGGTGGGACTTGAACCCACAATCCCCAGCTCCGGAGGCTGATGCCTTATCCATTAGGCCACTAGGCCCTCTTTTGTCTTCCTCTCAGGCCACTGGGCATTTTCTGATGCAAGCGAAACTGACAAGATTCTCCAGAAAATTGACAGTTCTGTGCTAATTCTCATGGCTATAGTGCAGAGGTCTTCAACCCTGTTCCTGGAGACCCACTAACTTTGAACTAATCATCCTGGTATTTCTTGCACCGCAAACTTAAATGTTACCCCTCAAAATTGACCCAGATGGGACTCGAACCCACAATCCTCAGCTCCGAAGGCTGATGCCTTATCCATTAGGCCACTGGGCCATTTCTTTGATTTATTCATTCACAGGCAGTCTTAGGCAAGCTAAAGTGACAGAGCTTTCAGAAGATGGTCGGTGCTACGCTAAGTTGTCTCTGCTAGAGTCACTTTGAACTTACCATTGTGGAATTTCTTGCTCAGTAAAATTAAACAGAATCCCTTAAAGACGACCCAGGTGGGACTTGAACCCACAATCCCCAGCTCCGGAGGCTGATGCCTTATCCATTAGGCCACTAGGCCCTCTTTTGTTTTCCTCTCAGGCCACTGGGCATTTTCTGATGCAAGCGAAACTGACAAGATTCTCCAGAAAATTGACAGTTCTGTGCTAATTCTCATGGCTATAGTGCTGAGGTCTTCAACCCTGTTCCTGGAGACCCACTATCCTGAAGAGTTTAGCTACAACCCTAATCAAACTCACCTGAGGCGGCCAATCAAGCTCCTCAAGACTGCTTGAAAAGCACAGGCAGGTGTGCTGAAGCAGGTTGGAAACAAACTTTCCAGGAGAGTGGGTCCAGAGGTGCAGGGTTGAAGACCTCTGCTATAGGGTAACTTTGAACTAATCATCCTGGTATTTCTGGCACCGCAAACTTAAATGTTACCCCTCAAAGTTGACCCAGGTGGGACTCGAACCCACAATCCTCAGCTCCGAAGGCTGATGCCTCATCCATTAGGCCACTGGGCCATTTCTTTGATTTATTCATTCACAGGCAGTCTTAGGCAAGCTAAAGTGACAGAGCTTTCAGAAGATGGTCGGTGCTACGCTAAGTTGTCTCTGCTAGAGTCACTTTGAACTTACCATCGTGGAATTTCTTGCGCAGTAAAATTAAATATAACTCCTTAAAGATGACCCAGGTGGGACTTGTATCCACAATCTGCAGCTCCGGAGGCTGATGTCTCATCCATTAGGCCTTTTCTCTGGTCAATTCGTTCATCCTCAGCTCTGAAGGCTGACGCCTTATCCTTTAGGCCACTGGGCCTTTTCTCTGATTGATTCATTCACAGTCAGTCTTAGGCAAGCTAAAGTGACAGAGCTTTCAGCAGATAGCCGGCTCTACGCTAAGTTGTCTCTGCTAGAGTCACTTTGAACTTACCGTCGTGGAATTTCTTGCTCAGTAAACTTAAACAGAACCCCTTAAAGACAACCCAGGTGGGACTTGAACCCACAATCCCCAGCTCCGGAGGCTGATGCCTTATCCATTAGGCCGCTAGGCCCTCTTTTGTCTTCCTCTCAGGCCACTGGGCATTTTCTGATGCAAGCGAAACTGACAAGATTCTCCAGAAAATTGACAGTTCTGTGCTAATTCTCATGGCTATAGTGCAGATGTCTTCAACCCTGTTGCTGGAGACCCACTAACTTTGAACTAATCATCCTGGTATTTCTTGCACCGCAAACTTAAATGTTACCCCTCAAAATTGACCCAGATGGGACTCGAACCCACAATCCTCAGCTCCGAAGGCTGATGCCTTATCCATTAGGCCACTGGGCCATTTCTTTGATTTATTCATTCACAGGCAGTCTTAGGCAAGCTAAAGTGACAGAGCTTTCAGAAGATGGTCGGTGCTACGCTAAGTTGTCTCTGCTAGAGTCACTTTGAACTTACCATTGTGGAATTTCTTGCTCAGTAAAATTAAACAGAATCCCTTAAAGACGACCCAGGTGGGACTTGAACCCACAATCCCCAGCTCCGGAGGCTGATGCCTTATCCATTAGGCCACTAGGCCCTCTTTTGTCTTCCTCTCAGGCCACTGGGCATTTTCTGATGCAAGCGAAACTGACAAGATTCTCCAGAAAATTGACAGTTCTGTGCTAATTCTCATGGCTATAGTGCAGAGGTCTTCAACCCTGTTCCTGGAGACCCACTATCCTGAAGAGTTTAGCTACAACCCTAATCAAACTCACCTGAGGTGGCCAATCAAGCTCCTCAAGACTGCTTGAAAAGCACAGGCAGGTGTGCTGAAGCAGGTTGGAAACAAACTTTCCAGGAGAGTGGGTCCAGAGGTGCAGGGTTGAAGACCTCTGCTATAGGGTAACTTTGAACTAATCATCCTGGTATTTCTGGCACCGCAAACTTAAATGTTACCCCTCAAAGTTGACCCAGGTGGGACTCGAACCCACAATCCTCAGCTCCGAAGGCTGATGCCTTATCCATTAGGCCACTGGGCCATTTCTTTGATTTATTCATTCACAGGCAGTCTTAGGCAAGCTAAAGTGACAGAGCGTTCAGAAGATGGTCGGTGCTACGCTAAGTTGTCTCTGCTAGAGTCACTTTGAACTTACCATCGTGGAATTTCTTGCTCAGTAAAATTAAATATAACTCCTTAAAGATGACCCAGGTGGGACTTGTATCCACAATCTGCAGCTCCGGAGGCTGATGTCTCATCCATTAGGCCTTTTCTCTGGTCAATTCGTTCATCCTCAGCTCTGAAGGCTGACGCCTTATCCTTTAGGCCACTGGGCCTTTTCTCTGATTGATTCATTCACAGTCAGTCTTAGGCAAGCTAAAGTGACAGAGCTTTCAGCAGATAGCCGGCTCTACGCTAAGTTGTCTCTGCTAGAGTCACTTTGAACTTACCGTCGTGGAATTTCTTGCTCAGTAAACTTAAACAGAACCCCTTAAAGACGACCCAGGTGGGACTTGAACCCACAATCCCCAGCTCCGGAGGCTGATGCCTTATCCATTAGGCCACTAGGCCCTCTTTTGTCTTCCTCTCAGGCCACTGGGCATTTTCTGATACAAGCGAAACTGACAAGATTCTCCAGAAAATTGACAGTTCTGTGCTAATTCTCATGGCTATAGTGCAGAGGTCTTCAACCCTGTTCCTGGAGACCCACTATCCTGAAGAGTTTAGCTACAACCCTAATCAAACTCACCTGAGGCGGCCAATCAAGCTCCTCAAGACTGCTTGAAAAGCACAGGCAGGTGTGCTGAAGCAGGTTGGAAACAAACTTTCCAGGAGAGTGGGTCCAGAGGTGCAGGGTTGAAGACCTCTGCTATAGGGTAACTTTGAACTAATCATCCTGGTATTTCTGGCACCGCAAACTTAAATGTTACCCCTCAAAGTTGACCCAGGTGGGACTCGAACCCACAATCCTCAGCTCCGAAGGCTGATGCCTTATCCATTAGGCCACTGGGTCATTTCTTTGATTTATTCATTCATAGGCAGTCTTAGGCAAGCTAAAGTGACAGAGCTTTCAGAAGATGGTCGGTGCTACGCTAAGTTGTCTCTGCTAGAGTCACTTTGAACTTACCATCGTGGAATTTCTTGCTCAGTAAAATTAAACAGAACCCCTTAAAGACGACCCAGGTGGGACTTGAACCCACAATCCCCAGCTCCGGAGGCTGATGCCTTATCCATTAGGCCACTAGGCCCTCTTTTGTCTTCCTCTCAGGCCACTGGGCATTTTCTGATGCAAGCGAAACTGACAAGATTCTCCAGAAAATTGACAGTTCTGTGCTAATTCTCATGGCTATAGTGCAGAGGTTTTCAACCCTGTTCCTGGAGATCCACTATCCTGAAGAGTTTAGCTACAACCCTAATCAAACTCACCTGAGGCGGCCAATCAAGCTCCTCAAGACTGCTTGAAAAGCACAGGCAGGTGTGCTGAAGCAGGTTGGAAACAAACTTTCCAGGAGAGTGGGTCCAGAGGTGCAGGGTTGAAGACCTCTGCTATAGGGTAACTTTGAACTAATCATCCTGGTATTTCTGGCACCGCAAACTTAAATGTTACCCCTCAAAGTTGACCCAGGTGGGACTCGAACCCACAATCCTCAGCACCGAAGGCTGATGCCTTATCCATTAGGCCACTGGGCCATTTCTTTGATTTATTCATTCACAGGCAGTCTTAGGCAAGCTAAAGTGACAGAGCTTTCAGAAGATGGTCGGTGCTACGCTAAGTTGTCTCTGCTAGAGTCACTTTGAACTTACCATCGTGGAATTTCTTGCTCAGTAAAATTAAATATAACTCCTTAAAGATGACCCAGGTGGGACTTGTATCCACAATCTGCAGCTCCGGAGGCTGATGTCTCATCCATTAGGCCTTTTCTCTGGTCAATTCGTTCATCCTCAGCTCTGAAGGCTGACGCCTTATCCTTTAGGCCACTGGGCCTTTTCTCTGATTGATTCATTCACAGTCAGTCTTAGGCAAGCTAAAGTGACAGAGCTTTCAGCAGATAGCCGGCTCTACGCTAAATTGTCTCTGCTAGAGTCACTTTGAACTTACCGTCATGGAATTTCTTGCTCAGTAAACTTAAACAGAACCCCTTAAAGACTACCCAGGTGGGACTTGAACCCACAATCCCCAGCTCCGGAGGCTGATGCCTTATCCATTAGGCCACTAGGCCCTCTTTTGTCTTCCTCTCAGGCCACTGGGCATTTTCTGATGCAAGCGAAACTGACAAGATTCTCCAGAAAATTGACAGTTCTGTGCTAATTCTCATGGCTATAGTGCAGAGGTCTTCAACCCTGTTCCTGGAGACCCACTAACTTTGAACTAATCATCCTGGTATTTCTTGCACCGCAAACTTAAATGTTACCCCTCAAAATTGACCCAGATGGGACTCGAACCCACAATCCTCAGCTCCGAAGGCTGATGCCTTATCCATTAGGCCACTGGGCCATTTCTTTGATTTATTCATTCACAGGCAGTCTTAGGCAAGCTAAAGTGACAGAGCTTTCAGAAGATGGTCGGTGCTACGCTAAGTTGTCTCTGCTAGAGTCACTTTGAACTTACCATTGTGGAATTTCTTGCTCAGTAAAATTAAACAGAATCCCTTAAAGACGACCCAGGTGGGACTTGAACCCACAATCCCCAGCTCCGGAGGCTGATGCCTTATCCATTAGGCCACTAGGCCCTCTTTTGTTTTCCTCTCAGGCCACTGGGCATTTTCTGATGCAAGCGAAACTGACAAGATTCTCCAGAAAATTGACAGTTCTGTGCTAATTCTCATGGCTATAGTGCTGAGGTCTTCAACCCTGTTCCTGGAGACCCACTATCCTGAAGAGTTTAGCTACAACCCTAATCAAACTCACCTGAGGCGGCCAATCAAGCTCCTCAAGACTGCTTGAAAAGCACAGGCAGGTGTGCTGAAGCAGGTTGGAAACAAACTTTCCAGGAGAGTGGGTCCAGAGGTGCAGGGTTGAAGACCTCTGCTATAGGGTAACTTTGAACTAATCATCCTGGTATTTCTGGCACCGCAAACTTAAATGTTACCCCTCAAAGTTGACCCAGGTGGGACTCGAACCCACAATCCTCAGCTCCGAAGGCTGATGCCTCATCCATTAGGCCACTGGGCCATTTCTTTGATTTATTCATTCACAGGCAGTCTTAGGCAAGCTAAAGTGACAGAGCTTTCAGAAGATGGTCGGTGCTACGCTAAGTTGTCTCTGCTAGAGTCACTTTGAACTTACCATCGTGGAATTTCTTGCGCAGTAAAATTAAATATAACTCCTTAAAGATGACCCAGGTGGGACTTGTATCCACAATCTGCAGCTCCGGAGGCTGATGTCTCATCCATTAGGCCTTTTCTCTGGTCAATTCGTTCATCCTCAGCTCTGAAGGCTGACGCCTTATCCTTTAGGCCACTGGGCCTTTTCTCTGATTGATTCATTCACAGTCAGTCTTAGGCAAGCTAAAGTGACAGAGCTTTCAGCAGATAGCCGGCTCTACGCTAAGTTGTCTCTGCTAGAGTCACTTTGAACTTACCGTCGTGGAATTTCTTGCTCAGTAAACTTAAACAGAACCCCTTAAAGACGACCCAGGTGGGACTTGAACCCACAATCCCCAGCTCCGGAGGCTGATGCCTTATCCATTAGGCCGCTAGGCCCTCTTTTGTCTTCCTCTCAGGCCACTGGGCATTTTCTGATGCAAGCGAAACTGACAAGATTCTCCAGAAAATTGACAGTTCTGTGCTAATTCTCATGGCTATAGTGCAGATGTCTTCAACCCTGTTGCTGGAGACCCACTAACTTTGAACTAATCATCCTGGTATTTCTTGCACCGCAAACTTAAATGTTACCCCTCAAAATTGACCCAGATGGGACTCGAACCCACAATCCTCAGCTCCGAAGGCTGATGCCTTATCCATTAGGCCACTGGGCCATTTCTTTGATTTATTCATTCACAGGCAGTCTTAGGCAAGCTAAAGTGACAGAGCTTTCAGAAGATGGTCGGTGCTACGCTAAGTTGTCTCTGCTAGAGTCACTTTGAACTTACCATTGTGGAATTTCTTGCTCAGTAAAATTAAACAGAATCCCTTAAAGACGACCCAGGTGGGACTTGAACCCACAATCCCCAGCTCCGGAGGCTGATGCCTTATCCATTAGGCCACTAGGCCCTCTTTTGTCTTCCTCTCAGGCCACTGGGCATTTTCTGATGCAAGCGAAACTGACAAGATTCTCCAGAAAATTGACAGTTCTGTGCTAATTCTCATGGCTATAGTGCAGAGGTCTTCAACCCTGTTCCTGGAGACCCACTATCCTGAAGAGTTTAGCTACAACCCTAATCAAACTCACCTGAGGTGGCCAATCAAGCTCCTCAAGACTGCTTGAAAAGCACAGGCAGGTGTGCTGAAGCAGGTTGGAAACAAACTTTCCAGGAGAGTGGGTCCAGAGGTGCAGGGTTGAAGACCTCTGCTATAGGGTAACTTTGAACTAATCATCCTGGTATTTCTGGCACCGCAAACTTAAATGTTACCCCTCAAAGTTGACCCAGGTGGGACTCGAACCCACAATCCTCAGCTCCGAAGGCTGATGCCTTATCCATTAGGCCACTGGGCCATTTCTTTGATTTATTCATTCACAGGCAGTCTTAGGCAAGCTAAAGTGACAGAGCGTTCAGAAGATGGTCGGTGCTACGCTAAGTTGTCTCTGCTAGAGTCACTTTGAACTTACCATCGTGGAATTTCTTGCTCAGTAAAATTAAATATAACTCCTTAAAGATGACCCAGGTGGGACTTGTATCCACAATCTGCAGCTCCGGAGGCTGATGTCTCATCCATTAGGCCTTTTCTCTGGTCAATTCGTTCATCCTCAGCTCTGAAGGCTGACGCCTTATCCTTTAGGCCACTGGGCCTTTTCTCTGATTGATTCATTCACAGTCAGTCTTAGGCAAGCTAAAGTGACAGAGCTTTCAGCAGATAGCCGGCTCTACGCTAAGTTGTCTCTGCTAGAGTCACTTTGAACTTACCGTCGTGGAATTTCTTGCTCAGTAAACTTAAACAGAACCCCTTAAAGACGACCCAGGTGGGACTTGAACCCACAATCCCCAGCTCCGGAGGCTGATGCCTTATCCATTAGGCCACTAGGCCCTCTTTTGTCTTCCTCTCAGGCCACTGGGCATTTTCTGATGCAAGCGAAACTGACAAGATTCTCCAGAAAATTGACAGTTCTGTGCTAATTCTCATGGCTATAGTGCAGAGGTCTTCAACCCTGTTCCTGGAGACCCACTAACTTTGAACTAATCATCCTGGTATTTCTTGCACCGCAAACTTAAATGTTAGCCCTCAAAGTTGACCCAGATGGGACTCGAACCCACAATCCTCAGCTCCGAAGGCTGATGCCTTATCCATTAGGCCACTGGGCCATTTCTTTGATTTATTCATTCACAGGCAGTCTTAGGCAAGCTAAAGTGACAGAGCTTTCAGAAGATGGTCGGTGCTACGCTAAGTTGTCTCTGCTAGAGTCACTTTGAACTTACCATTGTGGAATTTCTTGCTCAGTAAAATTAAACAGAACCCCTTAAAGACGACCCAGGTGGGACTTGTATCCACAATCTGCAGCTCCGGAGGCTGATGTCTCATCCATTAAGCATTTTATCTGGTCAATACGTTCATCCTCAGCTCCGAAGGCTGACGCCTTATCCTTTAGGCCACTGGGCCTTTTCTCTGATTAATTAATTCACAGTCAGTCTTAGGCAAGCTAAAGTGACAGAGCTTTCAGCAGATAGCCGGCTCTACGCTAAGTTGTCTCTGCTAGAGTCACTTTGAACTTACCGTCGTGGAATTTCTTGCTCAGTAAACTTAAACAGAACCCCTTAAAGACGACCCAGGTGGGACTTGAACCCACAATCCCCAGCTCCGGAGGCTGATGCCTTATCCATTAGGCCGCTAGGCCCTCTTTTGTCTTCCTCTCAGGCCACTGGGCATTTTCTGATGCAAGCGAAACTGACAAGATTCTCCAGAAAATTGACAGTTCTGTGCTAATTCTCATGGCTATAGTGCAGAGGTCTTCAACCCTGTTCCTGGAGACCCACTAACTTTGAACTAATCATCCTGGTATTTCTTGCACCGCAAACTTAAATGTTACCCCTCAAAGTTGACCCAGATGGGACTCGAACCCACAATCCTCAGCTCCGAAGGCTGATGCCTTATCCATTAGGCCACTGGGCCATTTCTTTGATTTATTCATTCACAGGCAGTCTTAGGCAAGCTAAAGTGACAGAGCTTTCAGAAGATGGTCGGTGCTACGCTAAGTTGTCTCTGCTAGAGTCACTTTGAACTTACCATTGTGGAATTTCTTGCTCAGTAAAATTAAACAGAACCCCTTAAAGACGACCCAGGTGGGACTTGAACCCACAATCCCCAGCTCCAGAGGCTGATGCCTTATCCATTAGGCCGCTAGGCCCTCTTTTGTCTTCCTCTCAGGCCACTGGGCATTTTCTGATGCAAGCGAAACTGACAAGATTCTCCAGAAAATTGACAGTTCTGTGCTAATTCTCATGGCTATAGTGCAGAGGTTTTCAACCCTGTTCCTGGAGATCCACTATCCTGAAGAGTTTAGCTACAACCCTAATCAAACTCACCTGAGGCGGCCAATCAAGCTCCTCAAGACTGCTTGAAAAGCACAGGCAGGTGTGCTGAAGCAGGTTGGAAACAAACTTTCCAGGAGAGTGGGTCCAGAGGTGCAGGGTTGAAGACCTCTGCTATAGGGTAACTTTGAACTAATCATCCTGGTATTTCTGGCACCGCAAACTTAAATGTTACCCCTCAAAATTGACCCAGATGGGACTCGAACCCACAATCCTCAGCTCCGAAGGCTGATGCCTTATCCATTAGGCCACTGGGCCATTTCTTTGATTTATTCATTCACAGGCAGTCTTAGGCAAGCTAAAGTGACAGAGCTTTCAGAAGATGGTCGGTGCTACGCTAAGTTGTCTCTGCTAGAGTCACTTTGAATTTACCATTGTGGAATTTCTTGCTCAGTAAAATTAAACAGAACCCCTTAAAGACGACCCAGGTGGGACTTGAACCCACAATCCCCAGCTCCGGAGGCTGATGCCTTAACCATTAGGCCACAAGGTCCTCTTTTGTCTTCCTCTCAGGCCACTGGGCATTTTCTGATGCAAGCGAAACTGACAAGATTCTCCACAAAATTGACAGTTCTGTGCTAATTCTCATGGCTATAGTGCAGAGGTCTTCAACCCTGTTCCTGGAGACCCACTATCCTGAAGAGTTTAGCTACAACCCTAATCAAACTCACCTGAGGCGGCCAATCAAGCTCCTCAAGACTGCTTGAAAAGCACAGGCAGGTGTGCTGAAGCAGGTTGGAAACAAACTTTCCAGGAGAGTGGGTCCAGAGGTGCAGGGTTGAAGACCTCTGCTATAGGGTAACTTTGAACTAATCATCCTGGTATTTCTGGCACCGCAAACTTAAATGTTACCCCTCACAGTTGACCCAGGTGGGACTCGAACCCACAATTCTCAGCTCCGAAGGCTGATGCCTTATCCATTAGGCCACTGGGCCATTTCTTTGATTTATTCATTCACAGGCAGTCTTAGGCAAGCTAAAGTGACAGAGCTTTCAGAAGATGGTCGGTGCTACGCTAAGTTGTCTCTGCTAGAGTAACTTTGAACTTACCGTCGTGGAATTTCTTGCTCAGTAAACTTAAACAGAACCCCTTAAAGACGACCCAGGTGGTACTTGAACCCACAATCCCTAGCTCCGGAGGCTGATGCCTTATCCATTAGGCCACTAGGCCCTCTTTTGTCTTCCTCTCAGCGAGCGAAACTGACAAGATTCTCCAGAAAATTGACAGTTCTGTGCTAATTCTCATGGCTATAGTGCAGAGGTCTTCAACCCTGTTCCTGGAGACCCACTATCCTGAAGAGTTTAGCTACAACCCTAATCAAACTCACCTGAGGCGGCCAATCAAGCTCCTCAAGACTGCTTGAAAAGCACAGGCAGGTGTGCTGAAGCAGGTTGGAAACAAACTTTCCAGGAGAGTGGGTCCAGAGGTGCAGGGTTGAAGACCTCTGCTATAGGGTAACTTTGAACTAATCATCCTGGAATTTCTGGCACCGCAAACTTAAATGTTACCCCTCAAAGTTGACCTAGGTGGGACTCGAACCCACAATCCTCAGCTCCGAAGGCTGATGCCTTATCCATTAGGCCACTGGGCCATTTCTTTGATTTATTCATTCACAGGCAGTCTTAGGCAAGCTGAAGTGACAGAGCTTTCAGAAGATGGTCGGTTCTACGCTAAGTTGTCTCTGCTAGAGTCACTTTGAAGTCACCATCGTGGAATTTCTTGCTCAGTAAACTTAAATAGAACCCCTTATACACAACCCAGGTGGGACTTGAACCCACAATCCGCAGCTACGGAGGCTGATGTCTTATCCATTAGGCCTTTTCTCTGGTCAATTCATTCATCCTCAGCTCCGAAGTCTTATACCTTATCCATTAGGCCACTGGGCCTTTTCTCTGATTGATTCATTCACAGGCAGTCTTAGGCAAGCTAAAGTGCGCTACGCTAAGTTGTCTCTGCTAGAGTCACTTTGAACTCACCATCGTGGAATTTCTTGCTCAGTAAACTTAAATAGAACCCCTTTAAGACGACCCAGGTGGGACTTGAACCCACAATCCCCTTCTGTGCTAATTCTCATGGCTATAGTGCAGAGGTTTTCAACCCTGTTCCTGGAGATCCACTATCCTGAAGAGTTTAGCTACAACCCTAATCAAACTCACCTGAGGCGGCCAATCAAGCTCCTCAAGACTGCTTGAAAAGCACAGGCAGGTGTGCTGAAGCAGGTTGGAAACAAACTTTCCAGGAGAGTGGGTCCAGAGGTGCAGGGTTGAAGACCTCTGCTATAGGGTAACTTTGAACTAATCATCCTGGTATTTCTGGCACCGCAAACTTAAATGTTACCCCTCAAAATTGACCCAGATGGGACTCGAACCCACAATCCTCAGCTCCGAAGGCTGATGCCTTATCCATTAGGCCACTGGGCCATTTCTTTGATTTATTCATTCACAGGCAGTCTTAGGCAAGCTAAAGTGACAGAGCTTTCAGAAGATGGTCGGTGCTACGCTAAGTTGTCTCTGCTAGAGTCACTTTGAATTTACCATTGTGGAATTTCTTGCTCAGTAAAATTAAACAGAACCCCTTAAAGACGACCCAGGTGGGACTTGAACCCACAATCCCCAGCTCCGGAGGCTGATGCCTTAACCATTAGGCCACAAGGTCCTCTTTTGTCTTCCTCTCAGGCCACTGGGCATTTTCTGATGCAAGCGAAACTGACAAGATTCTCCACAAAATTGACAGTTCTGTGCTAATTCTCATGGCTATAGTGCAGAGGTCTTCAACCCTGTTCCTGGAGACCCACTATCCTGAAGAGTTTAGCTACAACCCTAATCAAACTCACCTGAGGCGGCCAATCAAGCTCCTCAAGACTGCTTGAAAAGCACAGGCAGGTGTGCTGAAGCAGGTTGGAAACAAACTTTCCAGGAGAGTGGGTCCAGAGGTGCAGGGTTGAAGACCTCTGCTATAGGGTAACTTTGAACTAATCATCCTGGTATTTCTGGCACCGCAAACTTAAATGTTACCCCTCACAGTTGACCCAGGTGGGACTCGAACCCACAATTCTCAGCTCCGAAGGCTGATGCCTTATCCATTAGGCCACTGGGCCATTTCTTTGATTTATTCATTCACAGGCAGTCTTAGGCAAGCTAAAGTGACAGAGCTTTCAGAAGATGGTCGGTGCTACGCTAAGTTGTCTCTGCTAGAGTAACTTTGAACTTACCGTCGTGGAATTTCTTGCTCAGTAAACTTAAACAGAACCCCTTAAAGACGACCCAGGTGGTACTTGAACCCACAATCCCTAGCTCCGGAGGCTGATGCCTTATCCATTAGGCCACTAGGCCCTCTTTTGTCTTCCTCTCAGCGAGCGAAACTGACAAGATTCTCCAGAAAATTGACAGTTCTGTGCTAATTCTCATGGCTATAGTGCAGAGGTCTTCAACCCTGTTCCTGGAGACCCACTATCCTGAAGAGTTTAGCTACAACCCTAATCAAACTCACCTGAGGTGGCCAATCAAGCTCCTCAAGACTGCTTGAAAAGCACAGGCAGGTGTGCTGAAGCAGGTTGGAAACAAACTTTCCAGGAGAGTGGGTCCAGAGGTGCAGGGTTGAAGACCTCTGCTATAGGGTAACTTTGAACTAATCATCCTGGAATTTCTGGCACCGCAAACTTAAATGTTACCCCTCAAAGTTGACCTAGGTGGGACTCGAACCCACAATCCTCAGCTCCGAAGGCTGATGCCTTATCCATTAGGCCACTGGGCCATTTCTTTGATTTATTCATTCACAGGCAGTCTTAGGCAAGCTGAAGTGACAGAGCTTTCAGAAGATGGTCGGTTCTACGCTAAGTTGTCTCTGCTAGAGTCACTTTGAAGTCACCATCGTGGAATTTCTTGCTCAGTAAACTTAAATAGAACCCCTTATACACAACCCAGGTGGGACTTGAACCCACAATCCGCAGCTACGGAGGCTGATGTCTTATCCATTAGGCCTTTTCTCTGGTCAATTCATTCATCCTCAGCTCCGAAGTCTTATACCTTATCCATTAGGCCACTGGGCCTTTTCTCTGATTGATTCATTCACAGGCAGTCTTAGGCAAGCTAAAGTGCGCTACGCTAAGTTGTCTCTGCTAGAGTCACTTTGAACTCACCATCGTGGAATTTCTTGCTCAGTAAACTTAAATAGAACCCCTTTAAGACGACCCAGGTGGGACTTGAACCCACAATCCCCTTCTGTGCTAATTCTCATGGCTATAGTGCAGAGGTTTTCAACCCTGTTCCTGGAGATCCACTATCCTGAAGAGTTTAGCTACAACCCTAATCAAACTCACCTGAGGCGGCCAATCAAGCTCCTCAAGACTGCTTGAAAAGCACAGGCAGGTGTGCTGAAGCAGGTTGGAAACAAACTTTCCAGGAGAGTGGGTCCAGAGGTGCAGGGTTGAAGACCTCTGCTATAGGGTAACTTTGAACTAATCATCCTGGTATTTCTGGCACCGCAAACTTAAATGTTACCCCTCAAAATTGACCCAGATGGGACTCGAACCCACAATCCTCAGCTCCGAAGGCTGATGCCTTATCCATTAGGCCACTGGGCCATTTCTTTGATTTATTCATTCACAGGCAGTCTTAGGCAAGCTAAAGTGACAGAGCTTTCAGAAGATGGTCGGTGCTACGCTAAGTTGTCTCTGCTAGAGTCACTTTGAATTTACCATTGTGGAATTTCTTGCTCAGTAAAATTAAACAGAACCCCTTAAAGACGACCCAGGTGGGACTTGAACCCACAATCCCCAGCTCCGGAGGCTGATGCCTTATCCATTAGGCCACAAGGTCCTCTTTTGTCTTCCTCTCAGGCCACTGGGCATTTTCTGATGCAAGCGAAACTGACAAGATTCTCCACAAAATTGACAGTTCTGTGCTAATTCTCATGGCTATAGTGCAGAGGTCTTCAACCCTGTTCCTGGAGACCCACTATCCTGAAGAGTTTAGCTACAACCCTAATCAAACTCACCTGAGGCGGCCAATCAAGCTCCTCAAGACTGCTTGAAAAGCACAGGCAGGTGTGCTGAAGCAGGTTGGAAACAAACTTTCCAGGAGAGTGGGTCCAGAGGTGCAGGGTTGAAGACCTCTGCTATAGGGTAACTTTGAACTAATCATCCTGGTATTTCTGGCACCGCAAACTTAAATGTTACCCCTCACAGTTGACCCAGGTGGGACTCGAACCCACAATTCTCAGCTCCGAAGGCTGATGCCTTATCCATTAGGCCACTGGGCCATTTCTTTGATTTATTCATTCACAGGCAGTCTTAGGCAAGCTAAAGTGACAGAGCTTTCAGAAGATGGTCGGTGCTACGCTAAGTTGTCTCTGCTAGAGTAACTTTGAACTTACCGTCGTGGAATTTCTTGCTCAGTAAACTTAAACAGAACCCCTTAAAGACGACCCAGGTGGTACTTGAACCCACAATCCCTAGCTCCGGAGGCTGATGCCTTATCCATTAGGCCACTAGGCCCTCTTTTGTCTTCCTCTCAGCGAGCGAAACTGACAAGATTCTCCAGAAAATTGACAGTTCTGTGCTAATTCTCATGGCTATAGTGCAGAGGTCTTCAACCCTGTTCCTGGAGACCCACTATCCTGAAGAGTTTAGCTACAACCCTAATCAAACTCACCTGAGGCGGCCAATCAAGCTCCTCAAGACTGCTTGAAAAGCACAGGCAGGTGTGCTGAAGCAGGTTGGAAACAAACTTTCCAGGAGAGTGGGTCCAGAGGTGCAGGGTTGAAGACCTCTGCTATAGGGTAACTTTGAACTAATCATCCTGGAATTTCTGGCACCGCAAACTTAAATGTTACCCCTCAAAGTTGACCTAGGTGGGACTCGAACCCACAATCCTCAGCTCCGAAGGCTGATGCCTTATCCATTAGGCCACTGGGCCATTTCTTTGATTTATTCATTCACAGGCAGTCTTAGGCAAGCTGAAGTGACAGAGCTTTCAGAAGATGGTCGGTTCTACGCTAAGTTGTCTCTGCTAGAGTCACTTTGAAGTCACCATCGTGGAATTTCTTGCTCAGTAAACTTAAATAGAACCCCTTATACACAACCCAGGTGGGACTTGAACCCACAATCCGCAGCTACGGAGGCTGATGTCTTATCCATTAGGCCTTTTCTCTGGTCAATTCATTCATCCTCAGCTCCGAAGTCTTATACCTTATCCATTAGGCCACTGGGCCTTTTCTCTGATTGATTCATTCACAGGCAGTCTTAGGCAAGCTAAAGTGCGCTACGCTAAGTTGTCTCTGCTAGAGTCACTTTGAACTCACCATCGTGGAATTTCTTGCTCAGTAAACTTAAATATAACTCCTTAAAGATGACCGAGGTGTGACTTGAACCCACAATCTGCAGCTCCGGAGGCTGATGTCTCATCCATTGGGCCTTTTCTCTGGTCAATTCATTCATCCTCAGCTCCGAAGTCTTATACCTTATCCATTAGGCCACTGGGCCTTTTCTCTGATTGATTCATTCACAGGCAGTCTTAGGCAAGCTAAAGTGCGCTACGCTAAGTTGTCTCTGCTAGAGTCACTTTGAACTCACCATCGTGGAATTTCTTGCTCAGTAAACTTAAATAGAACCCCTTTAAGACGACCCAGGTGGGACTTGAACCCACAATCCCCTTCTGTGCTAATTCTCATGGCTATAGTGCAGAGGTCTTCAACCCTGTTCCTGGAGAACCACTATCCTGAAGAGTTTAGCTACAACCCTAATCAAACTCACCTGAAGCGGCCAATCAAGCTCCTCAAGACTGCTTGAAAAGCACAGGCAGCTGTGCTGAAGCAGGTTGGAAATAAACTTTCCAGGAGAGTGGGTCCAGAGGTGCAGACCTCTGCTATAGGGTAACTTTGAATTAATCATCCTGGTATTTCTGGCACCGCAAACTTAAATGTTACCCCTCAAAGTTGACCCAGGTGGGACCCAAACCCACAATCCTCAGCTCTGAAGGCTGATGCCTTATCCATTAGGCCACTGGGCCATTTCTCTGATTGATTCATTCACAGGCAGTCTTAGGCAAGCTAAAGTGACAGAGCTTTCAGAAGATGGTCGGTTCTACGCTAAGTTGTCTCTGCTACAGTCACTTTGAACTCACCATCGTGGAATTTTTTGCTCAGTAAACTTAAATAGAACCCCTTAAAGATGACCCAGGTGGGACTTGAACCCACAATCCGCAGCTCTGGAGACTGATGTCTTATCCATTATGCCTTTTCTCTGGTCAAATAATTCATCCTCAGCTCTGAAGTCTTATACCTTATTCTTTAGGCCACTGGGCATTTTCTCTGGTTGATTCATTCACAGGCAGTATTAGGCAAGCTAAAGTGACCGAGCTTTCAGAAGATTGCCAGTTCTACGCTAAGTCTCTTGTTAAGTTGTCTCTGCTAGTGTCACTTTGAATTTAGCATTGTGGAATTTCTTGCTCAGTAAACTTTAATATAGCTCCTTAAAGACGACCCTAAGTCTCTTGTTAAGTTGTCTCTGCTAGTCACCTTGAACTTACCATCGTGGAATTTCTTGCTCAGTAAACTTAAATATAACCCCTTAAAGACGACCCTAAGTCTCTTGTTAAGTTGTTTCTGCTAGAGTCACCTTGAACTTACCATTGTGGAATTTCTTGTTCAGTAAACTTAAACCCAACCCCTTAAAGATGACCCAGGAGGAACTTGAACCCACAATCCCCAGCTCCGGAGGCTGATGCCTTATCTGACCGAGTCTCCAGAAAATTGACAGTTCTGTGCTAAATCTCATGGCTATTGTTGACCATTAGGCCAGTGGTCTTCAACCCTGTTCCTGGTGACCCACTATCCTGAATAGTTTAGCTACAACCCTAATCAAACACACCTGAAGCAGCCAATCAAACTCCTCAAGACTATTTGAAAAATCGCAGGTAGAAATAAACTTAGCATTGTGGAATTTAGAAATAAACTTTTCAGGAGAGTGGTTCGAAGACCTCTGCTATAGTGTAACTTTGAACTTATCATCCTAGCATTTCTGGCGCCGCAAATTTAAGTTACCCCTCAAAGTTGACCCAGGTGGGACTCGAACCCACAACCCTCGGCTCCGAAGGCTGATGCCTTTTCCATTAGGCCACTAGGCCCTCTTTTGCCTTCATCTCAGAGGCATTCATAGACAGTCTGATGCAATGGAACCTGACAGAGTATCCCGAAAATTGTGCTAAATCTCATGGCTATTGTGGACCATTAGGCCAGTGGTCTTCAACCCTGTTCCTGGGGACCCACTATCCTGAAGAGCTTAGCTACAACCCTAATCAAACACACCTGATGCGGCCAATCAAGCTCCTCAAGACTACTTGAAAATCGCAGGCAGGTATGCTGAAGCAGGTTGGAAATAAGCTTCCCAGGAGAGTGGGTCCAGAGGATAAAAATAAAATGCTTATTAAATTAATTACCTTCCTTGACTAAATGTTTTGTCTGACAGCTCCATCTGTAGTTCCACTTCCTCGTTTGTGGTCGGAGACCTTGCCACTAGAGGATCACAAGTGGATTGGCAAAAGGCTTTTCAAAATGGCATCCAAGGGAAAGCCAGAGCTTTGTGATAACCTCCGGGTCTGGTATTACCCACCACAGCCAGAACTTATCTATAATCAGTCTCCAGCTCCAGACAGATTATTTTGCCATTCTCTTCTGCTGTGGATGCCATACAAGCTGTGGAGGGTCAAGATTCTCTGTCCCAATCCTGCCTACGGACAAAATCAGCTGACAGGAGGCGGTCTGCACAAAAGGGCACAGCAGGTTCTAGACATTGACAGAACATATAACATGGTCACAGAAACCCTCATTTGTACCAAGTGCACATCGCATATGTCCTGGAGTTATACAGTCCTGCAACAGCTAGATCTGGGCCATCGTTCTGAGTTTCAGGTCATCCTCACAAGGAAGTAAGTACACTTTCATTCCTCATCCAGTTGTTAGCCCATCATCACATATATATGTAAATACTAATATCAAAAATCAAATATCTAAAATATATGAATGTGTGGATTTTGCTTTTCCTAAGGTATGCCTGTGATATGCAGGTAATCTGGCTCCTGCGTGAGCGTCGCTTAGGCAACAGCCCCACGCGGGTGATCAAGCAGCTGCGTGAAAACCACAGCGAGCAGTGGCTCCATCGTCTGGCCCGGGACACCACCCAATGTGTTGACTTCCTCAATCAACCCGGGGTGATGCCGGTAAAATTCCAGGAGCCCCCAGAGCCTACAGTGGTGCCAAGCTGCAAGTGGCTGCTCACCATTTACAGCCAAGACATTCTGACGAGGCTGGATTAAATCCATGCAAGGATAACATCCACTTATGGCTCTGTCTTGAAGATGGATTCCACTAAAAAGGTTAGTTGTGGATTTTTGTTTATTAATGCTGTTGTTTATATACATCAATGTATCTGTATTTTACATGGTGTGATGTTTGATTTGTTGGACTACATTTACAGGACTCTGGCTTACTTCTGTTGGCAACGAGTTTGGTCAGGTGCTCATAAGTGTGCTGACAGCCCAGGAAGGAGCAGGACTGGACATGATGATAGACGGTCTGGTGAAAAGATACCAGCAGGCTGGTTTGGATCCACCTCCTGTGTTGTACGTCTGCTGAAAACCAGATTCAGAGGCTGGCCACATCTCGTGATATGCTTGGACATCTAGCATTTTATGTGCAGGATTACCCTGGGGTGTACAACTGATGCCCATCAGCTGTACCCCATCTTCATGTCCCGGCTATCAGCGTGCATCTTTGAATGGGATGCAGCTGATGTCTCCGCTTCGCAAAGCAAAGAGAGAGCTGTTGATGTCCCAGGGTTGGCCTGCACTGACAGATGAAGATGTGAGCAAGCATCTGACCAGGGAGGAGCTGGCTCTACATTGCCTGAGGATGACCTGTGGAGAGGAGACTACCATCCTTCTCCTTGAACGACTGCTTACAGAGCTCCTGAGCAGCAAGGGCAACGACTCCCTGGGAGTTTCTCTTATGGACCGAGAAAGGATGGAGCACATCTTGAGTGTCCAGAAGAAGCACGTTAATTGTATCCAAGACCTTTCAGATTTATTTGCTGGAGGTTCTACACAGGTGAAACCAGGATTGGGAGGCTGCTTCCCTGTCATTGGAGCTATCAGCTTTACGCAGCTACACAGGAGAACTTGTTCACTGTGTAAACCGCAATTATGAAAAGCTGTTTGGGAGGAAAGTGGTCCCCATGTTTTGTCCCCGTGCACGTTACACCGGTAAGATAATTTATTATTGTTAATTAACTTGCAATTTCTGTATAATCTCAGTCGATATTTTATATTTAAGCCTATAAAGTCTGCTGTATCTGTATTTTTAGACCTCTAAATTATCAGCATGATAAATGTTTTTCTTGAAGCATGCCCTCTGTCGTCTGATTAATATTTTCTATCAAGTAAAAGGCCTTTCAGTATAATTGTACTAACATCTAGCTTCAGCTCATACTTAACGTGTCATTTTGCTGTGAAATCTTTATTATTAGTAACATTTGGTGACCATTTACTGTACTGAAGCAACTTTACTTAGGTTTACTTGATTCGAAAAAACAAGTTACATGTAAGTATCAAATATGCTCATCAGGTTTTTGAGGAACATTTATTTGTATGTCTCTCAGTCATCATTGTATTGCATTGCATTATATGTTTTGCCCCCACAGTTATAGGTTTCTGGCCTCTGAATCATTTTTTTTTTTTTTTTTTCCTCCTCGACTATGAGCTACATGTTTTCACACTATTACACTATATTAGCGACTACAAATGCCTTATGTATCAAATATGATACACAACTATTTTATTTAATCCGTTTGTTTATTGTTTTTATTCCAGGTGAGCTCATTGGAGTGCAGTATCTGTTCCAGCAGACTGGTCAGGCACTGCAGGACATGAACCCAGACTCAGAGGAGACTGCAGAACTCATCGAGGACCTTAATGTGGAGGAGCGAGATGAAGATGAGGGCTTCTGTGACATCAGCGAGGATCACACCAATGCTGATCCAGAGGTTGTTCTGTCACCACCCTCCTCCACACTGACACTGGCTTCTTCCACCCTGGTCACCAGCAGTGACACGGCTGTACTGAGTTCCACATCCCCTTCACTGGTCCCTGACCCCACACTGTCTCCTTCATGGACCCTCAGGACTGCTGTCTTACCTGTTCCCTCTGAAACGTCTGTTTCACTACTCCCCTCAGAGCCAGAGGATGCTGGTCAGGATGATGATGATGAAGAGACTGTAAGTGCCATTCCTCTGTATTTCTTTCAAATAAATACACAGACTGAGACTGTTACAAAAGAACAGTGGTTAGAGGAAATGCAGCGAACTGTTCCCAAATAATGTATATATTTTAATTTATTGTAGTGTTATATATATATATAGTTGTTTAAATATAGTTCACTATTGTTAATGTTTGTGTTGAACATTATTTAACTTTATTTTTTTAAACATTAATATTTTATTTAACTTATGATTTACTGTTTTTAAACCCTATTTAACTTTTCATTTAACTTATTTAGTGTTTTTGAAAACTTATTTAATGCTCATTACTGTTCTGTTAGCATAATTGTAAAAAAAACTAATTGGCAAATGATTGCTCTTTTATTTTTACTTTCGTAACACTATTTCATCAGTACACTGCAACAATAGAGCATGTCTATAAAAAGATAATTTGTACATTTTGTCATTCTTGTCACAGACATTTTTCAGCATATTAATTACTATTTTGCATTTTTTTTTTATAACAAATAACAGATGTGTCTTGAATGAATGTAACCTAAAAATTGCTTAATCAGAATAAATAGTATCAACACAACAACTACAAATAACAATAATATGCTTAATCAGAATAAATATCAATACAACGACTACTAAATAACTAATAATAACAACAAAAACACATTTCCATTGGTATACTTTAATTTTCATGAAAGAATATCAAACAAAGTACATGTTAATTTTATTAACCTTGAAACTTCCTTTATTTAATGAAATTAACAATATTACAAAAACTTGTCTTTAGGTGGATTCGAACCCCGGTCATGGTGAGCACCTGCAATAGGAAACAGTGTAATATAAATGCACAATTTTCCCGCACGAAGAAACCGGAAAATGTATCACTGTGCGTATGCTAAGGAAGAACTGTCTTTGAACGTAAAATTTCACCTTCTCTTTTCTTCATTTGTCTTCTTCCCCTTGTCTTTTTATTCCTTCCCCCTCTTCCCCACCTTTGACGGACTATTGTTCCCCAGCTTCCCTAATCAAACTCACCTGAAGCGGCCAATCAAGCTCCTCAAGATTGCTTGAAAATTGGAAATAAACTTTCCAAGAGAGTGGGTCCCCAGGAGCAGGGTTGAAGACCACTGCTATAGTGATATTATTTGATATTAGTGCAACTTTGAACTAATCATCCAGACATTTCTTGCCCAAACAACTTAAATGTAACCCCTCAAAGCTGACACAGGTGTGACTCGACCCCACCATCCTCCGCTCCAAAGACTGGTGTGTTATCCATTAAACCACTGGGCCTTTTCTTTGGTATAGCCCTTCACGGACAGTCTTGCAAGCTAAACTGACAGAGCTTTCAGAAGACTGTCAGTTCTATGCTAATTCTAAATACAGAGATACTTTGATGACAGACTTTGCGCAGGCATTTCAGAACGACCATAACAACATTTCAGATGCTGTGGAACGAGATCAGTCTGCTGCTAGTCAAGTTATTCCATCTCATAGCGCAAAGTCACATGACTTTTTTGATGCGCTTGTAGGAAGTTATTCGCAAAATTTGTTTCCATCTTCCATCATTTGTGTAAGATGGAGGGTTCTTGAGATACCTGGATGGCCTGAGTAAAGTGATGTATGGACCAGGACCCATTGCATTACACAGAGATTTTCAGGTACATAGTGCTTGTTGGGGAGACAACCTTGTGGTGTGGGTTCATTCTGTTGCTCTCTTTGAATCTCATCCATCAGATGCCATGTAACGCGTGCAACGATAACTGATGGTGGTAGGATAGATTCTGGCTTGGATTCTGTTTGAGGATGATCATCCCGCCTGGATAGTGCATCGGCCTTGCTGTTTTTACTGCCAGGTCGGTAGGTTACGGTAAACTGGAATCTTGTGAAGAAAAGTGACCAGCGTGCTTGACGAGGGTTTAATCTTTCGGCACTCTTGATGTACTCCAGATTCCTATGCTCTGTGATTACCTGTAATGGGAAAATGGAACCCTCCAGCCAATGTCTCCATTCTTCTATGGCTGCTTTCATAGATGGGAGTTCTTTATTGCCGACATCATAGTTGCATTCTGATCCGTGAGTTTTCTTGAGAAACAGGCACACAGGTAGAGCTTGCCTGTTTGGCCATGGTGTTGGGAGAGCACCGCACCGACTCCTCTATCCGAAGCGTCAACTTCTACGACAAACGACAGGTTGGGATCTGGATGTTTGAGAATGGGTGCTGACGTGAAACTGTCCTTGAGTTTGGTGAAGGCTAGTGTAAGGATTACAGAACCTCAGACACTTTGAACTCCTGAGATGGACAACACACACACACAGTGCATTAACATAGACATCTGTCTCCACACCCCACTGAGAGAGAATACAAGAAAATGCCTCTCTCACATATGCATCAGTTCCTTTCCATCACCCATCCTTCCCTTCACTCAGAATGATCAATAGAAGAATGTAATATTCTACATTAATGCAAGTGTTATTTACAGTCATGTTTGGTATCATTTGAATTGTCTCAGGGCAACTGTTACAATGGTCTCATTCTTATAAGAAGTAAACTAAAAGGTAATACAAATCCTAAGAGTTCAGAGACATTTTGCATACTGTAGAGGGCGGACCGACACCTAGTGGTTTTCATGCAAATTACCTTCTGTCCCAAAAGGTGCCAACTCGACTTGATTAAATTGCAAATTACAATTGTTAGTTCCTGTCTCGAGTTTGGGGGATGTTTATTCTGGTCTGAAGTACTTAAGGAGAATGTGGCAAAAGGTCAGGGGCGATTCTGTAACCAGAAGCCCGTAGTGATGGTCTCAATGCTCACACTATGTATTTCTATAAAGTCAGGTATGCATTCTTTACTCATAGATTTATCTTTGAGAATTTGATGTTTTGTATTGATATGATTTGATCTCTTTGAATTGCTGTGGAATTGACATAATACATACAATATTTACCTGACTGATAATAAATTGTTACATTTGACCTTATTCTGTTTTACTCTGTAATTATTGACTCTAGTAGATTACGTTGCATCCTTGTTAAAGACATGAGCAACCAAATGAACGAGTAAATATAAAGTCAAGAGTTAACTAGAATAATCAAATATCAGAATAATAAATTAGAAATGGACAAGCAATCAATTTGTATTTCAAGTTAAATACGAGGTCATAAAGAAATGGAGTCAGATTAAATGATAAAATGGAGTCAGATTAAAGTTTAATTAAAATTGAAGAACTTTGCACATTTGGAAAGACCGAGCACGCAGGAAACCTTCATCCACCACCGGAGACCTTCCTTGGGCCGGATGGGTGGAGCCTTACAAAGTGGTGACCAGCCTCCGTGATCTCCCTACTCAGGCGAGGACGTCTTTCCAGCGCGAATTTCGCTTTGATTCTCACTGACTGAGGATATGAGGTTTGAGCTTCTTCTTCCCTGTCTGCAACTGCTGCGGTAAGTTCCTTCATTTTACTTTTGTGTTGAGGGAAAGCTTTTTGCATCTCACATATAGACACAGTTTTAGAACGGGTCGGAATACCCTGTTTAGAACCGGAGCCGAAAAATCCGGTGGGCAAAAGAATTAGCTGGAAAACATGGCTTTTCTGCGCATATAAAAATATCTTTCTTCATTTAAGTGGTAAAGGAAACATTAGCCGAAAATGAACGAACAATAGCGAGTATCAAAGAAATCGAGAGTGCGTTCGGATGAATTGCAAAAGCTTAGAGCACAGGTCGAAGCGTTTGCCTACAAACAACAGAGGTGGGCTAGACAGCGCGAAGAAATGGCGACAACAATTGATCCAAATTCAAAGAAAACTTCAAACCGGCAGTAATTACATATCAGCTCTTGAACATTGCTGCGATAAATCAGGTTTTCCAGTGGCTGCAGTTAAACAGGCAGCACTGGAAGAAACCTTTGAGCTATAGGTTGAAAATGAGAGTGATAATGATGATGCCGCGTTAAGATGCAGGCCACAGAGAGAAACTCGTAGCCGAGCTCTTGTGAGCCTGTGGCCTGAAGCGCTGATAGACCTGAGAGGAAATTAAACAGGGAAGCAATGAGCCGTTTGAAACATACGCTGTGTGTAGTTTTGTTGACAAATAATTTCTAATTATTGATTCATTACTTGGTCAATAAATTGTAAACGTTTGATTGTATTCTGACCGACTCTGAGATTTGTTTTTCCCAAGTAGATTATCGGATTCGTATATTTCCACAAGTTTGCGTCAGAGATTAGTGACGACTAATAACCGATACCTGGATTCACGTGTGCTTGGATGAGGAGATGAGTAAGTTTCTGTCTAGAATCAGCAGATGCTGTTTGATCAGCCTAGATCTGAATGCGTCGATGACCTCTGTTCTAATTTAATGTTACTTTAGATAAGTTTTACGTGGAACAAGCCACGAGCTTGGCCAAAACAAAGCCATTTTGATAAAGGTAAAGTTGATCGACTAATGTCTTTAAATGGTGGTCAAAAAAGAAAACTATACTAAAGTAAACGATTGAATTAAGTTCCTGAGGGACATCCAAGTGGGCTAAGTATTCTCAGATATTTAGCCAAATACCTCTGTTTTGGGTCATCGGAACTGACGAAATTGTGCCGGAGACCTGGTGAGGAACTCGAAGCGATATAGTTTCCTGATCTAAGCGGGTAAAATATAATCAGAGTTTGACAGAATAATCAAATATTCGAACACAGCAGACAGCCGTATGGTGAAGACAGCAGGTTCACTTTCTAAAAGTAAAGATCAATTGTTTACATGTAACAAGTCATCCTCATGTAAAACTCTTTGTGAGGTAACTGCATTGCTGATGCAAGGCCTCCAGATGTTGACTTCACTTGCTAGTGGGCTAGCAGCTTAATAGTGATGACTTTAATATGTAAACATCCCAGTTTCAATGATCTTGTTTGAATTTTCAAATTTATAATTGTGCTAAACACAATGTGCACATGTTACACACATTATAGTTGTTTGTGCTACTACATGTGCACATAGGCTAGTTGAGTTTATTCTTTATGAAACACATGACTGCTTCACTGTAAGTGTACGAAACACTTAGGTTTAAGGTTGTAGATGCTACATACATGCTAGACCGTGTCTCTTGTGTGAAATTAGAATAACTGTAATACTGGAATTGCATTGCAATTTAAGTTACATGTGTGTGTTTATGTTGAATTTGTTTGTCTCTTGGGTGATACACTGTGCTATTTTCCATATAGCTGCAGTTAAACCAGATACAGGAGCATAGAATTGCCATGTGGCCACAGAGTGATTTCACAATTGTCTTAATGAAAATGATCAGCAAGACTAAATGAAACAAATAGTCACAACAATTAGCCGTTTGCCTTTGAAACATAAAAACAGTGATTGTGCATTGCATCAGCTCTGACCTGCCTTTCCATATTTAAATGAATTAACACGTGAATTCTATTGTGCCAAGAGGGAGGAGTTGGGTTTTCATTTTAATAAGTGTGGCACAAGCAAATGCAAACCAATTCACTCGTCGCTGGGTAGCACCAACCAAAATTTTAATCTGATCAGAAGGACTGATTAAGATTAATATTCCACAGTTAAATATAGCCACATAACACCACCCAATCTTCTAAATTTTCTAGAAAAATGCTAAAAGGGAGGTGAAAAATACTCAAAATTAACTGTGGTTCTCTCAGTATTTGGTTCTGTTTCAGGTTGACCACTGCAATTCCTTGAAAGTGAGATACCAGGAAGGCACCTGATGCCAGCTGCATCAAGCCAGGACAGCGGAATTGTTAAATTAACTGTGGTTCTCTCAGTATTTGGTTCTGTTTCAGGTTGACCACTGCAATTCCTTGAAAGTGAGATACCAGGAAGGCACCTGATTCCAGCTACATCAAGCCAGGACGGCGGAATTGTTAGAAATAACCTGAAATTGCGGGAGATGGGTGCAATAACACTTCAAGAGGCCATTCACACAGCACACTACCACACAAATATTTACATGGCCTTCCGGATTAGCACCGGAACTAAATTTTTGCAACACAGATTGTTATAGATTAGACTTCACCCATCTCCCAGACATGAGCACAGAACACAAACCTCCACCATCGCATCATCACCTCATCTAGACTGTCCAGTCTGAACACTATGGCTTAGATTCCAAATGTGGTACCCCACTAAAGATCTATTGTCCATCTTCACACTGACAGAAACACATAGATTCTCACACATAGGACTTAGTTAATCCCATGATGGCAGTCTTAGAAAGACACACATAATAGTTATGATTTACAACCATCTGCCAACTCATGGAAAACATAATACATCTGTATGGCTACTGTCACAAATCGATGATGTATAATTCTGAATGCAGAGTCAAATCTGCCATGAAAATTCAAAAGATTTAAACTTTCTGATTGTTATTGGGATGTTTTGGCAAACCAGAGGGCCCGCTGGTTTCCCAACACATCACTAATAACAGAAATATTATCAAAATTATTAAATATGAAGTGTGGGCACTTCTGTTCATCAACTACAAAATTTACAACTTGACTATGCCATCGAATGTGACGTAGCTTGCATAACACACACATACACACACACACACACACACACAATTACAAAGGATCCAGGATCTCCATTCTCGTACCTAAGCACACTTTAGATCACTACCTTGAAATCTTAGGTGACTTGCATTGGAGAATTATATATATGTCTATACCTTTGTAATTGAGATTGAATGTTTATTATTATTGTCATATGTTTTAATGATGCATAGCATCTTTATAAACATGTAAGGTACACTGACTTTTTGCAACTTTTCATATAAGCCACTCAGACCAAGCATTCTTTAATTCCACTACCATTAAAAATCCATCAGAGCGGTAGTGAGGAATTAGCTGTTTTAAAATGAGATCACCTTATGATATGAGACCTCAAAAGATACCAGAGACCCAATGTACCATTCGCACTTGTTGACATGATGTTATGTTTTTTGCTTTGTTATATGTTCTTGTGCCAAATCTCACAGCTTTCTACATCGAGTTCATCATTGTTCAATCATTGAGCCATTAAGATGCTGTTAAGTGTCTCACACAAAGCAGTATGTAACCAGCGAGAAACCTTCACCTATTGGAGTCTGCCTAGACATCTGCACAATTGATGGTGACGAGATTCAACAAAAGAGGCAAGGAAGTCCTAGGGAAAGTGTCACTAGAGACAGAGGTTTCTCCATGATGGAACGACTCAAGAAATGAAAGGATGCACACGTGTTGTTCTCAACCAGACAGGTGAAACCCTGAACCCGTTCATCTACCTGCTGAGTTCAAGCTACATGCACCTGCTGAGACTGGTATACACAAAGGCCTTTCTAAAGGCATCCACAGCTGCAAATACTACATCACAAGGACCACAACAAGTGTCTGACAAGTGACCTCTTTGGGAATAATCTGGAATTGACCCACGTGGTCAGAGAGAGGAATCTGTAAGGATTACAGAACCTCAGACACTTTGAACTCCTGAGATGGACAACACACACACACAGTGCATTAACATACAGACATCTGTCTCCACACCCCACTGAGAGAGAATACAAGAAAATGCCTCTCTCACATATGCATCAGTTCCTTTCCATCACCCATCCTTCCCTTCACTCAGAATGATCAATAGAAGAATGTAATATTCTACATTAATGCAAGTGTTATTTACAGTCATGTTTGGTATCATTTGAATTGTCTCAGGGCAACTGTTACAATGGTCTCATTCTTATAAGAAGTAAACTAAAAGGTAATACAAATCCTAAGAGTTCAGAGACATTTTGCATACTGTAGAGGGCGGACCGACACCTAGTGGTTTTCATGCAAATTACCTTCTGTCCCAAAAGGTGCCAACTCGACTTGATTAAATTGCAAATTACAATTGTTAGTTCCTGTCTCGAGTTTGGGGGATGTTTATTCTGGTCTGAAGTACTTAAGGAGAATGTGGCAAAAGGTCAGGGGCGATTCTGTAACCAGAAGCCCGTAGTGATGGTCTCAATGCTCACACTATGTATTTCTATAAAGTCAGGTATGCATTCTTTACTCATAGATTTATCTTTGAGAATTCGATGTTTTGTATTGATATGATTTGATCTCTTTGAATTGCTGTGGAATTGACATAATACATACAATATTTACCTGACTGATAATAAATTGTTACATTTGACCTTATTCTGTTTTACTCTGTAATTATTGACTCTAGTAGATTACGTTGCATCCTTGTTAAAGACATGAGCAACCGAATGAACGAGTAAATATAAAGTCAAGAGTTAACTAGAATAATCAAATATCAGAATAATAAATTAGAAATGGACAAGCAATCAATTTGTATTTCAAGTTAAATACGAGGTCATAAAGAAATGGAGTCAGATTAAATGATAAAATGGAGTCAGATTAAAGTTTAATTAAAATTGAAGAACTTTGCACATTTGGAAAGACCGAGCACGCAGGAAACCTTCATCCACCACCGGAGACCTTCCTTGGGCCGGATGGGTGGAGCCTTACAAGTGTGGCGTTTTCTGACCATTCTAATTTTGAAGGACTACCTTTCAGCAGGGATGTCAGTGGTGCAGCAATCATGCTATATTTACGGATAAAGCGTTGATAGAAGTTGGCAAATCCTAGGAAGCACTGAAGTTCCTTGACTGTGGTTGGTTGGGGCTATTTAGTGACTGCAGAAATCTTGGAATTGTCCATCTCCACGCCTTGATGGCTGATGTTATACCCCAGGAACGAAGTTTGCTTGACGTGGATTTCACACTTCTCGACTTTTACATAAAGTTGGTTCTCTAACAGTCTGGATAGCACAGTCTTGACATGATCCGTGTGTTCACTTTCTGTCTTTGAGTAAATAAGTGTGTCATCAATATATGCAATTACGTACTTGTTCAAGAGATCGCTGAAGACCTCGTTGATAAGGGACTGAAAGACTGCTGGTGGATTAGCTAGCCCATACGGCATGACCTGGTATTCATAGTGCCCCCTAGTGGTCAAAAATACTGTTTTCCATTCATCACCGTCTTTAATTCTGATGAGGTTGTAGGAGCTCCGGAGGTCTAACTTGGTGTAAATTGTTGCTTCTCTGAGTTGTTCTAGGGCAGCAGGCACTCCTCCATCTTTCTTTTCTACAAAGAAGAAGCCTGCCGCCGCTGGGGAAGTGGATGGATGAATGAAACCAGAGCTAAGAGCTTCCTCTATGCATTCTTCCATTGCCTGGGTTTCAGGGCGTGACGGGATAGATCTTACTTTTGGGAGGTATCGCGTTGGGTAGGAGATCTATGGCACAATGCCAGGAACGATGAGGTGGAAGCAGGGTACCTTTAGTCTTGCTGAAGACTTCTTGATACTTCTGGTAACTTCAGGAATGGTGACTGGTTTGGAACTGGGGTTTGACAAGACTTGGCAACTAAAGAGCTCAGACAATAGGAATGGCAGAATTGGGACCATTGTGTAATCTCACCATGATGCCAAGAGATGACTGGGTCGTGAACAGATAACCAAGGGTATCCCAGGATAACTTTGTGGCGTGGGGAATCAATTACGTAGAATGAGATGGTTTCAAGATGAAATAATCGTACTTGAAGTTGCATGGGCAGAGTTTGTTGAGTGATTCCATCTCCAATGGGTTTATTGTCAACAGCATTAACTTTGATTGGTGGATCACAGAGTTGCGTGGGGATGTCAAATTTTTTGATGAGGTCTTGATGGATCAAGTTCAATGCAGACCCGGAGTCAATAAACGCTGTGAAATCAAGAGAATCATTTTCAATAGTAATCAGTGAGAAATTTCGTAATTGGGAGAGAAAGATTGTCAACACTCACCCAGCTGGTAGTTGTGGTGGTCCTCTGGGCTTTTAGTGGATACGTGGCTTTAACATGGCCTGCCTCTCCACAGTAAAAACAAAGGTTGTGTATCAGCCGGCATGATCTTTCCTCCGTAGAGAGTTGTGTCACTCCAAGCTGCATGGGTTCAGAGTTGGGGCTGGATTGGGTATTGGAGAAGTTTGGTTGGCCGGAATGATTCTCGATGATGGTGACTTAGATTTAGTGGGGTTGCTGCGCATGAGATTATTAATCTTGATAGCAAGTGTCACATTCCGAAAATGAACGATTTTCTCCCTTGCACACTAGTTCTGCCTGTAATTCGACATTCGAACTCTGTTAAAACACGGCCTTGAGTGTAATATCACTCCAATCGCTCTGAGCTGCGAGAGTTCTGAATGGCGTAATCAGCGGCTGATTGGCGACCTTGAGATAGTTGTAAAAGTTGTGTAGAGACATCCCTGCCCCCTGCTGGATGCTCAAACACATCTCCGAGTTGTTGAACGAAATATGTGTAGGATAGTTGAAACAAACTGTCCCAGACCGCCGCGGCCCAATCGATCGCTTTACCGGTTAACAGAGACATGAGAAAAGCACATCTCTTCTCATCAGACTCGAAACCTTCCCCATGGTGGTTGAAAAAGATATCTACTTGCCGGAGAAATCCCTTACACTGCTCAGCTGTACCATCGAATTTATCGGGTAAAGCAAAGCTTACCTTCTTGGGCATGGCGGGTGGTAGCGATCGGATATATTGCGTCAGGTAGTCGTTTGCAGCTCGCAGGTTACCCAGCTGTTCCTGGTATCCCTTGAGAATGTCGCTCTGGTAAGTGAACGCCGCCTGAAGATTAGAAACTTCCGCTGGATCCATCGGAGGCAAAGTATTATGTAACGAGGCAGAAGCAGAATTAGCATCCATATGCAGATGTTTATTAAGATCCACAGCAAACAAATCCAAATCGGTAGGTGGATAGCATAAACGTGAGGCAGGCAAAGGTCAGTAAACTGAAAGGCAGTCCAATCCAAACGTCAGAGAAAGGGACAATCCGAAGCGATAAACAGAAATAAGGCAAGCAATGGTCAAACACTGAGTAATACAAGACAAGGATAGTAGAATGCTCAGTAAGGCAGGTAGACTGGCAATACTTCGCAAACAGCCTGTTAGCCAGGCCCTGCTAAATATCTACCAAGCAGGAAGTAACCTGTGAAGCAGAAGGAGCTGAACACAGTCAATACACGGGAGAGGGCTCCCTCTGCTGGCGTGGCATTACAACTATGTTCCATGAGAATAAAGAAAATCATGTAAAATCAACCAAGATTAATTTTTCTTCAACAATTTCCCCCTTTTTATAACTCATTGATAACTAATTGTATAAAAAAAATAATTACTACATCTTGGATTTTTGGATTGGATTGGATTCAATTTATTGTCGTTGCACATGTAGGTACAAGGCAACGAAATGCAATAGAGAAGAAAAATACAGCCCAACATGAGGAAAGGAAGGAGAAAAAATATAATCCTCACACTATGCTCCTGAACGGGAGTACAGTGTGAGAACAGACAAAAAAACCTCAGCATAGAGCACAGTCAATATAGGAACACAACTTGCAGAGAGTAATCCAGTTCAGACGAACAGCCATCCGGTCTGCAGCCATTACAGCGCTAACACAGACCCATTATCAGACTGATGGGAAGAAGCGGCAAAGGCGTTGGATGGGGGTAATGGGAGGTGAATGAATATCTGTATGTATGAGCGTATGAGTGTGTGTATGTGTAAGTTCGTGTGCCTAGAGATCCGCCGCGCTGGCACTCCAAACAAGTTGTCTCAGTCCGCAGATTGTGGCGCGACACAGCAATTGCCATGGAAACGACCTTGGCCGGAACCCAAACGCTCGACAATCACAAGGTGTTTGTTGAGGGGGGAGGGAAGAAAGAGCGTCTCCCTGCAGCATTCATCCGGGGAGTTAGATTCCAGAGCAACCTGGCCAAGCTGTTCTGTTGTTTTGGGAAGCCGAAAAGAGATAAGATTGTTGTGTCTTTGGGCGAACAGCTGCCTAATATCACAGCTATTCTCATTGTCCATTCTGATCTCCTTGTTCATCAATTTTCCTTTCCAAAGCCGAGAGCTTATCCGTGATCGAATCCATATTGCGGTTAATAGTCTCTGTCTCAGAGGCGACCGCTCTGCCAACTGCTTCAATCATGACGGGCAGCCTTGTGAGGATTTGGACAGCTGTTCCCGTCTCCTGAATTCTCCGATAATTCAGGGCAACGCCTAATCCAAACAGCAGAAACCCAGTTATCATGGTTCCGAATAGGTAGATGTCGTCAATGTCCTCCACGGAAAGAGCCGCCAGACACACGACCCGCCACCTCTCCCATGCGTCCATCGTGTAGCCAGCTGCGAAAGTACCAGCAGGACACTTGGGTTCTCCCGATAACAAACTTCTAGTCGAGAAGATGGTGTCAATTGCGTTAAGAGACCAGTTGATCAGATCCATAATTTCGGGTTCTAGAACTATCTCTACTTTATCAAGATTACATGCATAATTTCTCATAAAACAATAATGATAATCTCAAAGCAAATTTAAGTCATTACATCACATTTATACTCTTCATCTCTGACTTTCGCATAAATGATCACTAAATTCTTGAAAGAATTCTGAAAAACCCACTAAGGCTTTTTGTGCGGGGACAGACCCTAATTGTAAGCAAGCTAAACAGTATAGACGCAGATGGGCTAGATTATCTTCTGGATTAGTTTAACACATTTCACTGTAGCTTCTACTAATAGTCGTGTCTTCATCACCCGATTTCTCTCTCTCCAGATTCAAAAACATGTCATCAGAATAAGCCATCATTTTAATCATCTGATGTGACACGCTATTCTATACCATTCTCTGTACTGAGCTGGATATGAACTGAAAAATGCATGGTAAACATAACAACAGCAACAATCCTGTCCAGTTGGTAATACAGTATTAAACAACCAGTATCCCCATCCTCCCCATTTGCCAAGCATTCAAACCGTACATTGTTTGTTCGTTCAGGCTCTTTTACGTCCATTCTCATGTGAGTGATGATGTTGGTAAAGTTTTCACTGTAGTCTGGAATGTGAAAACAACATGATGTACCCATCATTTAACAGACTCCTGGTTAATTTGGTTTGTGAAGGCAAATTAATTGGTCGCAAAAAAAAGTACATATTCATTCTCTGGAAGCCGGGCTAAATGAGTAAACACTAAAAGAGTATGAGTAAAGAGAATTTCGAATGGGCTCAGGTTTACCCTAAATTGTTTTCTCATTCTCATGTACATGAGGATGATCGGGAGCGCTTTAACCCATGTGAGTCCAGTTTCCTCACAACATTTAGCCAATTTGTTTTTAATTATCCCGTTTTGCCATTCTACAGCAACTGTAGTGTGCCCTCAAATTTATTCCTAAAAACTTCTGACATGGGTCAGACCCTTAGTCACTTCTCACATACCAAATATGAGCCTTGTATGCACACCTGTTTTGTAAAACTATCATTTCCAATATAATAAAATAAGACATTTTTTAGTTCAATACTCAATAGTGGTATACAAAAATAAAGACAAATAAATACCATACCTAATTCATCAAATAATTTTAAGTCTCTATCGTAATTCCTAATTTTTACTAAGCTTTACTTTCACCACAGATCCATTTGCAATCATAAAGGCACTTGGTGTTTATACAGGATCTTGGCATTTGTTGACATGTGTCTCGGATCTCTTACTCTCTTCGTTCCTCCTCCTGAGATGCAGATGGAACTTTTCTACAGTGGCTGGCATGAATCCACGTTGCCCTCTCAGCTACCTTCACAGCCGTGTTGGTAGTCTGAAGCACCAACTCTTTCTCCTCAGATCTCGTACCACCACAAAATCACCCGGTTTGATGTCGTGCAGGGGAGTTTCAGCAACTTTCCCCTGGGCAGCTTTCACATGCACGCAGACGTTAGACAACAGAGAAGACATTTCTTTGCAGTAACTCAACATGTCATGCTCACACAATTCTGTTGATGGCAGCTGCTGTTTACCTCTGTCTATTCCCATAAATGGTGGTTTACCAAAGAGAATTTCGAATGGGCTCAGGTTTACCCTAAATTGTTTTCTCATTCTCATGTACATGAGGATGATCGGGAGCGCTTTAACCCATGTGAGTCCAGTTTCCTCACAACATTTAGCCAATTTGTTTTTAATTATCCTGTTTTGCCGGTCTACAGCACCTCTGTAACTGTAGTGTGCCCTCAAATGTATTCCTAAAAACTTACCCACTTGTTTTATTGCCTCATTGACAAAATGTGTTCTATTGTCAGAACTGATTTTTTGTGGAATTCCCCATCTCGGGACTATCTCACTTAGCAGAGCCTTTGCTACCGCTGCTGCGTCCTCTTTTGATGTTGGGATAGCCTTGACCCATTTGGATGAATATCTGATGAACACAGAGGCGTCATACCCATTCAAAGTGAGGGGGCACGTGCCCCCTCAGATTTTTGAGCCAAGTGGATTTTGAATGCAGCTTCCAAAAGACAAAAAATAGCCGATTTAATATTTTCTATATTTAGTACAATCACGCCTGCGTGATTACATCGTTCAGCGTGTCATATCATCAGCTGCTAAATTCAAATCTGCGTTCGCTGGTTGGCGCTGTGCCAGAGACAGATGCGTTTTTACAGTGTTGCGCATTATAACCAATCACACACGATTCTGTTGAGCTTATGAATGCACTGACCAATCAGAGAAGTAAGATGATTCATCGCTAAAATGCTGGTGTTTTCTTCACTCGCTAACTCTTTCTGGCGAAATCTCTCGTTAGAAACAACAAAGTGCAAATGTGTATTTGAATATTTAAGTAAGATATTTATTTAATTGTGTAAACAGCTTCAGTGATTTTAATGGGAGTTTTTGAGAGTGCTTGAACTCTAGACTGCCAGTATTCTTTGATAATGTAGCTAAATGTTCTTTGCTTTCGTTCTGTACAGTGAAAGTGTTATGATTAGTAGCCTAACTTACAATGTTTTTATTCACATTAACTTTCAATGTTAAATTCACATTAAATATAAAGTCAGTCGTATTAAAATATGTTATGGCATGACACCCATATCTGTTAATTAAGTTAACAGACAGGTTTTTATGCAAGGTTAATAATTACTTTATTAGGTTACTTTGACCATCGCCCACTAGATCAACTAATAATCTATAAAGGTGAGAATCAAGATATTTCATGATATATTTCATGATATATCCAAATGAATATTTTGGTCTAAATGAGTCTACTCCACCAAGCTACTGTTATAAACATGAGCCCCGTCAGACTGGTCGTGGCGGCGGTGTGGCAACAATATATAGTGATATTCTCAATGTTGCTCAGAAAACAGGATACAGGAGGTTTAACTCATTCGAAATACTTCTGCTTAATGTTACACTGTTAGATATGCAAAATAAATCTCTCCTATCTCTTGCTCTGGCTACTGTGTATAGACCGCCAGGGCTATATACAGATTTCCTAAAAGAATTTGCAGATTTCCTCTCAGATCTATTAGTTAATGTTGATAGTGTTAATTGTCGGAGATTTTAACATTCACGTTGATAATACAAATGATGTTTCCTCTCAGATCTATTAGTTAATGTTGATAAAGTGTTAATTGTCGGAGATCTTAACATTCACGTTGATAATACAAATGATGCGTTACGACTTGTGTTTACTGACCTAATAAACTCTTTTGGAGTCAAGCAAAACGTCCCCGGGCCCACTCATCGTTTTAATCATACGCTAGATTTAATTATATCGCATGGAATTGATCTTACCGATATAGATATTGTACCTCAAAGGGATGATTTTACTGATCATTTCCTTGTATCGTGCATGCTGCGTATTACTGATATTAATTATATGGCTCCGCGTTATCGTCCGGGCAGAACTATTGTTCCAGCCACCAAGACAAATTCACAAATAACCTGCCTGATTTATCTCAACTGCTCTGTGTACCTATAAATACACATGAACTAGATGAAATGACTAGCAACATGGGCACTATCTTCTCTAATACATTAGAAGCTGTTGCCCCCCTCAAATTGAAAAAGGTTAGAGAAAAACGTACTGTGCCATGGTACAACAGTTATACCCATTTTCTCAAGAAAGAAACTCATAATCTTGAGCGCAAATGGAGAAAAACTAACTTGGAAGTTTTTAGAATTGCGTGGAAAAACAGTATGTCCAGCTATAAACAGGCTTTAAAAGCTGCCAGGGCAGAGCATATCCACAAAATCATAGATAATAACCAAAACAATCCAAGGTTTTTATTTAGCACAGTGGCTAGATTAACAAATAAACAGACGCCACCCAATCTAAATATTCACTCACAGTTTAATAGTAATGACTGTATGAATTTCTTTACTGATAAAATAGATAACATCAGAAATACAATATCAAATGTAGATTCTACTGCGTCTAGTATTTCAGCTTCATTCATCGCACCCAAAGAAAAACTGCAGTGCTTTACAACTATAGGACAGGAAGAGCTAAATAAACTTATCAGTGCATCTAAACCAACAACATGATCCTGTACCCACTAAACTACTGAAAGAGTTGTTACCTGTAGCAGAAGAACCGCTTCTCAATATTATTAACTCATCGTTATCTTTAGGTCACGTCCCAAAACCATTCAAGCTGGCGGTTATTAAGCCTCTTATTAAGAAAACACAACTAGATTCTAATGAACTGGCAAATTACAGACCCATTTCAAATCTTCCGTTTGTCTAAAATTTTAGAAAAAGTTGTGTCTGCTCAATTGAGCTCCTTCTTGCAAAAAAATGATCTCTGTGAAGAATTTCAGTCAGGTTTCAGGCCTCACCATAGTACAGAAACTGCACTTGTTAAAATTACAAATGTCTTGCTTCAGACCAAGGCTGCATCTCATTGCTAGTATTACTTGATCTTAGTGCCGCGTTCGACACTATAGACCATGACATACTCATAAATCGATTACAAAACTATACTGGTATTCAAGGGCAGGCTTTAAGATGGTTTAGATCCTATCTGTCCGATCGCTACCACTTTGTTCATTTAAATGGGGAGTCATCTCAATTATCACCAGTAAAGTATGGAGTACCACAGGGATTTGTCCTAGGTCCTCTGCTATTTTCAATATACATGTTGCCTCTTGGTAAAATTATTAGAAAATACGGGATTAGTTTTCATTGTTATGCTGATGATACTCAACTATATATCTCAACAAGACCAGATGAAACTTCTAAACTATCTAAGCTAATAGATTGTGTAAAAAATTTTAAAGATTGGATGACCAATAATTTCCTCCTATTAAATTCAGATAAGACAGAGATATTACTTATTGGACCAAAAAACATTACACAGAATCTCTTGGATTACAATTTACAACTAGACGGATGCACTGTTACGTCCTCTAAAGTAAAAAATCTGGGTGTTATATTAGACAGCAACTTGTCCTTTGAAAATCCTATTTCCCATGTTACAAAAACAGCATTCTTCCATCTTAGAAACATTGCCAAGCTTTGAAACATGCTACCTGTTTCTGATGCAGAAAAGCTAGTTCATGCATTCATGACCTCTAGACTGGACTATTGTAATGCACTGCTAGCTGGTTGTCCTGCATCTACAATAAACAAGCTACAGATAGTCCAAAATGCAGCGGCTAGATTTCTTACCAGGTCAAGAAAATATGATCATATTACCCCAATTTTACGGTCTCTTCACTGGCTACCTATTAAGTTCCGTATCATTTACAAAATATTATTACTTGCCTATAAGGCCCTAAATGGTTTAGCTCCTGCGCACCTAACTTGTCTTCTACCATGCTACAATCCAACCCGTTCCCTAAGGTCGCAAAACTCTGGACTTTTGGTAGTACCTAGAATATCAAAGTCCACTAAAGGAGGTAGAGCTTTTTCACATTTGGCTCCCAAACTCTGGAATAGCCTTCCTGATAACGTTCGGGTTCAGACACACTCTATCTGTTTAAATCTAGATTAAAGACACATCTCTTTAGCCAAGCATTCACATATTGCATTTTATAATCTTGTACTGCAGATATATCTGATCAAATGTACATTATTATTATTCTTTAGCTTGGGTTGAACAAATCATTTTTGCTTAGATGGAACAGCAGCTACGCTAATTATGTCTCTATTTGTTTCTCTGTTTCTGCCACGGGATTAACATCCCGTGGTAACTAGGAATTACAGAATCTTCAGTCTGGATCCAACCCTTAAATGATCTGAGATGACCGAACACCTGAGAAAAGATAATGCCAACCCCTCAGAGGTAAATCGATCCAAAATGGTGGCGCGTTCAGAGGCAGCGGCTACTCCGGGTCCCAAAGACGGTGATTTTATGTCTTTTAATGTCGTCTGTTCGTCTTCAAATAGTGTCAAATAGCTAACTCATAAGGAAATCACTCCAAAACTCATCTATGATCGCCAAAGTCTTTTGGATATCGGCAACGCATACAAACACCAACTCTCGCCGGTGGCTACTGAGAAGCTACAAGGCCTTTGTTTACTGCTGGAGCCAGACCTCGAGACCGCAGCCTCACCTACTGACACTACCCGCACAAGGCAGCGTTGCAAGCGGTGTGAGAGAGGACGGAGGCGCGGAGGTATATGAGCGAGGCTAAGAGCTAACCCCACAAGACCGGCTCTTCCAACACTCATGCTCTCAAACGTTCGCTCTCTGGAAAACTAACTGGACTTAATTCAACTCAGTCGGTCTACACAGCATGAGGCAAGGGATTGTTGTATGTTTGTTTTCACCGAAACATGGCTAAACGACAACATCCCGGACTCCGCCATTCAGCAGCACGGGCTAACCAGCTTCCGAGTGGATAGAGATTCATCACTGTCTGGTAAGACCCGCGGAGGTGGCTTGTGTGTGTGTGTGTGTATATCAACAAAGACTGGTGTAACAATGCTGCGGTATTATCAAAACACTGTTCATCGCTGGTGGAGTTTATGTTTGTGAAGTGTCGACCGTTCTACCTGCCACGGGAGTTCACTGTCATTGTTATTGTCGCGGTCTACATACCCCCATGTGCAAACATGCTTCGTGAACTGTACAGCGCCATCAGTGAACAACAAACAAATAACCCCGATGGCTTTTTCATCATAGCCGGTGACTTCAACCATGCAAACCTAAAGACAGTTTTACCAAAGCTCTACCAACATGTGAACTTTGCAACAAGGGGAAACAACACACTGGACTTTGTTTATACAACACAGAAAAACGCATACAAAGCTGAACCCTGCCCCCACCTCGGGTACTCGGACCACATCACTGTTATGCTAATCCCAGCATATAGACCACTTCTCAAACTCGACAAACCGGTTCAAAAGCAGATCACAGTATGGCCAGACAATGCCACCTCAGCACTGCAGGACTGCTTCCAGGACACAGACTGGAACATGTTTAAAGAGACAGCAACCTACAACAACCACACAGACCTGCAGGAGTACACTGAAACTGTGACTACTTACATCAAAAAGTGCATAGATGATGTGACAGTCCCCAAGACCATTACCACACGTGCCAACCAGAAGCCATGGATGACAGCAGAGGTTCATGGGCTGCTAAAGACCAGAGATGAAGCATTCAGATCAGGAGACAAAGTAGCCCTCAAAACAGCAAGAGTCAATCTGTCTCATGGAATCAAGAAGGCAAAACAACAATATGCTAAAAAAATCAACAACAACTTCACAGATAGTAAAGACACTCGGTCCCTGTGGCAAGCCATTCAGACCATCACTGACTACAAGCCCCCACCACGGGCCAGTGATGATGACACATCCTTACCAGATGCACTCAACCACTTCTACTCACGACTTGAGATACAGAACGACACACCTGCACAGAAACTACTCACATCTCCAAACGACCAGGTACTCTGTCTCTCTCCAGCCGACGTAAGGAAGAACCTGTCCCGGATTAACCCATGAAAGTCTGCGGGCCCTGACAACATACCTGGACGTGTACTGAGAAACTGTGCTGCACAGCTAACGGATGTCCTAACAGACATCTTCAACACCTCGCTGAGCCAGACAGTCGTCCCCACGTGTCTCAAATCCACCTCCATAACTCCAGTAACAAAGAAGTCACCCGTGTCCAGTCTGAATGACTATCGTCCCATAGCACTGACCCCAATCATGATGAAGTGCTTTGAGAGGTTAGTCATGCATCACATCAAATCCAGTCTCCCAAACACACTGGACCCAACACAACTGTGGTAGGCCTCATCAGCAACAACGATGAAACGCTCTACAGAGAGGAAGTGGCACAGCTGGTGAAATGGTGTGGTGCTAACAACCTGTCCCTCAATTACCCCTTTTCCACCAAGGCAGTTCCAGTGCTGGTTTGGAGCCAGAGCCTAGTTTCAAACCGGTTCTTTGTTTTTCGACATCCAAAGCACCAGCTCCGAACCAGGAAAAGCGGTTCGTAAGTAGCACCACAACATTGCTGGGCTAGAAGAAAGAACCGCTTGCGTCAGGGGCTGGGGGCGGGGTTACCGTGACCAACAAGACGAACAGAAACTTGGACCGCCATATTTGAAATAGCAGCTAAACGCGAACACGTTTGATTCGCCGTGTTTGGATGCCGATGTAGGTTCGCAAAGCCATGAACATCAATAGCAACGCAACGTCCCCCATTGCTGATAGTTTGTTTAGGCTTGTTCGGGATAGTGTTGTCACGATACTGGAATTTCTAACTTCGATACGATACCTTGAAAAATATCGATACTCGATACCATTTTCGATACCACGGAGAAAAAAACTGCCACAATATTAAGGGGGTAATTTTTTTAATTTAAAGATAAATGTAACAAGTCGAGAACATGCGGTATATTTTACATGAACAAAAAAATGTCTTGAGGTACTGCATTTGTTGATTTATTTATTAATCTTTTATTAATCTTAGTTAAATGTTAATTGAAACTAACGTTTACTAATACATGTACTAATTAAAATCCAAAATTCTATTTGTTGATATTCTCATTTGCTTCATAACCAAAATATTTCCAGATATAGGGCCCTATGAAATCCGTTTTATTTTTCCCCAAATTCCGTTAAATGTTTTTCTACATTCAATTTTTTCCATTTTAATTTTTCTGGATTCCGTTTTTTTCCGTTTGAATTTTTCTGGACTCTTTTTTTTTTTTTAATGGTCAAATTAAATGCTATTAATCTAAAAGCATGTCTAATTCATTAAAATCATGAAAATTATACAATTTAACATTTAATTTATTAAAAGTGTAACAAAAATGACACGTTTAGGGCCGTATGAAATGTTTTCTTTTTTTCTCACCTTATGTTTTGTTACCAAATTCTGTGTTTTAGCATGTCTATTAGGCTATTTGAATGCATACAAACATTAAAATTTTTCATTTATTCTTACAGTAGCCTTATGAAATGTGTTTTCCCCCTCAGAAATTCTGTGTTGTGTATTTAAATTTTATTGGATATCAGATGAAGGCATAAAACAATTTTAATTCATTTATATTTGAATGAATGAAAATTAAACATTTACATTTTTGGCAAATGAAGGGGATTTACTATTAAAATTTAAATATTTTGTGATTATTTCTTTAAAAAAATTAACAGTAGTAGTAAGTAGTAGTATTATAATATGTACATTCTACTAAATAATAGTAATATAGCCTATTTCTGGCACACGGTCTTGAATAGGCTAAGTTAAAACAAACTTTTATTTTGACGGGTTGCCGTAAATACTTCTAAAGTTCTGTGTGTGTATGATATGACGCTAGTTTTACTCAAATTAAATGGTAAAATTTAAGGATCAGTTCTGGAGATATTGTTGATGTATTTATGTCCTCATTGAGACGGCAGACGCTGAAATCACCACGAGCGCCACATTAGTAAACAAAACCGCACGTGCAGCACATTCACACAGAGACGCGCAGAACATGCAGGATTCATATTTAAATCGACTTTTGCAGCTTAATATTTACAGATACTAGTCCATATCGCGATTTGATTTAAGTGCAATGACCTACTTTTGATTAATTCATCCAAACTTGGACAAATTCAGTGACATTCCGCGTTAAACTGTAAATTCCGTGTTTATGACTGGATTCCGTGCGCGTTCTCTGCATCGCGGAGATCATAGATCCTACAGATAGCGCTCCTGCTGTGTTCTTTAACAACCAGAGCAGTCATCTTTCTATTCACTTCACTTTTGCTATTTAACCAGAGCGAAGGAGACGAGTGCGGTCACGTGTGGTGCTTGTCCACGCGCCTTTGGAGGGAAGTGAAAGTGACAGCTCGGCTAGTATCGGTGTATCGATACTTCGGGAAATTAATATTGGTACCGTTCAGATATTTCAGTATCGATATTTATCGAAATATCGATATTTTTGACAACACTAGTTCGGGATAGATCGGCACTGCGCGGACCGGTCGGTGCGAGGCATATCGGGGTGCTGCGGGAGCGACTGGAAAGCAGACGGCTTTTTATGCTTTTGGATCGCTCTCGTGGTGCTTTAGTGTGTTGTGTGCCGATCGATCGATCTGCGTGGCGCTGATACTTTGTACAGATGCCTGTTGTGCCGCGCTAGTGATCCGAAACATGAAACGTATTCAGTGACGTAAGACCTGGCTCTGTATTGGCTCTCTAGCTTGTGGAAAAGCAACCGGTTCTTAAAGGGTTCGCCAGTCGAACCAACTAAGAACCGGCTATAGCACTGGCTCTGAACTAGCACCTGGAACTGCTTTGGTGGAAAAGGGGTAATTGTGAGTAAGACAAAAGAGGTTGTGATGGACTTCAGGAGAAACTCTGTTGACCACCCCCCACTGACCATCGACGGCTCAACCGTGGAGAGAGTCGGCAGCACTAAATTCCTGGGGGTACACATCTCAGAGGATCTCACCTGGACCACCAACGTCACGTCACTTAACAAGAAGGGACAACAGCGCCTCCACTTTCTCCGCCGGCGGAAAAGGGCAAGTCTCCCGCCACCCATCCTCACCACTTTCTACAGGGGCACCATTGAGAGTGTGCTGACCACCTGCATTACTGTCTGGTATGTTAACTGCAGTACTGCTGACCGCAAGACCCTACAACGGACAGTGAACACTGTCGCAAAGATCATCGGTGCCCCTCTCCCCTCCATCCTGGACATTTTCCTTGCACGATGCTCCAGCAAGGCCTCCAGCATCGTGAAAGACCCCACCCACCCCTCCCACAACCTCTTCCAGCTCCTACCATCAGGTAGAAGGTACCGGAGTATCAAGGCTCGCTCTGTCAGATTGCTCAACAGCTTTTTTCCCCAGGCTGTGAGAGCTCTTAACTCCAATCTCCCTGTCCCCCTCTGACCCCCCACTCACCCAACTCATTAATACAGTTGACAACTTTTCCAAAGTGCAATTCTGAGTGTGCTACACACAGGTGAGTGGGCTATACAAACCGCCTGTAGTAACGCACTCATCCCACTATATGCACACTAGACACTTTCTATGAACACTCCCTCCTACAAAGACTAAATAAGAAAAAATGTTTACTTGAGCATTACACTACAAAATAATGTTTACTTAAGCATTGCACTACAAATCTTTTTGCACTATGCGCTACTTCCCACAAAATCTCTCTTTAATCTGCACAACAATTTAATGTACGAAATATATATACAATTTTTATTTTTATTTCTATCTTTTTGCACACTTTCATGTACAGTATATATGTAAAGTTCTTGTACAGTGTCAGTTTGTGTATGTCTAGGCAACTAGGTATAGTAGTTATAGTATTTATAGCATTCGAAATCCACACTATCTGAGCTTCACGAGCGCGCCGGCTCGCTTCCCCCGTCTGCGCGTCCTCCTGAAGCGTTTGACCAGAGCCGACTACAATGTCCAGCAAAACGACCGAATAGTCAAAATCCGGTTAAAAATTTTGTGGTGTGTTCTGCCGAATGTTCAGCAGGTCTTACCTGGTAAAACTGATCGTATTTGAGAAACAAATAACAGGAAAAACAAACAAAAACAGTACAAACACTGAAGAGCAAAGCACAGTAGCTGCCATCTGCGGCGCCATCTTAGTTGGTTTTAGCACCCAAACTCTGGAACAATCTACCTAACACTGTTCAGGAAGCACCTGGCTTACACATAATACACTATCGGATTTCTATAATTCAAATCTGATAAAGGATTGTTAGGCTGCATTAATTAGGTCAACCGGAACCAGGAACACTTCCCAAAACACCCAATGTACTTGTTACATCATTAGAAGAATGGCATCTATGCTAATATTAGTCTGTTTCTTTCTTATTCCGAGGTCACCGTAGCCACCCAGATCCAGATCAGATTGTCACTGCAGCCACCCGAATCCAGTCCGTATCCAGATCAGATGGTGGATCAGCACCTAGTAGTGATGCGCGGATGGCGGTTATATCCGCGGGCGCTATGGATAATTCACGGGTCCGGTGGGTCGGGTAATAAAAAATTGCATTCTGATTATTTGTGGGTGGGTCGCGGGTGGATAAGATAAATCATTAATGATGCAAATATTAACTACATTTTCTAAAATATGAACGTGTGTTAAATAGGCTACAGAAATTGAATACACTGCAAATTAACATTAAAGTTATTCAACAAAAAATTATTTAGTCAAGAGCAGTGAGGGATTTTCTCTGTCTTTTATTGTTTGATTAACATTAATGACAAACGGCACAACTTTATTAGGCTGCTGTCAAAGACCTATTTCACGGATCCAATAATGATACACATGCGTTTTCATTCGCAACTGTTTACATTAACTTAAAACAAAACCAACAGTGCTTATGAGGATACTTGCCAGGGCGACCATTTTGACGTAATTTTGTGCATATTTGGCCACTTAAGCGCAAAAAGCGTGCGCTTTGGATGTGACTGTGAGCACACAGAAAAGCGCCTCTGCATCGTGAGTACAGAAAGGCTTAAAAAGATAATATAATTATTTTTTGCAAATAATAAATTGTGATGATGCAACAATGACCGATTAGGCAATTGACAATTCTGTCAACTGTACTGAAACGCAAGCTAAAGTCTTGTATCGCAACATTCAGCTCTAGATGTGCCGATGTGAAGAGAAGGTTAAAGAGACACGGTACAGCTGAACCACTCACACTGTTTTCAAATGACTGATTTGATCTGATGGTTTGTGTGAATTTATTTACACGCTATATTGAATAAATGTTTTGCAGGAATTTCCCTCATTTTAAAGTCGAAAGCTGCGGGAATGAGTAATGCTATATGCGCAATACCGCACTGAAATTCAGGACCTGATTAAACATAATTCTATTATACAGAGAATTGTGAAATTTCTGGGTTTAGTTATTTTTTCCAAAACTTTCCAGGCCTGGAAATTGCCGTTTTAAAATTTCATGACTTTTCCAGGTTTTTCATGACTGTATGAACCTTGAATGGATTATATTAATAAAAATGTGAATGTGACGATCGGGTGCGGTTATCTAAATCAGACAAAAATATAGGTGCGGACAGTTGACGGGTGGATAATTTATTTGAAGCTGTGGATTCGGGTGATGTTTTAGCTCATCCACGCATCACTAGCATCTAGAGATGACCTCCACAGTCCTGAAAATCAGCGGAGACAGGACATGAGCCCCAGAGACTGATACCCAGTGAAGAACCCTGTCTCATAGATGGACAAGACCACAGGAACCAGATGAGTCCTTTGCACAATCTGACTCTGCTTTATCCTAGATTTAAACTGCTTATTTTGTCTGGCCAGAGGAGAATGACACTATTTCTACAGACTATTTCCCCATCTAAATACTGTAAAGCTGATATAAAGCCACCCAGCTTTATATCAAGTTGATGTAAAGCTGCTTTGACACAATTTGCATTGTTAAAAGCACTATACAAATAATACTTACTTGACTTGACCAGGGCCGTTTGAAGGAATTTGGGGGCCCCAAGCAAAATGGACATGGAGGCCCCCCGCACGCACGCACGCACGCAAAGGAACCACATACAGTTTAAATTCACTCACACTTTATATAAATAAAAAAGGTTTACAGTGCAAATACTGCTGTTGCATATACTGTGCATAAATAAAAAAATGTTTAGAGTGCAAATACTGCTGTTGCATATAAAGTGCATAAAATTTGAACATTTTCAACAATTGAACATTTGCAAAAAACACCACTGTACCATAAAATCAAATATACATTAAAAAAGTGCACAATAACTAAATCCAACATACTTAAAAACACACACACATACATACTCACATTAACATTTTTCAGTTCTCTCAAACATGTTTGTGACTTGCACTGGTCCTTTTTTAACAATTTGACAGCGCACACTATCAGTCAGGACTGTGTATTGACGGTGTAGCTGGGGAAAAATTATGTTTTTTTTATTAATATAATCCATCTGTTCAGGTACAGAATGCATCACTGAGTGTCTGACACCTAGAAATTTGACAGGCACTACTTTATATAAAAATTCTGAAATGTCCATGGGCAAAAGTGACTAGTATTTACACAGTTTGATGGGAATTCAGTAGTGATTTGCACTGTTTTTTTCTAACAATATGACAGCACACACTTATCAGTTTAAACTCTGGGCTGTGCAGGATATCAGCTATAATTATAGAGCTTGTGGTACCTTGTGCTGAAGAGGAAACATCAGCACTGAGAAGTGATGCATCTGTTGATGTTGAGGATGAAGTTGATGGTGTAGCTGGGAAAATAATAATTAAAAAAAATCTGAAATTACCATTTCACTGTTAGCATATTGAAAGAGGTCACTTTTAACAGCTCAGCTCAGGTCAGTGAGAGAAATTCACTCTACCTTCATCAGTGGAGGTATCCTTAGGAAGAGCCTGAGGGCTGAGAAATTTAAGCAAAGCACCTTGAGGGAGAAAGAAAAGATGGTAACACTTTATAATAATAACAATCATTAATAGAAGGTAAATTGACAGTTAATTAATCTTTAGTCTTTAGCTATGCATTTACTGAATGAGCACTGTGCAGCTGTTCGTCCGACTGTACTGTATTTTATTTTATTTTTCTAAACTGTTTTAATTATTCTTATTTCTTTTTATTATTTTAATTTCTTCTATGTAAAGCACTTTGAATTGCCATTGTGTATGAAATGTGCTATATAAATAAACTTTTTACTGTTAACAAACAATGAAATTATAATTAAATGTTTACTAATTATTAGTAGTGCTGTGAGTCGACTACCAATGCTTAAAAACATCCCAAGCTAATGTTTGATGCACAGAATTTATTGTGTGGTTTTCCTAAATAGATTATTTATCACAGTGGAATAGTTAGTATAGCATGCTATGCCACTTTCATCAAAACCTATTACAAAGCTATAGCAATGTCATGTCATTAAATATGATAAACAGCGATTCTGGAACAGATCTGCGTCTTCCTTATCCCGTTAAAAAACATATTACAGTATGTAACCATATTCCGTCCGTTCAAAAAAAAGTTGCTCTAACTGTTCGTTACAAGCAGCATTTGCTGTCAGGCAGGTAACGTTAGCTTAGCTAACATACATAAACATATTTCTGCTAGCCTACCTGCTGCAAAATTGCACCATTTGTACAAGACAAGTAGAGCTATTTTATGTGTGTAATTTATCACTTACCACTGTCTTGTTTTTTCTTATCCTCCTCTTCCTTTCTCTTCTTTCTTTTTTGGCTTCGAGAAGCATAATTCCGCTTCATGACTGCCGAGGAAGTTTTGTATTTTGCCGGCAGCAGAGATCGCGTGGTTGGCTGGCTGCTGTCAGCGAGGGGGGCCCCCTTGAGGGGGATCCCGATAACAGTGTCATTGTACTTTACTGCATTCACTATCAATGGGGCGCTCACACAGTTTGTCGCTGCATTTTATTCTTAACCAGTCGTTGTCTTGGGGCCCCAGGCCAGCTCGGGGCCCCAAGCAATTGCTTGGTTTGCCTGCCTTGTCGCGACGGGCCTGGACTTGACAATAAAGCGCTCTCCACATTTGGGCGGGAATGATTAAAATTATGCGGAATACCTGCAATCCTGCGCGGACTCTGTCAATTACAGACTCTGTAATTAACAGCAGGCGGATGAGTGTCAAACGTCAAACTCACTGTCGGAGAGGAGAGAGCAGAGTAGATGCAGCATCGGTGTATATTGGCCTACGGTAGCTCTCTCACTGTCCGATCAGCTCTTCAAAACCGCAGCGGCAGCTTTTCTCAGTTCAGATATCAGGGCTTTTATTAGTCCGTTTACGATCGGATATCTTTATTGGCTACTGAAGTGCCGTCAAAGGTTTGAATATCAATTCAAATCGTGGGCGTACTCAGTAATGAACTATAATTTAAAAGTAATGAAGTAGATTATTTTGCTTAATTTGAATTTAAGTACAAGTAAAAGTACAGCTTTAAAAATATACTATACTATAAATATACTAAAAGTACCAAGTATACAAACTTCCGTTTCGTTTAGTTAAATGTACGATACTTGCATTGCCTTGGTCGTTCAATGATGTCCGGATGCAGTCTTGCCTGAAGTGTATGTACATGGTAACAAATAAGAAACACGGCTGTACTTGACAGTCATGCATGGTAATTAGTTTATACATACAGACAAGTGTGGGTAAGAACGATCACTTACAGGTAACTTAGTGCCCGTACATGGTAACTAATTAGATACTTTACTGTACTTACTAATGTATACATGGTAAATATGTAGTTAATTACCATGCACGTAGGACTGTTAAGTACAGCCGTGTTTCTTATTTGTTACCACATACACTTCAGGTAAGTACCTTGTGTTACCACTCATTTGCCTGTAGGTACAATATATTTACCATGTATGTACCAGGGAAGTACACGTACTGTAAAATAAAGTGCTACCGACAAAACAATTATAAACTAATGTGCTGACAAGAAAGTAATTTATACATTTACATTTTTTTTTTGCTGTAAAAATGGGCATGGCTATTTGTAAATTCTATGGGTTTAGCTTCCGGTGTCATCCGGGTCTAGCTATTTTTAGCTGTACAAAACAGACCGTTTTGCTGCTTGAAATTGAAAATTGATGTGTCTTACCATATTATTTGAATGTATTATCTTAATTATGAGCACACTGGTTTGTAGTGCAAACAGTTTTACCGTTTACGGCACGTTGTTATTCTTCTCGTTATTTACCTATAGCGGCTAATGAACAAAAAAGATGGATACATTTAAATAATTTATTACCTGATTAAACGGACAATGACTTTTCTAAGATAATGTACACAATGTCCATTCATTAAAATCATAAATCTTTTAAACTGTTGTTTATTTGTTCCTAACAGGTTGGACATTTTTGATCTTCCAATTTGTATTCATTGATTTATAAATGCCTAAATTTCTTCGCCTGAGCTTGACCACAATAATTAATTTTTTTTTTTCCAGATGTTTTACATCTCTCTATCATTACACAAAAAGTAATTTTAAAATATGTGGTTAGTTTCTAAATGTTATGATGTCTAAAAGGCACCCACTAGGAATGACTATTAATGTAGCTATTTAATGTATTAAATGAGTAATGGACTATAATTACAGGATTTTTTTTTGTTGTTGTTATTTTAAACTTGAAATAAAAAAAATAAAGATTTGGCATTAATGGTGATGATATCAGTAGTAGGCCTACTGACTTATATGAAAAGTCTTATGGATTGTTGTTGCATGATTAAAAGTCTGGACTAAGCAGTGCATTAATGTGCAATTAAGGCACTTTTTAATTTGATAACATAGAGCTGAACACGCAGAGCTAGATGATGGCTGCTGCCTGCAGCCTTAGATCTGGAGACTGGGGGAGAAGAAAACAGCCACAGTGTACAGAAGGTGGCAGTAATGCTCCAAAGGAACGAGCCTTCATTACACACGAAGAAGAAAAAGCCAATCAGCAACTGTTCTCAGGTTTGAACGTAAAGCGGTTCATCGCCGTGGTCTTCTGTATTGTTCATTGGTTCTGTAATCGAAGACTTCATATTTTTTGCTTATACAGCTATTAAGTAATCTTGAGAAGCGATCTACATGTTGATAAGTTGTTGAGGTAAATGCAATTGTCAACATAATAACGCTTTTGTTTTTTAAACTATGGGTAGTGCAGTTGCTTCCTGTATAACGTTAGAGGTTTATGCATGTATGCAGTCAAGAATTAATGAATTATTTCTACTTATTTTCAAATGATTTCAAATAATTTATATTTAGAAAGTCCGTTTTTAGTAACTACAACCCGTTTGATCCGTTCTGATCTAGAAGCATTTGCCTTAAAAATATGTATATTTAAAAACTCAGTGAAATGTCTCTGTTCTCGAGTGTTTCGTTCAAGTTGTCTGCTTGTGTTTCATTTTTGTGTTCGTACTCAAACTGTTTCAAGGGATCATGGATTAATGATCAGTTTATACAAATCTCTAGAAAAATCTACATTTCCAATAAGACTAAAACATGATGATTTTTAGGTCATCTCCATCTGTAAAGATTGTAATAGACTGAAATGCAATGAAATTCAAAATGCATTTATTTCGGAGATTGGGAGGGGGAATGTTTATAAAATATTATGCTGACGCTGTACAATAAGGTCTCATTTGTTAACCTGAACTAACATTGAGTAATGTATTTTTATAGCTTTTATTAACCTTTGTTAATGTTGGCTAATAAAAATGTTCATGCATTAATTAATGTTAACAGACACCTGTTTGATCTTAAAATGTGTTAGCAAATCTTGAAATTAAAATGAAATAATATTAATAAATGTTGTAGAAGAATTATAGATTGTTAGTTCATGCTAAATAATTTAAGTTAACTAATATTAACAAAGTAAACATTATTGTAAAGTGTTACTAACATTCATCATACATATATTCGTTAGCAGAGGAAATACATTTGTGCTTTTTTTTTTTGGTCACTACATGATTACCCAAGACCTTGCCTTGGCTAGTACATGTTCTAGTTTAAGCTACAAGTTGTTTATATTGTTTCTCCATTTTTATATAGTAATGGTTTAATTCTACTTTGTAGTAAAGATCCAAGATGAATGCAAGAGGAAAAAATGGGCCGGTGTTTATCAAGACGTACAGTAAAAGAATGCGAAAGGTGGAGCCTTGGTTCTCCCCTGACCTGAAGAAAGCAGCTTTCTCTTTTTCAAGCACTCCCTCATCGGATCTGTCCATATCAGAAATCACACATCCCAAGAAACGGTAAAACATGCTCTCACCTGTTTATTTATTCATTAATATTGCCATTTTATATTACCAAACTCTGGTTGAACTTTTCTATAGTCAAGCTGTTATTATGCATTACATTTTTCTCATTCCTTTCTCTGTTCTAAGGAGAGTAAGAGGAACAGGCTCCCACGCCGCAAAGAGCAAAGGCATGAATGCCATAAAGGAGAAAAATAGTGATGAGGAAAACTACATGCCGTCCGTATTGTCCAGGTCAGGACTGTGGGAAAACAACTCAACAACATTGTGTAGAACAGATGACCTATCAACACAGAATATATATCATTTCAATGCAGACTTTTCTGTCAACTTTCAATGACATGAACCCTAGATCTTATTTTGCTCATAATTTGAAGATTCTAAAACCCATTAGAAATTCTCAGTAGACTGAACAGCTATTATCTTTTTCTTCACTGTTCTGTATGACTTTGTTTCTTCAGAAAAAAGGCAAATGCAAAACCATCAGCGAGGACAACAGCTCAAACAACAAAGGCAAAACGAAATAAACAATTAATCGTTTTCAGCAGCAGTGAAAATGAGGATGACGCCTTGATGATGAAGGAGGTGGTCCGTCCAAAAACAACATCTGATGAATGTGCTGGGTAAGCTTGTTACACATTTTGTAAAAAATCTGAAAATCACTAGTGTTACATAACTCAGTCAGCATAAGTGAAATGTTGTGTTGTACCCCTGTAGTGCCAAGAAAGTATTGAACCCTCCTCATTTGGGCAGATTTGTTACACATCGCAAAAGACCAGTGGCACCTATCCGAACTAAGAGGATCGTAAGTAGCAGAATGCTGGGGGTACTTTGTATGTAAGAGGGAAAATTTTGATGGACTGTCGTTAAACCAGGGTTCTTGTCTTTCCCACTTTTTTCCTTTCCTCCTAGTCTGTTGTTCTTCACCGCACGTTAGATTCCTCAGATGATTTCCTCCCTTCATGCACCAAAAACAAGCGCGTTGCAAGCAGAAGGCCATTCTACATGGATAAACATGACTCAAAGATTCACGCTGCTCTCAAGAACCGCAAAAGCTCACAGAACCGTGTGGCTCTGGCCTCTTTCAATGATAGCGATGACCAGCAGCTCCCAAGTAAACGTCCCCTGCTATCAAGCACCCCTTCCCTTGTCTGCAGACAGCTCCAAAACTTACCAGAGCCCTCCATCAGTGAAATCTCTTCTCTCAGCTTTGATGAAATTCACCAACCTACAACAAACAACAACAGCCTTCATAGTTTGAAGAATGTCAAAGTTTGTGACCACACAGCACAGGAGAAGACAAGTCACCAGCTCCCAAACCCAGGCGTCTCTTCTGGAGAGAGAGTGATGGAGCAGATGAAGGGAGAAAAGGAAGCAGTTGTGGAAGAACGAGCTAGGGAAGGAGAGTGGGATCAGGAAAAAGAAGGATGTGCAGAGACCACATCTGCACAGGCAAGCTCAAGATTTGGATGTGGGTCACCACAGTCACACCTAAAATCTTTAACAGATGAGCTAAAAGAGAGGTGAGTAATGGTTATTTATTTTCATAGAGAAAACATGCAAAAATGTTTTTTTTTTTTTTTTTTATCTCTAGAGGAGCATATAGCAAAAATTCAAAATATATTAATTATAACTTTTTATTTTTTTTAATTAAAGGGGTAGTTCACTGACAATGAAAGTTCTGTCATCGTTTAATCACTGTCATGTTGTTTCATAACTGAATTATAGGGTGGAATACACTACATGACTTTTATAATCTGAACAGATTTTAAAATACTGGGCATCATACACTTACCGACTTTGTAATAGTCACAGAGGAAAACCTGGCCATCATACACTAAACAACTGAGGATCACACACTACTAGACTTTAAAGTTGTTCCGATAACAACAAATGCATGCAGAAATGTGTGTCTTGTTGCTGGGAGATGCGTGACAAACATGAAAATAATGTGTGTTCTAAAATAGTCTCAAAATATCAAACATGTTTGATATTCTCCGACTGGATGGAATCAAAGTCTGAAGCTAAAAATCTGAGTCTGTTACCATCATACACTACATGATTTCCTGTTGTTTTAGAGTAGTTCACTTTTATTGTATGGACAAATCCTATCCCATTATTTTGTACTGTAATTAGAATTCCACTTTCAGTCAGTGCTTAAAACTCAAAATGTGTGGGTGAATGTGACTCGTATATGAACTGAACTGATGGAGCAGTTCATTTATAATATTAACTTTATTTACAAAACAACAACTGTAGTAACATTAACATGGCGAAGTTTGATCAGATAGTGAGGGAATAGCAGCCTACAAATGTTCAGCAAACATATTGCTTAAAAAGTATCCCAGGGTGCACCTCGTGAAATGCTGGAATCCCTGCAAAGTGTCTGTTTTGTCATTTCATTATTTTGATGTTCTGATTATTTTTCTGAATGCGGAAAATTGTATCAATACAGAATGAGAATATATGTTCAAGCCTTTGACTCATAGTTTAAAACTGTCAAATGTTTTTATTTTAATGAAATGTTTTAATTAAGTGTTGTCTGTTTTGTCTGATATGTAGGTGTCGCACAGTGGATGTAATCATAAAGCTCAAAAAAACAGATGGCTCAGACATGGTGCAAAGCTGCAGCAGGAAAGGGGTAGAGAAGATTGCCTCAGTTTGTTTGGAGTCCTCTGTGGCAGCAACCACTCAGAACAGCAAAACCTATGTAACCGTATCATCCAGCTTCTCTTCAATATCCAAATCATCAATCTATATCTCCTCCAGTTCTCTTTCCACTTCCCCTTTTCCTGGAGCAGTTTGCTCAAACCAGTCCCTCATTGAGCATCTTAAAGCAGAATGTCTATTATCTTCCCTTGTTGTCCGCATTCCACGTCTTGACTTGGGTGCATATCCTTCTGTCCACCAGGGGCCAACAAAAGCACCCTGTACTGAGTCCCCATACACGTGCCACAGGGAAAGTGCCACCTCTCCACCTTTTAAGGAGACCGGGAACATTATCCTAAACACTCCAATAAATAATAGGACTCCCCATAATGCTGAAGCAGTTATTCAACACTTGTCTGCATCATTCCAACTACCTCCAGTCTCTCCACCTGCCTCTGCAGCTCATAGCAAAACACGACCACCTGCTGTGCCTAAAGAACGCACAGTTGCTGGTTCTGGCACCGGTCGTAAAGTTTGCGTTAGTGGACTTAATGTCAGCCGCTGGTCAAAGAGGGGTACTGGAGAATTCAATGGAAAGCGCAAGAAAAAGGAAGGGCGAACAAAGGCTGTATCAGGAGACTACAGTTCCTGTGGCAGCATGTTGTCTGCTGGAGCAGATACTTATGCAGGGGTCAGTTATCATTGTCAAGAATGCATTCAATTCTTTTACAAGTAAATGAAAATGATTTATGTTTTGTTTTTTACATTTTATAATTGAGTTTGTATGATGTAACCGTTCACTCTTAAAACATTCCTACACATTTCTACAATTAGTTTGGGAATTGCTTATTTAAAATATCTGTGTAATGTATGCATGGGTCAAGGGCCATGATGTATTATTATTAACATTATTTTGAATTATTGTTTTGTTAAATATGTTTGTCACAGTAAATTAACATGTTAAACTGACAGTTCCATTTAAAATTTTTAGTTTTCCAATGTTTGTCAACTTAAAAGGGAATGAGTAATTACATTTTTTTAATAAACATTATTGTTAAGGTCCCACTAGAAGCAAAATTTTATTATTATTATTTTTTATTATCCCAGACCAACATCTGACAACCTAGCAATATGCTTCATCTCGTAGAGATAATATATATAATTTTTTTTTTTTCAGTATAGGCTTGTAGAATGTAAAGTCATTATAGAAGATTGGATGTGCACTTACAGCCCCTTTTGGACATTGTTAGTCTGTGTTTAGTAAATGAAACCTAAAAGTGGGTCTTTGGCTGAAGGATGTTATTTTTCAGATATAGGAAAAGTGCCACTGATTTGTAGAAAAAAAAATTGATTTTACCCAAGTTTTTCATCTGCTTGGTCTTTTTTCTGTACGTTCATGCAGGAATCAACATGCGGCTGGCTGCAGGGCACCAGTGGGATTGGTCTGGCTGTGACACCTCTCAGAATGGAGCAAATGAATCTGTCTTCCATCCTGGCCAACTTCACTCCTGACACACTCACAACACACTCCTGGAGCCGACTAAAGGCAGCACTGTCCCTACATAAGAAGAAAACTGGTATGTGTTTACAGCAGGCTAGATAAAGCCAGTCTTTGATTCATACACCAAACTACCCAAAGTGTGCATATTTAAGAGCTAAATGGGCATTTTACATGGTACATGATTGGCGGAAAGCTTTCAGTGCCACCTTTGTTTAAATACCTCTCTCCCTTTGAGAACTTGAACGTGTGTAAAATGGCCTTAAGTGCTCATCACTTTTCCTAAAAGCACCCGTTATGTATAAATTGCTGAATGTTTGTGTGTGTGTACCACAGCATTTCCCACCCCTCGACGCTTGGTTCAGTCTCATTTGAAGTCCCCAGGCTCCAGGTTTCCAGCTGAAAACTGTCTAGACCTGTTTGGTTCCCCTGTCTGCACACCATCCAGATTAACACCTTCACGCATGCTCCGGTCCACCATGAACACCCCCATGGTAAAAATATAAAGAGATTTGTGTTCATTCTTCAAAACTAATGAACAATTATGTAAAAAAAAAAAAAACTGTATCCCTAAGACTTATAAACTTTCCTGTATTGATGGGACTAAGACGGGGGGAGGGGGGAAAGAGAGTAATTTTATGTATACTCAAACACACAAAACGCATACAATATATCTATGAAAAATAAGTTAATGTAATGTCTACAGTAAAATGTTACTGTAATATGGTATAACATATAATAGAACATTGTTGTTGTTTTTTTTTTTTTACTTTTTTTTTCAGAGTGAGTATACTCACTCACTCACTGATTTCTTTTGTCTCTATTCTCTTGTTTTTGTTTTTTCACGGTCCTCCTTTGTCTGTGGTTCAGATTTCATATGACGAAGATATAAGTGATGCAGAAAAAGTGTATCAGGAATGTCAGCAGAGCAGCCCACTTTCCTTCAGTGACTGTATCCCTCCAGCTCGCATGAAACACTGCAACAAGATCGGTGAAGGGACGTTTGGAGAGGTCTTCTCAACCATAAATGAGTCCAACGAGACTGTTGCTCTCAAAGTATGTGCACAATTTAATCACACATGGTTTTATTGTAAAAGAGTACCAACTACTGTCTGACATATCACAGGGTGATTTAATGTAAACATGAAGTAATTGAAATATATTGTGAACTTATATGTACATCTATATATGTAGGAATAGAAGTTTGGTCATTTGTTTGGTGAAGTTTAAAAGTTTGGTATTGTTATTATTTCTTAAACTTACAAAAGTGATGTTTAAATGTAACTTCTATAGATCATCCCAGTAGAAGGCAGTCAGCAGGTCAATGGTGAACACCAGAAAACATTTGGCGAAATCCTCCATGAAATCATCATTTCCAAGTAGGAAGTCTGGCATTACTCAGCAAATCTATTGTACATTTGAATGTAATGGTGTGTAAATATTCAAACACATCTTCAATGTCCCTACAGAGAGCTGAGCAGTCTTAACACAAAGGAGTTTAACAAGACAGACGGTTTCATTGGGCTCAACAAGTATGCAGCTTTTTTTTCTTCGCTAATTTGAGTGTAAAGTGAGGTGAAAGAAGTGTGTGTGTTATAGTTATAAGAATGAAAAACACACGAAGAAGGTGATTTTGTTTTGAAAAGTAGGTTTTTTTTTTTTTTTTTTGAGTAAACTATTCCTTTACTTTTTAGTCTACATTGTGTTCGTGGATGCTATCCGGAAGCTCTGCTCAAAGCCTGGGACAAGTTTGACCGCCAGAAGGGATCTGAGAATGACAGACCTGGTAAGCTAAAAGTATAAACCGTTTGTACACTGTTTAATTGTATTGTGACATTTAATGTCTATTAAAGGTGGGGTAAGTGATTTCTGGTAGCCAATGTTGATATTTGAAATCACCAAAACGAACACGTCCCTACCCCAAAAGGGTCTAGCCCCTATTTTGATAGCTCCGCCCCACACATACGTAATGTTACGGAACCCAGGCAACAATTATTTCTGTGAAACAAAGCAAAACCAATGTTACTCACCTATCGAGAAGAAACAAAGTAACCTCAGCGTCTGATCGCATGCTTTCTCTCCAGCGTTGGAAAGCTGATCCGATATTTACACGGGTCCTACTTTTTGCCTTATCATAACACCGGACGCGAGCGGCGTGGCGCAACAAAATACTGTAGAACTCATTATAATCAGTGAAGCTTTCGACACTGGATCACGGCAGTAAACTGCTGCCGTGTTCTATTTAAGACGTATTGACACACATTTCAAATGATTTTCAACGGTCGCTTTGTCGTGTCCAGTGTAGACAGACTTTAGCTGGCGCAACACGACAACTGTCGTGTCCGGTGTAGACACAGTGTAAGCCTTCTTTTGTTCCGCAGACGTTTTCCTCTTGTTTTTTATCCATCATCTCTATCTTTCTGTCGTCGCTCGGCTAATGTCCGTCATGTGCACTGAGCGCGCTCTCTCTTCCCCACATCATGAGTAGACACGCCCCTTACTGCTGACTGGCTACAAGTTTGTTTTGGTACTCAGCCCCGACCTGTTTTCTAAAGCGTTTTTGAAAAAATACATAGCCCCATTAATGTATTCATTCTGTTGTCATAGATTTCTTTGATGACGAGCAGCTGTTTTTAATCCTGGAGTTTGAGTTTGGAGGGAGTGATCTAGAGAACATTAATGGAAAGGTACCTTGCACACACACACACGAGTTTTGTTTTATTGGTTCTTTATACAAGTTGCGCTATTCCATTAATTTCTGTGATGACTGAACTCCACTGAACACCTTTGAGGTGAATTCAGGCCCCATCATCCAACTGATGCTTTTGTCATTGTATGGTTTAAAGGGGGGGGGGTTCTGTGCCAAGTTTTGTGCATTGATGAGTGTTTATACAGTCTGTGAATAACAACCTTAATTAAATCGATTTCTGTTTCTTAATTAAAGTCATTGTGTCTCTTTAGAAGACTTGGATTAAACTGATTGATTCATATGGATTAGGCATAAATTTTGTGGAATGGGATTTTGATGGAATATCAGGTTTGATTACAAATAAGTTCATCATCGAAACACAAATGAAATGTCTTACTGTTTGGAACTACATGAGGATGAGTAATTAATGAAAAATAAATCCCAATTTTTGGGTGAACTATTCCTTTAAAAATCATTGTAATAGCTAAACCTGTTAATTAGAAGTGGGGTATCCATATACTTTCAACTATAGTGTATCCTTATGACAACTTAAAAGTATGTTTGTGTGTACCATTGCAGCTATCTTCCATGGTCCAGGCCAAGAGTGTTCTACATCAAGTCACTGCAGCTTTGGCTGTAGCTGAGCAAGCGCTGTGCTTTGAACACAGGTAACATGTTTAAAGCTGAAATTTATGTTTCATTATAAATGTACCATGTTGTGCATAAAACATTTTCTGTGTAAACTGATGTAAATGTTGTGTGCTGATGTTTCAGAGATCTTCATTGGGGAAACATCCTGGTGAAGAATATTAAGCACAAGCACAATGAGTTCATTCTGAATGGAACAGTGCACTCCATAGAGACACGAGGGGTTCACGTCAACGTTATCGACTACTCACTCTCACGCCTGGAGATCGGTCAGTCTAAGACAAAACTTTCTCTTACTCTCTTTAGTGCAAATAGTTTGTCCTCGTGACTTGTTTTCAAAGTCACAAATTAACTATTATATATAGATGTATATGTTAACCTATATGAACTTAATTTTGAATGTCTTCCTAGCCTCAATCATAAAATGGCGAATTCTTTTATTCTATTTTTACTCATAAAATGCCTGAATTCAGATACCTTCCTTGACTTTATGCACTGCATCTAACAATTAAAATCATGCAGCAAAATAATTTTGACAGTCTGTAGAATTTATTATAGCAAACTTTAATTTTCTTTCGGCTTTTACAAATGCTAATTTGCAGATTTTTCATAAATTAACTAAAAATCAATATTTGGTCCCAAACTAGGTAGCTGTTTAAGGACAAGTCTGCAGATTTGCATCGCTTTGTAGCATAAGTATTATGGAGAAAGAGTACAAATTGTTCATTTACATACATTACTGACCGTAACAATACAAAGCTGGTTGAAAATTGACAGTTATACTTTTAAGATAATTATATTTAGGCTAAATTTGCAACCCTGTTACCAGACATGTTTTGTTTACATTAATGTTACTTTTATTTAATGTTTTTCTATAAAAGTCATACTTTTTTTTTTTTTTTAAGTATATTGAAATGTTTTGATAAAAATTGAAAAATATAATTTTGGGAAGACATGAACAAATTTGTACAGCCGGATACAAATGAATAGGAAAAATTACATTTTGAAATCATGTTGTTTGTCTCTCTCTTTTAGATGGACTGACGGTGTCATGTGATATATCTAATGATGAGGAGTTGTTTATGGGTCAGGGAGATTATCAGTTTGAAATCTACCGTCTAATGAAGAAAGAAAACAAGTATGTGCTTTAGCCTTAGACAAAACTTATTTAAAATGATTTCATTCTAAACCATTGAATGATTGATTCTTGTTGTTTTTATCTGTCTCAGTAACTGCTGGTCCACCTATAATCCTCATTCCAACGTGTTGTGGCTGCACTATCTGGCTGATAAACTGTTGAGCATGAAATACAAGAGCAAAGCCCAGAGCAACCAGCAGAGGACACTGAAGAGTGCCCTCAAATCTTTCCAGTCAGAGATACTCAATTATCCATCAGCTACAGAAGCTCTTATGAACTGCAAATTATTTCAGTGAAAGGTTTGTTTTAATTAACACAATAGATAGACCTGTATATTTTGAATGACCAGTCCAGAGCAAGTACAATATTCTGATGTTCTGTAAAAAGATATTCAAACAAATAAAGAAAATGTGCAATCATGCAATTTAAAAAACAAAAATATGCAATTTATTGATATACATTAATTATCTTGAGATACAGTTTTGGCATAGTTTGGCAAAACCAGCTGTTCTTGCGTTCTCATTTTGTTTATTAAGAAAAGTCTCAGCATTCCACACCACATTTCCAGCAATCCAGACTTGGCAGTTCATTTTTATAAATTAATAATTGTCCATGTTGGATTTGCTGCAGACCTGTTCAGGTTTTTTTAGACCTTGTTTGATCATCCTTGTGCTGGAAGCATAATGTGCAAGGATAGACCACAACATCGATGGAGGAAGCCTCGGCACAGGAACATTCTCTTCTTTTTGCTCATTGATATGCCCAACCACTCTATGTTGTCCTTTATCACTCTGAATTCTTCATGGTTCAATGCATAATCTCTTCATTTTTGTAACATTTTAAGACATTGGGCCTGTGTGCTGCTGTTCGATCAACAGGATAAAAGTGAGATGCATCCTGTAGAAAAGCTTATTTGGTGTTAGCTTGCAGTTGAGTGTAATTATGCAGAAAAAGGAGACTTTGGTGAGCTTGTTCTCAAAATGTTGGGACACAGATATGGACAAGGTTTGTGGAATCTCAGAAAGAGAAGTATTTGGTGAACCACTCCTGTTTTTGAGGGTCTTGTCCATCAGGCCCGGTTTCAATAACCCTCTGTTCAGCTGGAGCCCTGGAACAAAAGTATAAGATAAATGAGAGCAGGAAATGTAAATATGACATCTTGAGAGAAAGAGAAAAAGTTAAGGAAGGATTTTAAGGAAGTTAAGGATTTTTTAACACTAAATCAGGAAAAGGTTTTTTATTGTGTTTAAAAGACTTTGAGCTCAAGCAGCTGAATAGGTAGTTAACAAAACATGTCTAATATGGATTTTTTTTTTATATCAAGGTTAGAATGTATGCACCAAATTTTTTATGTAAAAGAGGGCAGAACAATTTTTAACTTTAACGTGCAAGGCTTCAGGTGCCAGCTTCTTCCAACTGTAGTGTATGCTGTGATGTGTATGCACATTTTGGTAAATATAGTTGGTCATCCAACTATTTTAGACTTTTTTTTTTTTTTTTTTTTTTTACCTTTGGGAAGGTTTTTGTTTGCTTTACAAATGTCCAGTGCTGCTACTTGGATTATACAAAAAAAAAAAAAAAAGTATTGTATATCAGATAGAAGGTAAAAAGGATATTTTATTGGCCTTCGGGCTAGTTTTGAAGAGTGCTATTGTAGTATTATTTAATGTTATACCATTTCATAATATTTCAAATTAGCTTTTATATTTGCATGTATTTTCATATATATTTGCATTTTATTTCATTTTTAATTTTAGTTTAAATTTAAGTAATGTTATGTGATTTTCTCATATTTCAGTTAAGAATTTTTGTTTTAATAGTTTGAGTTAATAACACTAGTTTAAAATAGTTATTAGGATGTTGTTTGTCACATTTAAATATACTTTTGTAAGCAATTTCAGACCATGTTTTACAATATGAGATTATCTCGGAGTAGAAAAGGCACCACATACAAATAATTTTTAAGTTTCTTTGGGTGAAAGCATGTAATCAATGAAAAATATGTAATTTTTAGTGCTGCCAAATGATTAATTGCATTCAAAATAAGTTTTTGTTGCATAATGTATGTACTGTACTTATTATGTATATATAAAAACACACATTCAGTATGTATTTTGAAAATATTTACATGTATATGCATTTATATATTTATTATATTCTATATAAATATATTTAATATATAAACATTTTTCTTCTATACATGCATGTGTTTGTATTTATATATACATAATATATATACACAGTAAACACTCATATATTATGTAAACAACTTTTATTTTGGATGCGATTAATCGTTTGACAGCACTAGTAATTTTGTATTATTAATTCTTCACATGAATATAGGCCATACACTGAGATTTGTATTTATCTACCTCAAAAAGAAAAAAAAATGTTTTCAGGAGATTTCAGGATTGGCTGTTATGTGGGTGATTACCTGATGTGCTGGTTGTAGTTGATTTTAAACTGCGGCTGATGTCGCACCTCTTGTGAAGGTGGGCGGCTCTGTCTGATAGAGGCTCTGTGTTCAGAATGAGGGGAGGTGGGTGTGTGTGTCCTTGTTAGGGTGGTCCCTCGTCCGCTCTGTTCCAGACTGGCCAATCCACGCTCCATAACTGGTGAGCATTTGGCCTTAGGTGACCCCCCATCATATGAGCAGAGGTTTGGGATGCTAGTTTCCTCAACCCCTTTTTTCTATAAACACAAGGCAGATTACAACAGATTAAGCTCAAGCTTCAATAAACATGTTCTTTCAATTATTGTATGATACTAGATGAATGGAATTGGATTTGAAAAAGTGTGAATTTGTGCTACCTTCATAGTAGGTGTGAGGGTCCCTGCTTGTGTCCTAGAGTCATGAGGCTTCAATATTTCATTGCTGCACAGAGTTGGATGCTGGGATAGCTGGTGGAGGTCCTCCTGAAATAGAAAAATAAATTATGTGATGAGACAGAACGGTACTAGAATCCTGTGTCTCGTACTTGTCTGTGTATGTGTGTGTCTAACCACTAGACTTTTGATGAGTTGGTCTCTCTCGATGAGCTTGTCCTGTAGTTTAGCAATTGTGTGCAGGTCTTCTACTCTCCTCTTTCCCCTTTCTTCCCTTTCTCTCAACCTACAAACATAAAATACAAGCACACAAAGCAGGCACACAGATATTAATTAAATGCAACATTAAAGGGATAGTTCACCCAAAAAGGCAAATTCTGTCATCATTTACTCAAGTAGTTCCAAACCTGTATGAATATCTTTGTTCTGCCGAACACAAAGGAAGATATTTTGAAGAAAGTTTGTAACCAGACTGTTTTGGGGCACCATTGACTTCCATAGTAGGGGGAAAAAAAAACACAATGGAAGTCAATGGTGCCCCAGAACTGCTCTGTTTCCCAGATTCTTCAGAATATCTTTCTTTATGTTCAGCAGAACAAAGACATAAAGGTTTGGAACTACTTGAGGGTGAGTAAATGATGACAGAATTAAAAATTTTGGGTGAACTATCCCTTTAAGAAATTTTAATATATCCCTTGAACTGTTTTAGTAAAGAAAAGAAAGAAAACAAAAAGTCAAAATGAGATAATAATCTCACAATTAGACTAGAATAGACACGAATAAAGGTGTAGCATTCTTTAATTATTACATAATATTACGTCTTTATTATTGTCATTTTAATTTAAAAAAAAATATTACAGTTTTATTTACAAAAAGTCTTTATTTTCTAAATGTTTTGATTTTGATTCTTCAAATTTTATTTTCTTATTCTAATATGGCACTAAAACACTGTCAAACTTTTACTTGTATAACATGACATTCTAATATAGATAATATTAATAATTTTAACAGAACCTTGTATGTGTATTAGTACTGTATTTTGTGTAAGTTATTGTACAACTTTTTTAGTAATTATGAGTCTGTTATTTGATGCAGTAAAATGGTAGGCAGTGGTAAAATATAGTAAAATGTGATAAACGGACCTGTAATTACTGCATTTTTATAGCAACGGTTACTATTAAATTAGCCAATATATTTCATAAATTAGCATGCAATGAATTTTAACTCGCTTCAGTTCAATCTGAAGGAAATCCTAGTCACAAGCCATTGCCATATATTGTCTTGCTTGGGTTAATTCTGTATGTATGTGTGGTTTGCATTTTGCATTATTGATGTGGGAGGAGTAGGTACTCTGTTTCCAAGGCAACTATGCGGGCCTGTAGTCGTGTTTGGGCGGTGCTGAAGTCTGATATTATGGTCTGGATCTCCATTCTGTGCTCTCTCTTCACACTCTCCATGTTATTCTTGTGATCCAACCCAACCGCTTCAACCGCCTCATCACGTTCCTCCGAGAAACTGCACATCAGATACAATACATCAATATCACACAAGTATATTCTGCTTTGTCCTCAGGCCTATAGCAGATATCAGATTTACTTAGCCTTAAACGTCACATAAAAACACAGCATGTGGTTGGTCCCTTTACACTCAGACATTCTGTTTAATACCACTTTTCCACCTAAATCGTTCAGGTGCGTGGTGGAGCAGAAAGATCTGAAAACTCTCATAATAGCTTCTTCATGCCATCACAAGATGCCAGTAGTTATTTAATATCAAACAAATAAAACTGGTTTCAATCAATTCTAACATGACATTTAATTAAATAATCTTGAATAAAATAAAGTGATTTTAGATCCTAACAGGGGACAACAGAAAGAAACTGCCCGAAGCCACTGTGCAAATGACATGCATATCAACAAGATCAACTGAACATGCATGTCTTTTCTGCATCCTGTAGAGTGCCCAGGTTTTGTTTTGTGTCAATCTGGCCAGACCAAGTTATTTTTCAGAAACCTGTACTTATGAGGACTATTATGTTAGTGTTTCGTGGTTTGACACCAGCAGGTTTAAAGGGTTAGTTCACTCAAAAAATAAAAATAAATAAAAATCCGTCATCATTTGCTTACTCTCAAACCTGTAACATATTTTTAATGAATCCTAAGACATTTAAAGGGATAGTTCACCCAAAATTGAAAATGCTGTCATCATTTACTCACCCTCAAATAGTTCCAAACCTGTATGAATGTCTTTGTTTTGCTGAACACAAAGGAAGATATTCTGAAGAATCTGGGAAACAGAGCAGTTCTGGGGCACCATTGACTCCCATAGTATTTTTTTTTTTCTACTATGGAAGTCAATGGTGCCCCAAAACAGCCTAGTTACAAACTTTCTTCAATACATCTTCCTTTGTGGTTGGCAGAACAAAGAAATTCATACAGGTTTGGATTTTCTTTAGGGTGAGTAAATGATGACAGAATTTTCATTTTTGGGTGAACTATCCCTTTAAGTCCCTCCACTGGAAGTTCATTCCTTCAGAACTTTGATGTTTTAAACAATTCATAAAGACATTGTTAAAGAAATTCATATGAATTGAGTAATTCAATCCAAGTGTTCTGAAGAAACATATAGCTTTATATAATGATCAGATTTCATTTAGACTTTTATTCACATAAGCAATAGCCTGCTCACAATAGACAATAGCCTGCTCCTCAACACCAGCAAGACAAAGGAACTCATTGTGGACTTCAGGAAGAAGAAAAGTGGAACGCATGACCCCATCCACATTAACGGGATGGTTGTTGAACGTGTCTCCAGCTTCAAGTTCCTGGGAACCCACATCTCGGAGGACCTGACCTGGACCACCAACACATCCAGCCTAGTCAAGAAGGCTCATCAACGCCTCTTCTTCCTTAGGACACTGAAGAAGAACCACCTGTCTCCAATCATCCAGCGGAACTTCTACCGGTGTGCAATTGAAAGCATCCTGACCAACTGCATCACAGTCTGGTACGGGAACTGCTCAGCTGCTGACCGCAAGGCACTACAGAGGGTGGTGAAAACCGCCCAACGCATCACAGGGACACCACTCCCTGCCATTGAGGACGTCCAGAAAAACGCTGTTTACGTCGAGCTCGCGGCATTCTTAAGGACTCCTCTCACCCTGACCATAGACTGTTTAACTTACTGCCCTCTGGGAGGCGCTTCAGGAGCCTCCGAACAAGGACAAGCAGACTCAGGAACAGCTTTTTCCCTACAGCTGTTTCCCTACTAAACTCTGCCCAATGACACCCCCCTCACACACCACTACAAACTCTTCACCCCTCCCCATCATTAAATTGAAATCATAAAAATTAAAAAACAAAACAAAAAAACAACCAATCTACACTGAGTACTATGTACTGTAAATTTTATTTCTATGCACTTTCAATGTTCATTGCACTAGTGTTTATATATCTTAATTTCTAGCTTATCCATATCCATTTGTAATTATTTTCATAGTTTTTGCTCATAGTGTACATACATTTACTGCACAACCCATCTGTATAGTATGTTCATATCACCCATCTGTATATCACACTGATAGTATTTAAAAACTTGTAAATTATGTCCATAGTACTACTGCCTTATCTGTATATTTCTGTACATATGTAACATATTGTAGGCACTGTATATCCTGTACCTCTGCTTATTGCACTTCTGGTTAGATGCTAACTGCATTTCGTTGCCCTGTACCTTACATGTGCAATGACAATAAAGTTGAATCTAATCTAATCTAATCTAATAAAGAGATCAATGCACGCACACAGCACATCAAATATGGTCAACAGAAGCTCAAATGGAAGACGGAAATTTCTCAGGTTTACTTAAATATGTTCATTTGTGATTCTTAGATAAACAAATGGAGAATAGTGGAAACATATGGAACAGTTTCAAATGGGCCCCTTGTCAGTGAATAATGGGCATAAGTAAGCAGTTCTTAACAAGAATAAATAGCCATGTGGACTTTTGCTGATAGTCAGCAGTCATTCTTGCCACTGACGCCTGTGTGAGTGTGCTTGTGGTCATCTTGTTACTGACCTCCTGTCTGTGTGCGTGTTTGAGGTCATCTTGTTACTGACCTTCTGTGTGTGATTGCGCTTGTAGTTATTTTGGTACTGACCTCTTGTGTTTATTTTTATGGTCATCTTGTTCTTCTTTCTGTGCGATGACTGCACTCATGCGCTCTTTCAGATCTTCGTTCTCTCTCTTTAGCTCCTGAACCTCGCTGCTCTTCTCATCTAGCTGTCTCTCTAGTGACTGTAAGCGGTTTTGCTGCTTCAGATCCTGAGGAGGAGACAAATAGAGAGAGAGACGTGGGGTGATGAACCCCTTGAGGCGGTATAAGTGTGTGTGTGTGTGTCTGTGTGGTTTGTATGTGTACCTGCTGCAGGGCCATCATTTGTGTGTGTGTGTGTATTTCGTTCTGAAGGTCCTCGATCTGCTGCATGTGTCTCTGGGTGACCTGTCTCACCCACTCAGTGTGCTGCTGGGTCAGCTCTGCCTTCTGCTTGTCTACACACACATACAAACACAGTTGGAAGACACATTAGATCAGACATGCCGTGTTCAGTCTTGCTCTACTTTAGTCAGTAGAACTAGATGGTGCTGTTGTGCAAAAGGAAATTCATAATCATAAACTCATAAATTCCTCTATTAAGGAATAAGGTCTTTTCACACAAACTTGTTTTATATACCTTACTCATTATGACAGATAATGACAGTACTTACAATTAGCATCAATATTCTAATAAAGCCTTTAGAATATTTCTGCAAATACGGCAATCAGCATATTATGAATAAACCTTTTAATAAACAAAGATATCCTGCTATTCTCTTCAGTCTGCCGTTTGAATATTATTACGCTCCATTTTAGTCCTTTAATTAACATTCATTCTTATTCATATCCATAGAAGATGAGGCTGAAGGATAAATTGGAAAATGTAGGCCAGTAACTTTTTTAAATAAGGAGAGTTATATTGATTCATGTTCATTCATTTTAATGTCTGTATATATAAAAAAAAAGATTGAAACTAATTTAAACTGAAATGCCATAGGTCAAAATGCTAATCTAATTCTAATGCGTTGCTGATTAGTTGTATTTATTTATAGTGCACAATATTCAGTATGTATTATTTTGATATCATTTTGTTCATTTGAGTTGTGTTAGATAATATGCACTGCCTTATGTCTTAAAGGTCCTCAGCCTTTCCGACTCCATCACTCCAAAGCCCCCCATTGTCAACAACAATATCTGAAGACTAACCAAGATATTTCAGGTATATCTACACTGGCAAGGGATCTTATTATCATACATTTCATGTAAAACAATTTTTTTTTAAATAATGATTAAAATAAATAAAATCCAATAATTGAATGTTGTTCGTGGTTTACACTTAAACTTTTTCAGATATAGAAATCACACATTTAAAATTCCCTCATACAGTATATTCGGGTTGTCCAATATCATGAAAACCCTGGTTCTTAAATATAAATGGCCTATGTTATGGGAACAAATTAAAATAAGACATGATTTCAGCTTACCAGACATATGCTTTTAGCTTATTTTAAACCTTGTTTTCTATTATTTTTAATAATTTTACACAATCTTGCTGCCCCATTAGTAGTGTGATAACTTGGATGACTAGGGAAGATTGTTTGTGCCCTTTTGGTAGAACAGACTTTCTAATTAAGTATTGTTGTATCTAAGTAAGTATTATATCAAGAATGTGACTATGAGGTTTGCAAAAACATTCTGTATGGGGTATGATGGTTACCCAGCTGTAGTTTGTGCTGTGTGAGCAAGCGTTGTCTTTCTGACTGAAGTTCTTCATTGGCTTGTGCTTCCAGGGCCTGAAGAGCACGCTGGTGGTTTAACCTTTCCAAACGCAACAACTCCTCCTCTCGCTCACGCCACCCCCGCTTTTCCCTCTCATCTTCCCTCTCTCCCGTAGCCTTTCCATCCTCCTCGTCCTCATCTTCCTCTTTTACCACCTGCAGGACAACACAAAATCACTAACATTAAGAGTTCTTTCCACAGTTTTGTGTGTGTGTGTGTGTGTGCGCACTGTCATCATTTCAGTGGCTTCTGTCCATACAGTCAGTGGAATCCAAAACATCATTGGACACCAATTTCCTGAATTATGTAGATGAAGCATTTTTCAAAATATCTTCTTTTCTGTTCCAAATGAATGAAGAAATACTCAGAGGTTTGGAATAACATGAGAGTATATGATGACTGAATGTTTTTTGGGTGAATTGTCCCTTTAGCAGCTCTCAGTTTAATTGCTATTTATTACTAATGATTATTCATTAGTAATGATAAATATATTAATGATAAGAAATCTTGATCTCCTGACAGCTCTGGTGTATACGCACTTGTAACTGCTGTCTCATCAGTCTCTCTTTCTCTTGAATGGTGGAGTGAAGCTGAGATCTGAGCGTGCTGTTCATATCTCTTGTCTTTTGGATCTCCTGCTTCATTCGTTCCATCTCTCCATTACCGTAACGTCTCTCTCTCTCTCCTTCCATCTTCTCTGAGAGTGCTCTCCTCTCCTCCAACTACAACACAGAGACAGAAAAATAATGCTGATAGCGTGAACTGTGTGTATGATGGGTCTGAGGAAACTGTCAGTGTGTGTTACCTGTGTCTGCAGTTCTTCTACTCTGTTTTGCCACTGTTGGTTCATCTTTCTGATCTCTTCCTCTCTTTCTCTCTTCATTTCCACAATTTGATCAGAGAACTGCTTCTCAAACTGTAGCCTACACACATACATTTGCATTTAAATGAATAAAATTATACTCATTTTACACATTATTAGAAACTAGGGATGTCAAAGTTAACATATTATCGCATCTGACTAATACGTATATACAATGGTTTAGTTCTGGTTCTTAATTTAATTGACCAATATGTGTTTGAAGACTGTAATATTATTATAACACTACTGGGATGCAGTTTGTATCCCTTTGTTTATATTGCCTTTAATTGCCACAGTTGCTGACTGCTGAGTATCAGCATGGCTCTAGTTCATCATAAGGCATTCAGAACAACAGCTCTTGTTTATTTTTGTGATTCTGCCAGAAAGTCTATAAAGGGTGTGAAATTAATTAAATTATTGCATATTAGTACTGAGGCAAGTGCATTGTGTGCTGTTGCAGAAAAGAAAAAAAAAAAACTAAATTCATCCATTTGGGGGCATTAATACACACTACGGTTCAAAAGTTTGTGGTCGGTAAAAAATTCTCTGTTTTTGAAAGAAAGGATGCATTAAACTGATCAAAACGTGTGAGAAACAGTTTATTTATTTTTACCCAATTTATTTTATGTTTACTCTGTTGTTTGAACTTTACATTCAATGAATCCTGAAAACATTTTCCCTGCAGCAAAAATGTTTTCAACATTGATAATAATAAAAAATGTTTCTTGAGCACAAAATCAAAATCTTAGAATGACATCTAAACGATCATGTGACACTGAAGAATGAAGTAATGGCTGCTACCATCACAAGAATAAATTTGTTTAAAATTATACTACAATAGAAAACAGTTATAATATTGCAAAATATTATTGCAATTCGAAATAACTTTTAAACTTGATTTTTGATCAAATAAATGCAGTCTTGGTGAGCCTAAGAATCATTGAAAAATCTTACAGACTCAAAAATTCATTAATACCATAATTAAAATGAATCACAATTAAATATTTTAATTAACAGGCAGCTCTATTAGAAACACATGTAATGTGTGCGAATTTCTCTTTCTGTCCCTTCATGTCTCACTTTCATTCTGACACACCTGATTCTCTCTTCTATACCATGATTGGACTGTTGTAGAATGTCTCGCTCTTGCTGTAGAGCAGAAATCTCTGCCTGTAACACTTCCTTGTGTGCAGCAAACTCCTCCTGTGGGAGACATAAAAAGAAAGGAGGACAAGGATGGATAGATTCAAGGATCCATGGATTAAGGAAGAAAAAGAAGTAGATCGGTTTCTAGGTGAATATTAACGTCTCTATTTCCTCTGGGCGGCACAGATCTGCTGAGATCAGCAGAACCTTGTGCTGCTATAAGGGAATTGCAGATCTGTGTGTGCTTGTGAGTATGTGTGATAGAGCTGCACAGTAATGCAAAGGGACATCACTGACACTTTGTCCACATGTCAAATGGAAGTGTGCGTTGAGCAAAAAGGAGTGAGAACCTGTATTTGCTGCATACTGCTGTGTGTGCTTTCCAGTTCTTCTCTCACTCGTACACACTCCGGGCCACATGCTGACTGCCACTCCACCTTTGCGTACTCCTCCTCTCTGTCTTTTGCCCTTTCCTTCTCCTCTTCTCTTTCTCTCTCCAGCGTCTGAATCACCCCCTCCAATTTTGCCATCTGCAAGCCAATAAAACTTTGATCAGCAAAGACCTTAAGAGCATGTGGAATCCACTCAAGTTTGATATAATTTATGTGGCCCATACAAAGAAAATTATGTTCTGTTATTGAATAGTCTTTATTTAAAGCAACCATTGGTTAAGGTTCTTACTCAAGGGTATACAGTGGGGATTGTTAAAGGGTGTGCCTGAATCCGTTCTCTAGATTGAGTAAATTGTTACTCAATTACTGTCTTACGACACTCAGCTACCGGTAATATTGTCACAAGTAATGTTGTTTAATCGGAAATGTTGTCACCATTTATGAAAAACATTTTTTTTTCCTATAATTCACCAAGGTGTAATTTCTAATCATATTTACTATCATTCAAATGTTTTTCAATTCAGTTTTTTTAAAGAAATTAATACTTTTATTTAGTTGATCAATCGTACAAAATATTTCTAATTCAAATAAATGCTATCGCTTTGAATGTTCTATTCATCAAAACATCTGCCCCAAAATATTAAGCAGCCCAATCATTTTCAACACAGAAAACAGTTATTTCAAATTCATAATATTATTGTCTTTAATGCATTTGTGATCAAATAAATGCATCTTGTTGACCATAAAAGAATTTCTTTTTTTTTTTTATATTACCAAACCCAAACTTTTGAATCATTATTGTGTATTACAAACTTTAATATTATATAGGAATTGAAGTTGTTGAAAACTAAAAAAAAAACAATTTTCCCTTTTCATTAATGTTCTGCAATTTTATTTTTGTTATATTTGTGCATAATGTCAGAATGCCATTATGTTTAAAGCAGGACATGCACATAATTCATAATGGCACTGTTCTTTGAAACAGCTACAACGAAGAAGCCTGATGGCATGTTTAATGATCCTGTTGATAAATAGCAAAAACATTTTAATGAGTTTATAGGGTGTCACAGGAAATCTGTGTCCCAATATTTAAAGCAGTGGTTCTCAATGGGTGGGTCACGAACAACCATTTTTGTCGCTGTGAGGTTATTGGACAGCAGGTCCTACGAAAGAGAGCTGTCAGTTAAGTGACTGAAATAGGAAATAGTCCTTTTTTAAGACATAAACTATGATAAAGTCTAAGTTAATGTATGATTTCTATTCTAAATATAGTTCTGAACAAAACAATCGCTCATGCGGATATTTTATTATCACATTAATGTCAGCAATTTAGCAGTACTGTCACACTATGTGTTCTTCGTTCTCAAAGTGACAGCATGGTGCACAGCGTGAATTAGATTACCTGCCTTTCAGTCCTGTTAATTTGCTTATACAGTTACCGTTTCTGAAACGGCTTCCAGGATTCATAAATCATTTTGCAGGTGCCGTTTAATCCATCTGCACTGATACCGCCCATTATTTTGCAGTTGTTTGGAAGCACACATGAAATGGCATTTTTATTTTTTTTGCAGTGAAATCTGAAAAATGCATGACATCCTATAAACATGTTGGCAGATGAGCTTTAGTAGATCATTTTAGTACTTTTTGGCTGTAGGGTAACACTTTAGAATACTGTTTCTTACTTAATGCATAGCTAATAAAGAATTATTGAAGAATTAACAGGTAATTATTAATTAACACTTAACTCACTACTGTTAACTACTAAGGAAGATGTGTTAACTAATCACTATGTAATACAATTTTAGTATTATTGTAACAGTAACAAGTAACAGTTAGCTAATCAATAACTAATGTATTCTGTCATATCTCCTGAAGGACTACTATTAATTATCTACTAGTTAAGGTTCAAGAAAAATAACTATGAAATAACTACTGAACAGTTATACGCAAATAGTCACTATAATAGTCAGGTTGTGGCCCACAAATCAAGTTCTTGAGTAAAAGTACAGATACCTCAATAAAACTTTACTCCATTAAAATTATAAGTAGGCCTATTCATTTTCAAAATTACTTGAGTAAAAGGACAAGTACAAAGTACTACTACAGTAGCAACTTTGTTACAGTCCACTACTACTATTATTAGCCTATAATGGAAATGAAATATGCATTTTGTTTGCTGCACACCCAACAGGACTCATTACTATAATTGTACATAAGTTCTTGCCTGTATGATAAATAATTACTTTGTGCACATGTTCTGTAGGAAATCTGCTGATTTACCCGAGATCCAGCACCGCTACCGAGAAAACAGGAGTCCGGTTGAGTCCACTTTAATTTCTTTTAAATGTTTAATTTTGATTATAAAATGTTTGTTAAATTAGTTTAAATGTGGGCAGTATACATGTTAAAACGACATAAAATATGCTGCATTAAGAAATGTTCTCATCTGAAATAAAGATCGTAAACAAGTTGTGTCGTGTATTTGACAAAGTTTATGATTACTTTTATAGTTTTTTTTTATAGGACTGTAAGTTTGATTTGAGTCAAAATGATGTAGTAATTATTATTTACTAGTAGGTTCACTTTAGAACACGGTTTCAGGTTCTAAGCAGTTCTTGGGGAATTATCTAATAATTCTTTATTAATTACTAATGGGTTCCCAATATTTTGACTTTAGAATAGGCCTAACTGTTTCAGGTTTGAAATTATTCCTGTAGAATTACTTGATAATTCTCTATTAATTACTAATTGGTTAACTGTATTTTCACTTTCCCTTAGTCCTTGCATTAAATACAGGAATTGAATGAATGGTAATGTGGTATATGCTGAGGAGGCACACATTGCAAGGCACTGGAGTGGTGGTCGGGTTCATATCAGAATCTAATTTCTTACAAAACACACTCACAAAACAATTAACTACACGGGCAAAACCTCTATAAAATATATTGCATTTATTAATATTGCATTTTCATACTACTACTACTACTATTACTGCTAATAACATTTATATAAAAGGGTTACAACTCAATGTAATCGTGTATGACTGTTCATTAGTAGTTCTTTCATAGTTATTTTTCTTGAACCTTAACTAGTAGATTATTTAATAGTATTAATTGTAGTCCTTCAGGAGATATGACAGAATACATTAGTTATTGATTAGCTAACTGTTACTTAACACAATCATAAAATTGTATTACATAGTGATTAGTTAACCCATCTTCCTTAGTAGTTAACAGTAGTGAGTTAAGTGTTAATGAATAATTACCTGATAGTTCTTCAATAATACTGCATAACTTATTAGTTATGCAGTAAGTAAGAAACAGTTTTCTAAAGTGTTACTGGCTGTAGCTGCATGCAAACCTAAGGGCCGTGTTTGAAACACTTGGAAACAAATGAGCCAGACAACCTGGCATTAGATATTTCAACCATTGTCCCTGGTGGGATTTTAACCTACAACCTTTTGTGCACCAACCTAGATCATTAAACACTAGGATACAACCACAATCCATATATTTAACTTGACTTAGAACAAATGGTTTTCTGATAAATAGCAGAAACTGATGCTTGCTTCACTGCAGCACAGCACTAAAACAACAATCCTCTTCCTAGCTATCACTTATTAAGCACTATTTCGTTATCATAACCCAGTTCCAAGCCTGCTGGCATATTAGATGAAGCATTAGACGAAGCACTGTGCCTTGGGCACTACAAATGTTCTTTTTGTTTTCTCATTTATCATGGTCATGTGGAGAGCTCTGGGCCTCTCAGTCTGTCTCTGTGTATTTAAGCAGAAGGACTGAGCATGAGCTTTGCCTGAGCTTCAAACCAATTTGAAAAAGCTTGATATGTATATAGTTCAAGTTGTTTGTGGTGACCTGATTCATTAGCAGGTCAACAATGTTATGCAAACATATCCAAGATTGTTTTGGCTTTTAAGAGGAAAAGCAAAGGACAAATGTAGTAGTATTCTTTGCAGTAACTTACCTCTCTGTTGGACAGCTGCAGTTGGTTGCGTAGCTCCTCCCTCTCTGTCTCAAAAGCCTTTCTTTCGTCTTCTCCGGTTTTCATTTCCTCCTCAATCTGTATTCAAACCAACATTATAATACTAGTATCTCTAAGTTTCAATAATATTTCAACAATAATATCAAATTATACATCAGATCTTTTAATACTGCTTTGCTAATTTTTAAATGGTTTTAAAGAAGGTGTATATAATCTTTGCAGGTGTTTTTTTCCTTGCCTTATATTTGTTTATGTTTTTCCCTTGGCTTATTTGCATTTAACGTTTACACTTTTCTCAGTTCATACATTCCCTGGCAACTAGAATCATGAAATCAGTGTCACAACATTCAGGTTGAGCTACAGGAACACTTTCTTGTAGAAAAATATTAATTAAATATTATATAACAATTTCCCACCCTTTACACTGTAACTTTTAGAATTAGCTCTACCAAAAATAAAATTTATATTATAGATTTATTCTAAACCATCTTTTTTTCTTTTCTTTTGTGGAACACAAGCCACAATTCTGAGCAGAACGTTGTTCATCTTTTAGAAGCACATAAGTTGTATTGACCACTTTTATGATGTTTTTATTGTGCTATTTTGTTCTTTTCAGAGTTTGAAAGCCCCTGGTTCATTACATGGAAGAGGGTGAACATTTTCCTTTTGTGTTCCATGGAAGAAAGAAAGTCATGTGGGAATGAAACAAAGGGTGAATAAATTATTTTTTATTTTTGGGTCAACTAAACATTTAAATAGGCCATTTTTAGCTTCTGTACCTTTAAGACTTTTATGCGACTGACTTATTATGATATGATGGCTAATCTCTGCATGTTCATAAGGGTGGGCCAAGTTTCTGAATGCTGAATATGCGTCATATGTTAATGTGATTCTGATTTCAGAATGACCCATTTTTGCAGCTTAGTTTCCATAATTGGTCTGAATGGATTTGGGCTTGGAGATTTGCATTGTGAATAATAATGTGTGTCTATAAAAATAGCACAAAGAAAATTATTTTGTCCCCTGTAACAATAAAGCCACACCAATATAGATGTGTAAACAAACAGATTATATATATTCTCATAAGATATTCATAAAATCCCATGCTCAGTCTCTGCCTGTTGTTATTGGAAAAAAGAAAATAAAAACTTTTGGCATTTAAATATTTCCAAATGAAATCAAATCAGAAAGTCAGTGCCGACTGCCCACCTTTCACACTAGTAGTAACAGCAGAAAATGAGAAGGTATGAAGACTTATTAGAAGACTTACTAGTGTGTCTGCAAGTTCACATGACAACTGCAGTCGAAATCTGCTCTCTTACCTGCTGCGTCTTCTTCTTCTCTGCATCCAGCATTGCGTGCGCTTGCCGCATCTCACTGGCATGTTTGCGTATCACTTCTTCTAGTGCTTTCCGAAGCTGCTCTTTCAGCCTTACTTTCTCTTCTTCCATCTTCTGCTGAACCTGTTTCTTCTCTTCTTCCAGCTCCTGTCTGTCATTCTTTCTTTCGCTCTCCACCTCCTTTTGAAGGCGTCCGATCTCCTCAGTGTGAGCTCGCTGCAGCTCCAGACGCATAGAGGATAGAGTATCTGCATGCTAAAACACACACACACACACATGGCTCTTAATGATATAAAACTGTAATCCTGTAGTTTCAAAAGAATGATACTACTTTAATCCTCTGGTGTGTCAGTTATGATGTTTTAAGATGTTCTAGGGGCTTGGCTGATCTTTCTCTGCATACAAACGCTTTTCAAAGAACATTTTAAGGTGTGCTTTACTTATTTGTATATGCGTGTGTGTCTGAGATGGCAGGCCTCATTTGGGATGTGATTTCACAGCATTTCACCCTGCGGTTAATGTGTTCTTGTTAGAGGTGCTGTAGAGAATAGTACAGGTGTTTAAAAACAGTAGCACATTGTACAATTCTTATCACAATTTTTCTGTCTGAGATGAATTTTAGGTACTGTAAAAGATTTCTTTCATTGGGTTATCAGTAAATATTAGAATTTTTTATCAGTATTGATTGATGTTGGATATTCTATTGTGCATGCTAATTTATCCTATTTTTACTTTTAGAGTACCTTTTCTGTCATCTAATGCTCTTTTAAATCCTTAAAACACTAATAATTTAAAAAGACTGTTAAATGTAATCTTCATAAATCACAGTCATTTTATAGTGTATTATTTTATTTGTGATGCTTAAATTCACTTGTAGTATTTAAATAAAAGAATTTTTGTTTTATTTTAATTTATTTAAACAAAAAGTATTGTTTTGCAAATATGCTATTAATCAGATATTACAGTATTTATTAATATTTTGAATGAGTTTTCGTTAAATTTTTTAGTTTTCATTTTAATTTTAGTTTAAGTTTTATTAATTTTGCGATGTGCTTTTGTCATTTTTATTTGTTTTTTAAGACTTCTATTTAACTTTAATTTATTTTTATTTCTGTTTTAATAATTTTTATTGCAGCTAGGTAATTTTTGGTTTCAGTTCAAGTTTTTTTTATCTAATATTTATATTTTATGTTATTTCTCGCTTTTTCCAATTAACGAAAATTATTTTTAATAATTTTAGTTATCAATATTAACACTGCATACACACCCCCAACTAAGGGCTAAAATAAAATCCTGAGTTTCTCATTGTAATTACGACAATGTGGTGCTGTTCATGTGCATTCAACTTATAAATACAATCCTTCAAACATGACTTGAGTGGCTTGCCTGTTTAAGCATGCGAGCGTGGTCATTGGATCGGCCACTGTTCTGAAACTCCAGCTCTTTGTTTCTAATGTTGAGACGACTGAGTTGAAACCTCAGCTCTTCCACTTCAGCAGAGACCCTCACCTGAGATGAACTCTGGCTCATTAACTCCTCTGCAGAAATGAGAAAGATAATGATTGGATCAAAGGAAGCAGAACAATCAGTGAACAAGCTGGTGATCTCAAGTGTCATATGACAAAAGCAATAATTTCAATAGAGATGTAAAAATCAACACTGGAACAATTAACATGTAAACGATGATTGCTACTAAAAAGGTAGTAGATGTTTATACTGTAATAAAGGCTTTTTATTTAACGTTAAATTACTAATCTAAAAAATAATACGCAAAAAGTGTGTGTTTAATCATTCCACGTAATCCTCTGTTTAAATTCTGTAAAAAGGCATTTTCCTACCCTCAGAGCAATTTAAGCTCGGAGTACCACAATTATGCTTTAGCTTTGTTTCCAGAGAAACAAGACAGATGCAGCGCAATGGAAAGGAACAGAATGCTCAGATCTCAAGACACATTTTTCAAATTTGAACTGTTTTGAACTTGACTGCGAAAACAGGGCACTTATGCTGGGAGACTGAAAAAAGAGATGTGACGCAAAAAAGGCAAAGACGTCCATCTGACACATGCCTGCGTGGACCAACAATTATAGAAATAGTACTGAAAAAACACTGAAAATAGGTCTTGTGTGAACGGCCCCCTAAATCTAGCTTGGACAGACTGACAAACTTGATTGTAAAGTGCATGTCTGTGGACTGTAGGCTTCTGTTCTGTGATATGGAAGTAAAACAAACCTATGGATACATTTATTTTTAAAGAAACTATTTATTTTGTCTATTCGGTTATTTATTAGACTCTCTTTGAAATATTTTCTACCAAATGTTGATTTTGAAATATTGAAGTAATCAGTTTAATTATTTAGCATATGTGATTAATTTGATTTCTAATGATGACAAATATAAGTACACAAGCCTTGAACTGATATGTGCTGTGAATGTGCACCTGACTTGCTCTGTAGCTCATTCTCTTGCAGTAATAATCGTTCTTTGGCTACAGCTAACTCCTCCTCTGCCTTCTTTGCCACAGCCTCAGCCTCGGTCACCCGGTGACGTCCATCCTCCAACTGCTCCTCCAGGTCCTGTAAGAGAAATGAGTAACATGAATCAGCATAACTATTACAATTGCTTATACTTATGCTGGGTATACACTATACAATTTTCCAAGTCGTCATGGCAGATCAGTGACTGGGGGTCACATATGACACATTTCATTAGGAAGAATCCCTGACCACTCTGTCTTGTGTAAAAAATGCATGCATGAGAAGTGATACAGGGATGTAAGACTATGACTCCTCCCCCTGAAATTTCCCTTTGCCCTTTATCTTGCTCTCTCATTGGCTGTAGGTTGTTGGTGATGACATTTCCGGTCAAAATACATTGCAAGTCACAGACAGGTCAAGCTATTCAGCCTGCTAAATGTTTCTTGGGCATAGGTATCGTATCAGCACTTCTCTCAGATCATGTCTTTAATTCACATATATCAATCGTCACTCAAGTTAAGGAGCACAGATTTTCCTCCGATTTCAGGCTTCTGTCCACGATCTACGGCCTAAAGTTGAGGATTACTGAAGAGAAAATATCATAGACTTGCACTGAAGGAAGTACTAAAACCTTCTGTTTTCTTCTTAACTGTTATTTTCTTCTTTTTTCTAACGTAAGAATAAAATTAAGAATATTTTGTATTCCTATTTTGTATTTCTTAAGAATGTTCTTTTTAGTTTTTTCTTCAAGATTCCTTTAGATCTGACAACCACCCTAGCAACACTCACACTTTCTGAAGAAACTAAAAAATGTAGTTGTCCATTATTCTGCTGGATCCTCTTATCGAATGATCCTGCAGCGGCGATGAACAACCATAACGGCATCATCTGTCAGGCCCATGACACCCAAGATGACTTTAATCAGTCGATTCTGGCCACCCCATGAACACTCTGAGCCCACGAACCTTTGATTACATCACAGCAGCTGCTCTGAGTTTGCAGATCTGAGGTGCCTCTGATTAATTTTCTGTGAAGGATGTCATGCCAAAGCAGAGAGGGTGTTACTCATCTCACTGGCATTTTTTAGGCACATCTAATGCGCATTAGCCGCAGCGTACTTAAAAAGCTGCATCAGAGACGGTGGAGTCAATGGTGCAAGCAACTCTTACTGATTTAATCACTTGGCTTTATCCTGTTCTAAATACTAAGTGTGACGACTTACTTTTGTGTCCCACTTAAAAAAAGCCTATGTTATTTTTTGCAGGTTCTGTGCAGACTTTGCTGTAGAAAAACCGACTACAGATCTGTGGGGTATTGTCTCAGACTGTTTAAGTCGGGTATGCCATCTGTTTCTACACAGCTGTGTGTGTCTGAGTGATGGTAATTTTGGGTGTTTGACTGATCCCTCTAATCTCTGTCTCAATTAGATTCGGAAGTGTCAGTCACAGCAGGAATTACTGCCCCCTTACACTGAGACGAATACCCCGCTGAAAGGTCAGTTACACATGGTCAGTGAAGTGAATTTATGTGAACTGTCTTGTAAAGCAATACTGTTTTGTGTGTACACAATGAGTGTTTTGTTTTTGCCATGCATAAATATATTCGCCACATACATCTTCATGAATTATTAGGCCTGGAAATCACAATTTTCAGTTTTTCCATGATAATAATGTAAGATGAGTTTGTTTGAAATTTTAAAAAGTTTCAAATTTTACATTAAATTTTTTTATATCATTTGTATTTCATTAAACCTAATTATTCTCGTATATATATACGGAGCCCACTGCTCCGGGTGTGTGTTCACAGTGTGTGTGTTCACTGCTGTGTGTGTGCACGTTGGATGGGTTAAATGCAGAGCACAAATTCCGCGTATGGGTCACCATACTTGGCAGTATGTCACTTCACTTCATATTAAAAAGAATTATGCACTAAAAAAGTACGTCTAATGGCCATAAATTGACACTTAAATGATATATATTATATATACTGTATATGGGTAAAATTTGTTTTACATTTTTATTAAATAAATAATACAAATTTAATGAAAAATAAGAAACCATAATAACTGTGGCCAAGACTGCTACTGGTGTTCATTCCAAAAATAAATAAATAAATAAAAATTAGAAAAATATATGACATTTTTATCCAATGCTATATATATAAATTGTATTTATTTTGTTTTATTCTAAAATATAAACAACGTAAATACAGATGACATTATGTTAGATTGTGTCGATTAACCTAAAATGGGCAAAAGTGGCAAAAGGTTCATTTTGGACCCTGTTGGACCCACATGTGTACCTCTACTCTCTCCTGAAGTTTGCTGCAGTGTCTGTTGCTCTCATTCAGTCTCTGTTCTTGAACCTCCAAGTCCGTCTCTGCTTTTCTCAGCCTCTGCTGAAGTGTTGCATTCTGGGACTTGCGGTTTTCTTGCTCTCTCTGGTGCCACTGATTGATATGTTCATTGAGGCTCTTTTGTAGTGTCTTCTCAGCTGCCTTTTGCTCCTCTCTCCTCTGTTCTTCCATCTCCTTCACTCTCTTCTTCCACTCCTCCACATCCCTCTTCCATTCCTTCTCCGCTCTTTCTTTCTCTTCCCTCAGAGCCTGTAGCTCCTTTCTTACCGTTTTCAACCTTTCTTCACACTCCTCCTCTACTCGTTGTCTTTCCTGTGACTCTCGATTCCTCTCCTCCATCTCTGTTTTCCTCTCCTCCTCCACTCTATGCATCTTCTCCTCCTCCTCTCGCTTTCTCTCTTCATCTCTGGCTCTCCGTAGCTCCTGGCACTCATTCTCCAAGCGCTTGTTTTCTTCCTGCGTTTGTTGCAGTAATTTGTGTTGGTTGTCTCTATCTGTCTGCAGATTCTGGAAGTCTCTGCGCAGATCTGATGTCTCCTGGGTTAACATGGCTATGCGCTCCGCATACTCTATTTCAGCCCTCTGTCCACGCTCCTCCACCTGAAATGGATACACATCCACACATCCTAAGATAATGAAGTGATTCTCTCCATGTTGCATTTAATATGCTCATAATGAGTCCATTTACAGAATACATATATGTATGTGTGACCATTTTTGTTTTTACTTCCTCTACGGTGGCCTGCAGCTCTAGAAGGCGTGTCCTCAGAATAGATGCTGACTCCTCCTCTTCTTCATCCTGACCTGTGGTTGGCTGGAGGCTGCCCTGCGTCTCCGTGGCAACACGGCGTAGCGACTGCAGAGTTGCCTCTTGCTCCTCATTCTTAGTGTTTAAAGAATATATCACCTATACATAAAACACACACACATAAATATAATTAAAACAGTTATACAGCTATACAGTTAAACACACATGGACCGCAAGACAAGGACTGCAGTATATTAATTTCATGCTCTTAAAAATAAAGGTTCTTTATTGGCATTTATGGTTCCATGTAGAACCTTTCCATGAACCTTTTCAATGCACAAAATATTCTTTACAGTGAAAAATGGTTCTTTAGATTATAAAATGTTCTTGGCACTAGGAAAAAAATTATTCTTTTAAGAACTGCTCACTGAAAGATTCTTTGGGGAAACAAAAATGGTTCTTTTGTTTCTGTGAAAAAAACCCTCTTGGAACTTTTATTTGTAAGAGTGTAGGTCCAGGCCTATAGCGCTAAACAAAGAGTCTTGTTTTCACTGATGAAATCTTTCACCTCTCTGATTGAATCAGTCATACACCCACAGTCTGCAGTTATTGAGCTGCAGTTTATCTAGTACATGTGTGTCTGTTTACGCTCTGCAGACATCTATGTTAACCTTCTATGAGTGCTTGTGATTGGTTGTGCACAGCTGTTCGACTGTGTTTGGCATTTTCACATTGGTGTCCCCTGGCATTTTTCAAGCATTAGAGGCATTAATCCCAAGTTTTTGTTTTGAGAATGCTTATATATCTTAGATAAATTATCTAACATGAAATTAAAACTTGAAAAAGTAAAACGTTTGGTCACACTTTAGAATAGGTAACACTTGTTAACTAATAACTAAGACTTTTCACTCAATAAATTCTTAATTTGCTGTTTAGTAATAGTTAGTAAGGTAGTTGTTAAATTTAGGTATTGGATAGGATTAGGGATGTAGAATAAGGCATTAATATGTGCTTAATTAGCGCTAATACATGGCTAATATTCTAGTAATATGCATGCTAATAAGCAACCAATAGATGTAACCGTAAAATAAAGTGTTACCAAACGTTTTAATTTAGGTCTGTCCCACTTCAGGATATCTCGACTTTATCCAACAATTTTGACATAATCTGTTGAATCGGTATAATAAGAAACCACAATTCCCAAGGCCCACTTCCCACATAATGTGCACAACTCAATAACCTAGTAATATATTCTCCACTACAAAAGAAAGTTACATTCTGTGACGTTCTCAAGTTCTCAAGAAAATATTAATTGACAATGAAAATATTCATTGTGTATACGTGTGTGTATATGTGTGTGTGTGTGTGCGTGTGTGTGTGTGCGTGTGTGTGTGTGTGTAACAGTAAAGCCCAACATTTGTTCCCAAGCCAACTTTAGTCCCTACTGAGTGGTAGTTTAATTTAGGCTAAATTTCCAACCCTGTTACCCATAGTGTATAGTTTTTCAGTTTAATTAACACAATATAATATAACTTTATTTAAAGCTCCAGTCCACAACTTTTGGTGCTCTAGTGGTTAATAAGCAGAACTGCGTGTGTCTTGAGGAAGAACACCGTTGCCGGAGCTACTTCTCTCTGTTTATGTCCAGTCACACAGGTACTGGGCTACTCCGCAGCAGTTCTGATTTTGTAAAAATAAAAAAGTACACACACCCACACCCACACACACAAAAGATTATTACCTGCATTATTTTTGTAACAGTTGAAAAAATTACAAAGTTCTTATTAAATGAACAGAAAATAAAATATCTACCCCTTTCACTGACCATTTGTCAAAAGGAAAAAAAAATTATATATATATATATATATATATATATATATATATATATATATATATATATATATATATATATATATATATATATATATATATATATATATATATATATATATATATATATATATATATATATAGATATTTATTTATTTATTTATTTATTTTTTGTACCCTGTTTGCAGAAAGTGTCGTTTCATCATAACACAGTGTAATCTGTGAGTAGCGTTTGTGTATTTGAGCCTGAATGTGTAGGCATATGAGAGAGTCCTAATATTATGTGTCACTTTGGCTATCCATCAATGTGTCCTACCCACAAGTCCCCATGCCTGGGGTGTCATCAGATTCCCAATGTCTCACTCATCCCTCCAGCGGGTCGTGTGTTACCATGACGCCTGACTGTCTGTCGTTAATCGCCACCACAGCAGAGCTGGACATTCCATATGATAAACTGCCAGGAAGTCACTGCCTCCTTCTCTTCACTCACCCGTCTCTCTCTCCCCACCTCTTTTCCTGTCCCCCTGTGTTTCTGTAAGCCGACCACGCTCTCTTTGTCTCTCTGTCTCTCTCTCTCCCTCTCTCTCTCTCTCTCTCTGTCCCCCGACATAACTTTTACCTTCGGTCTATTCCCTGCCTCTCTCTCTCTCTCTCTCTCTCTCTCTCTCTGTCTCTCTCTCTCTCTCTCTCAGTCCTTGAACATGAATTTACTGTTTTACGGTGCACAGAATAAAAGGGAAAGTGATGTCATATATCTGTACGTCTGAAAGTCTGCTAGATTTATATAGAGCAACAGCACTCATAACTTAACTAGCAGACCAGAATGGACTGGGACAGGGAGAAAATTGGGATAAACAGCAGATTATAGGAATTGATTTTTTTGTTTATATAAAATACTATTTTAAATAGAAAGTGCTGAAATACCTGTCTCTCTATATATTTGTCCTTGTTTTCATTCTCTGCAAATATGCCTCCCTGCCTGACTAAGATCCATACTAATGAAATCTGATACATGCCTTCCTTCTCCCTCCTTAACAAACACAAATGATAAAAGCATCTGTGTCTGTTTCTCTACCCATTTGTCCGCATTTCAAAAACTGCTTATAACAGCCATTTCTGACACGGCTAGTGAATTTATGGAGTCTGTGCATTTGCGTGTGTGAAGGCCTGTTTACACTAAGAACAATAACTATAAAGATAACTAAAACGATAACTATTTTAGCATCCACTGCAACACATGATAATATTCAGTTTTGTTTCTAAGCATGTGCCGGTTTAAAAGCTGTTTAAAGTCAAACAGATTCAGTCAATGTTTTTAACATATATCAGCTGGAAAAAAAAACATTCTGAAAGTGGTTCCAACAATACCATTCATCTGATCCGTTATCCTGTGGACTTCCTTATTTTCATATATTTAGAATGATTATTAAAACTTCATAGTTAGTCATCGTTATTATCATTAATGTGAATGACCCTTAGCTCTATAAAAGTCTGTTCAACATGACTGTTTAGCTACTGTGAGAAGCCTAACCACATTTTGCCTGTCTAACATTTGCAGCCTAGCCAAGCTTTTGACATTTTCTGGCCAAGAACTCCCCAAGTGGCCATCTGATATGTAAAATGACCAACCACTGTTTGTGTTGGTTTATCTGATATAGATGAACGGTTGTACAGGAAACAACTGTTTATTAATGGAAATTTGTGCAGACTTTGATATTACAATTTCTATTTACCCAAAAGTAAGAAGTGGGCTACTGTTTTTTTTTTTTTTTTCACAGATAGAAATTGGCTTGAATATTTAGTTTGCTTACTTCTACTGTATGTGCATCCAGCAGAACTCTGAACAACTTTCAAAGATCTGAAGCAACAAACATCACAAACATTTGGCAAATCCAATGATTAGTTATTCCTCACAAATGTTCATAATTTCAACCTGGTACCATTTAAATATCTGCCAGAATTATAAAAAGATGTAAAGTTTGGTTGCAGTCACTCAAAGCAAATAATGCATTCTCAAAAGCATTGTTAGCCAGCTCAGCTATGGTCGCAAATTCTGTCATTACATATATAGTTCAACAAATCAGTTTTACAAAATCATAGTTCCAATGCAAACTTCTTTGGTTGGAACTCAACCTAAGGTTAGAGGCATTGCAAGTATGAAATATGGACTTCAATATATCATGCTATTAAAGAAAAAAAGCAAGCTAATATTATACAGTACATTCTATATTTAATTCCATTTAAATTGTATATACATCGAAGTCTAAATATTTTAGCCTCAGCTTTAATCAGCACTGTTTTGAAGAGTCTGTATGTGCATAAATGTTTATGAGAATGAATCAAACATCAAGCACGAAAATGACAAATATAGTTAAGTAGTAATTTTTTACAACAGCAGCATCTCAAAAAATTACATTGTGTAAAAAGCTGCTGACTAAATGAACCATAAGTGTATGCCAATTACATGCTGCGTATTAACGCGTTGTTTGTGTAAATCTCACATTAATTGTGATTTTTGAATTGATTAATTAGCAAAAGTAATTTCTCCACCACCTGTGTTTAATGGAAATAATGACAGTCTAGTTGGTAAACTAAATGATGGAAGTGTGACCATGTTTAAAGTACAGTTTAAACAGTTATGACTGTTAATTTCTCAAAATTATGTAATAGTTAAGCTGTGAGTTACGTTGTTGTATGGGAAACACACCCCTGATTGGACCTTAAAGTTTTCAAACGTTTTTTAGCATTTAGTGTCATGCCACCCATGACATTCCCATCATGCTCTTATATTAATAATAGACTGAAGTAGATCAAATCTCCTATGCTCCTGATTGGTAAAAATAGTGTGGCTTGGTGAGTAGTATTACTAAGCGTCACAAAGCTGAGCTGAATGTAGAGAGGGCATGACTCACACATCTGTTCGAATAGACACACACACAAACACACAGCTAAAGATAACTATTAGGAGTATGTTTACATGATGATAGAGAGAGGGAATCCACACAGAGGTGACATTCAAGCTCATACTCTCACATACACACTCATGCATGCATACACACGCACAGCATGGCAGGTTTGAATTTCGAGCCCTGACCTATTTTGTTTAGCAGTGGACCTTAGTCAGGGCAGACACCATTTTTTAATTTGACAAGAATAAAAATGAGGCTTTGAGGGACATACGTTCAGGCCGTTCATTAGCTTGCACTGTTGCATACCTGGGTATCAAACATACCAAAAATAAAAATGAAAAATGCTTTCCAAAAATCAAAAAAGTCCACAGAAAAGGCTTACATCCCCCACAGCCTTGTTTGCACTCTCAGTAAATATGGCATCTTCTCTATGGTCCATACTAATAAAACCTGATACATACTCTCTCAGATCCAATTAACAGATCCAAATGACTGTGTATGCATCAGCCATTAATAGTGTATAGATATTAAAGCCTTCAACCTCTGTTTTCACACTTTATAACTGGCCAAGAGGGTCATCATTTTTCACACAGCGACAGATATAGTTATCGCTATTGATTTTATCATACATCATCAAGGTGCAGTTTAACAAAAACACATAATTCAACTTAAAGTCCAAAGGTTGACAATTATAGGGAAGTTTGTGTAAATGCGTTTGTTTCTATTAAGAAGTTCTTTGTTGCTAAACTAAATTTTGTGCTCAATTACTTTTAATTTCATGTGTTCAGTGTGTGGGCTATGCTGTCGGTTGTTTGGTCTTTTGGTATTTTAATGTATGATTTTTTTTTTTTTAATCTAAAGTGACAAACAGTATTGTACATGTATATTTAAGTGCTCTATTCCAAGGCTATATAGAGAATACACGATTTTAAGCCTTATTTTAAGCCATATTTTTCTTTTACAGTCCCAATAAAGATGACCAAAAATCATAAGGGTTCAAAAACGTATAGGCCCAAATGACTATGTGTGTATTAGCTATTAATAGTGTGTAGATAATACATCCCTTAACCCTAATGTTTTTTTTTTTTAGTTATTCTTCATTGTCGGCCAAGAGGACAATCATTTTTCAGGCAGTGTCAGATAGAATTATGGCTATTGATTTTGTAATACATCATAGTGCAGTTCAACCAAAATGCATCATTCAAACTGAAATCCCATGTCCAGAAGTTGACATAAGGGGAGGTTTCTGTAAATGTGTTTGCATCTAGGAAGTTGTGTTTCGTCAATAATTTTATTTTTATTTTGTTCACATACAGTAAATTTAATGTGCTGTGAAACACATTGTTTGGTCACTTGGTATTTTAGAATATACTTTTTATCCAAAGTGACAATCAGTATTAATTGTCTACACTTTTCTATTACAGTCTTAAATGTAAATAAATAGTACATTATAAAGCTCCAAAAAAGTACTAAGACCCTCAGAAAAAGTATTACGGTGCCATCAGATACCTAGAAATGTCATGGCACTATAATACCTATGTAATTACAATATTCATGTATTGCCAATATTGACTATTTCCTGGGCACTATTCAAAAATGGTAGCTTTTAATAAATAACACTATTGCATTACAATATGGCCTAACAAACATAATTCCAGTGTGCATTTTTTGCTAGTGGAACCAACACAGAACTGAAACAAATATGGCTTAACTGAATTACTATGTAGAAGAGAACTGTCTGAACGAGTCTGTCGCGTTTGCCTCATCAATGTTATAAGCTTCTACGGGTCATAACAACTGGATGCTGCTTGCTTGTGAAGGGGTGGTTCTAATACACACATCTAAACCGGATCATAAATAAAGGCGCTGTTCTGCTGCCAGCGATCACGCACGGGTCAGATTATTTTAGATAAGCTATTAGCAGCGTGAACTTCAGTAGCCCGTCTTGAACTACATAAACTCCAAGAAAGCACATCTGCTACCAAACAACATCTATTGAAATCGTGACTGGTCTTGGATTACCCTCTGCCTGTTCTGCATCACCTGTAATGGAAGGACAGTGAAGCGACGCCGAGTGCATTAAAACACAACCCTGTTGCATTCCATGAAGAAAACACACACACACACACACCAGTGCGTCAGGCAGCATAAAATACTGATCATTTATATATATATAATTTACACTGACAACCATTAACATATAATTTATTAATATTATTATTACTGTCTTAAACTGTGCCTTTACAGGCTATGTAAATGATTTAGCTTAAAATATGCGCAGTAGGTAGCAAAAAGAGAAATTTGTATGTTTGCATATATATATATATATATATATATATATATATATATATATATTGTATGTATTGTATGTATATGTAGACACACATCTGCGGATGAGTGAACGGATCGATGTCTAGGAAACAGATAATTCAGATAAAGAGTCCCGTTAGTTGAGTATTAAAATCACGCGCTTACCTTTGTCAGCTGCGCTATTTTCTTGCACATTTTCGTGTGCATTTGATAATCATACAGTTCCTGCTCTACATTCACATTGGGGATATCCGCAATAGCGGACCCGTTACATGCACCGCTGCCGCCGGGGGGTTGGTTCATCTTCCCACAGCTGGAAGCCATGATAACCCGTTAGAGCACGCTGATCAATCACAAACTGGGCTGCGCAACACCCTGGTTGCCTCTACGTGATCCTGAAGGTAGAGTCCTTACGACAGCCGAAAGCATTGTGCATGCTGCAGCGACCGGCGAACACCCCCCGCTCCGCCGCGAAGCTGCCTCCGGTGATAATGCCATCGGCGCTCCCCGCGGGACACGACTCACTGACGGCATGTGCCCCCAGCCCGGACACCTGTCTCTCACCCGGGGCGTGACTACAGTCTTACATTACGAGTCACGGGTCACACTGCAGTGTAATCATGGCCCCTCCCATCAACGCCAACACGCCCAAGAGCACAACAAAACACAAGCTCGCGCAATCTCCACACTCATTAACTTAGTATAGTGTATAAAGATTGTTATGAACAAAACAAAAATAAATGGATTTTCTGTGTCCCCGAGCAGTAGAGGACGAAGGCCAGGTAAATTTTAAAGGTAGAAAATTACTTGCGTAAGCTATTTCAAATAAATGTGAAGGGTAAAATCCTCATACACTGAACCGTATTTCATTATAACCAAGATATATGCATAATGGAAATGTATATAGGGCTATGCTATACTGTCAATATTCATGCTTGCGTCACATGATCATAAATGTGCTTTGCTGCCTTCAGATGAGTTGAGCTACCTAAAATCTGATCTACCTTCTCAGGATTGCCTGTCAGTGAAAATAATAAATAAACATTGATTTATTCTATTCTTTCTCAGGTGTTTGTAATTACAGGATGAATCCATTTTATTTAATCATTGTAAAGACATTTCTTTGCCAGGCTCCAATAAACTAATTAATCAAATTAAACATATATTAATTAATGCACAAAGACCTCCAGTGAGACAAAACCACGTCCTGAGATTTGAAACGAGAGCTTCTAAACAGATTTGAACGCTGCTCTTACGCCCCCTGGAGGATAACCTACGTATTTAGAAAATTCAAGCGTTTCTATCAGGTTTGTATTCATTGGCCACAGCTGGCTATGATTGACAGCCAGAGGCGGGGCTAGGTTACTCTCTCGAGAGGACGTTTTGAAAAGTGGCGCTTTCGCCGTTATTCAATAGAGGAGGTTCAAAAGCGATTAGCAGCAGGTATGACACGGTTTAAATCTATTTCACTAATATCTTGGTTTTAAACTAAGTATTTCACACAGTCACTAACAAGTACGAATGGTTAACTTTAATTTGTTTCAATGATACTTGTTAGTTAGTTGGTCATGTTTTTGTGTTGATGCTAACTGTCGGGGCTAACAGTTGATCATTTCGCACAAACAAGCTTCTGTTTGACATTTAACTCTTTAATTATTTTATTTGTTTTGATTAGTTTGGGAAAACATCGTGTTGTGTCGTATATGCTAGGTCATTTAATGAATAACTCTTTATTTAGATCATTAAAAGCGTCCGATGAGACGAGGAAAGATCAGGTAACGTTAACGCTAATGATTCTGCTAATGATTTGGGTTTGTGTTTTAGTAACATCAGCATGTCTGGAGACCGTGATCTGGAGATTGAAGAGGCTTTCCGGCGAGCACAGAAAGCTCATAATAACAAGGCCAAACTTGTTGCCAGTTTGAAGAACAGATATAATAAGGTACAGAAGATTTACACACAATGATACACCACCGTTCAACATTTGGGAATCAGTTTTTTAAAATGGTTATATATTCAAGAAAGCTGCATTACATTGATTACATTTTTACATTTTTTTTTCTGTCCATTTAAGAATACTGATAGAATGCGTCACAGTTTCCACAAAAAAACAACTTTTTTTCAGCATTGATAAGCAATGTTTTTTGTGCACCAAATTAGGTTAATTTCTGACATGTAATAAAGCACAGTTTTAACAGTTTTGTTTGTGTTCCCCATAATACTATCTATATAATTTTGTAATTCTTTTAAGTGCTAAAGAATTAGAAAAAAGAGATTTCTGATTGATAAATTTATCTGATTAATATGCAAGTTAACAAGTATAATAATCACAAGAATAATTGGCTAATGTATGCCTCATTTTCCAAACGCTTAATTATTAACTCTCATAATAAGAAACCATATTACACATTCATGAAGTAAAAGAAAGTAGCACAACAATTTTAATTTATAAATTAATTTGTCATGTATAAAAATAAATCTTCCACCATAACCCCTTTGAGCATTGCATGCCAGAAAATATGAATGGCTGATGAAAATTCAGCTTTGCCATCCCAAGAATAAATAACATAAAAAAAAAAAAACATTTTAAATTGTAATGTTTCACAATATACATTTTTCCTGTAAGTGTATAGGCGTTTTACCCAGCATTGCTGTCTAATACATTGGAAAAAAACGTCAATGTATTAGATCTATTTTAGACATTAAAACAGATGTAGTATAGATTGTTCTGTTCTGTGTGTAGTTGGAAGATAAGACCGAATTCCATGAGGAGTTCATCCGCTGCCTGAAGTATGCCATGATCATTTACACCCGGGAGCCAGCAGTGGAGAATGTCATTGATTTTGTCTCAAAATTTGCTGCTAGTTTTGAAACTCCTGTTAATGAGGATGCTGAAGAGGAGGAGGAAGATGAGAATGAGTTTTTGAACTTCCTGTTCAACTTCCTGTTAGAGGTAGTGTCTCTCACACAGGCATTTAGCCTGAGAAAAAGCACACTGAAGAGCATATCTTATCATAGAGCTACTTGTTTACATAAGATTTCTTCTCATTTATCATCTTTTTTCTCCCTCAGTCTCATGGTGCGAACAGCCATGCCGTGCGGTTTCGTGTTTGTCAGCTGGTGAATAAGTTGCTGGGTAGTCTAAGTGAGAATGCTCAGATTGATGATGATCTATGTGATAGAATCCATGAGGCCATGCTGGTCAGAGTCACAGACAAATACCCTAATGTCAGGATTCAGGCAGCGCTGGCCATGGCCAGACTCCAGGACCCCAGTAACTCGGACTGCCCCACTATTAAAGGTACTCGAAAACATGCTCTTACTTGAAACTAAAGGACATTGAGCTACAGTCCATCCTTAACATGTAAAAACGTTCATTATTGATCTATGACTCTTCAAGGAATATTAATTAAAAGGTAAAAATGATAAAAGTGATTAATTCTGTGTTTTTAGCTTATGTTCTGCTTTTGGAAAATGACTCAAACCTTGAGGTTCGGCGTGCTGCGCTGTCTTGCCTTGCTCCCTCTGCCTCTACACTTCCTAAAATCTACAAGCGTACCCGGGATGTCAAAGAGACAGTCAGGAAACTTGCTTATCAGGTGAAATTGTCAACACAAAAACTGACTAACCAGCTGTTAAAGGGATAGTTTACCTCAATATTAAAATCCTGTCATTTACTCTCCCTTATGCTGTTCAATCCTGTATGATTTTCTTTTTTTGAATGGTATTGTACACTATAAGTTCAAATGTAATGTGTGTTTGTTTGTTCATGTATGTGTGTTAGGTACTGGCAGAGAAAGTGCATATTCGAGCACTGAGCATTGCTCAGAGAGTCCGTCTATTGCATGAAGGACTCAGTGACTCTGCAGGTAAGGAAGTACAGTGTTTGTTGAGCCAACTGTCAGAGAATCCAATTGTGCACGTATTACAGTTCATGTGCATCTCAACAACAAGGTCCTCCAAGTCTATGCACAAACAAGTTGTTTACAAGCTGATGACTGGGTCATTAAAGACTCGAGGGAAACGCACCATTGTGTCTTCCATTTCGAATCCCTTTTACTGTGAAAAGTATCAGACAAGACATGTTTAATAGAAATATTTGGGAAAGACTCATCTGAATGCATCTTAGAAGTTTTGTGTTGTTAATCTTATATAGTTTTGTAAATTGCGTATCTTATATGTGACCCTGGACCACAAAACCAGTCTTAAGTCGCTGGGGTATATTTATAGCAATAGCCAAAAATACATTGTATGGGTCAAAATTATTGATTTTTCTTTTATGCCAAAAATCATTAGGACATTAAGTAAAGATCATGTTCCATGAAGATATTTTGTAAATTTCCTACTGTAAATATCAACTTAATTTTTGATTAGTAATATGCATTGCTAAGAACTTAATTTGGACAGCTTTAAAGGCGATTTTTCTCAGTTTTTTTTTATTTTTTGCAAAATTATTTTTCAAATTCCAGATGTTCAAATAGTTGTATCTCGGCCAAATATTGTCCAATCCATATATCAATGGAAAGCTTATATATTCAGCTTTCAGATGATGTGTAAATCTCAATTTAAAAAAAACTGACCTTTTGTGATCCAGTGTCACATATTGCTCTGTGCTTGCCAACAAATAGCCATGTTGCTGACAGGACGGTTAAAGTGAATAAAACACATCATGTCTATCTCCCTCAGACTCGGTGAAGGAGGTCGTCAAGACCTATTTGCTGCCTGCTTGGCTTCGCTTGCTACAAGGAGATGTTTTGCAGTTGCTGCACAGACTGGATGTGGAGAACTGTGCAGAAACTGCAGTTACTACCTTACATGCCATATTTTCCATGGCAACAAGCCCTGATGAACTCCTGCAGAATGGTGTCAGGCTGGATGAGAGGTCAGTTACTTGAACCCAAAAACTGCAACAAGCGTAATTCAGTGACTGCAGCTTTGTGGCATAAATCAAACTATCTACAAGTGCCTGCATTTTGTGTATTCATTTGGAATTTGAGAAGTTTTATGGAAATATGAAAATTTGAATATTTTGGGGCTTATTTCATCATTCTTTGATTTCACCTAGAAGCATTGTATTATATACATTTTGCTAGTTTTTCCGATATTTGCCATTTTGAAAAGTCTTCAGATCTTGGGCCTTCTAGTCAGTACTAGCTATTATAAAAAATCTGTATCCGTGCTATAGATGAGAACGTGTAAGAGATAATAAGAGAGATTCTTATTTTGTTCATTTAAAAAAAGTATGTAATATTTACAAAAGTGTTAGTTCACCCAAAGTCCTTTTCAAGGAAGTTTGTTCACTCGGCAACCATATTTGCAATGCATCCGGGCAGCTCGAACAAGACCAAGTCCTATCTAAATGAATGGGGGAATCCTGAAATCTCAACAACTGCTTGCTGAACTCGCAATTAAATTACATAATTCAAATGAGCAACAAAATCTGAAATGAACTGCCACATGAATGTTGTTTCTTATGCTCAAATAGCATTCAAAAAGCTTATTTTTCAGGCTAGATCAGCCAATGCGCATGCGCAGTTATAATGCGCTCAAGATGCATGCATGCGTATCGGCTGGTCCAGCCTCAGGTTTCTATGGGAACCAGAGCTTCTAACGGCCGCTGCAGTGATGCATTAGGTGTGTTCGACTTGAAGCGTAGTACCAAAGTACCACGAGAGTGATAAGAGAGCAGATGGATCCTTATGCTTTCGAATCGCTCTCGCTGTACTTTGTCATACACTGATCATTCTGTGCAGCGCCGCTTCAAGTCGAACACATTTAATGACTTTACCAATCAGCAATTGGCTCTTTCATTTAGAATGTCTTTGTATTTCTATAGCCTTTGGTTCACCTAAGCAAAATTAATTAATGTCTTTGACAATTTTTAACATTAGTCTTATTGTAGGTATATGTCTCTCTGTACAGGAAATTAATTCCTGTGGACTTCCTAACATGTGAAAATGTGTTGTACTGGAGAGCGTTGTGCGAGTTTGTCAAGAGTAAAGGAAATGAGGGTGAGGAACTACTGGAGCAGTTACTCCCTGAGGCGGCCATATTTGCTGAGTATCTGTACAGGTGATTGCACTCTACAAGAAACTTAAGTGTAACCCTTTTAAATGGGCTAATTTAATTTCTTCCACTTTTTTTTTTTTTTTTTTTTTTTTTTTTTTTTTTTTCTTCTGAATTCAGTTTAACCGTTAAACAATTGCAAATGTAAACCCGGCTAAATAAGGAAGCATTTTTGTTTCAGTTATCTAAGGAGTGTTACTCTGCTGTCTGAGGAGCAGAAAGCTGATATGACACAGCTTGAGATGGCAATGACCCAAGAGTTCGTTGGACAGCAGCTGATTATGCTAGTTGGGTGTCTGGACTCTTCTGAAGAAGGGGGCAGGTCTGAGTTATCAATACGTCTCTTACTAATCAGTGCAGATCAAACATTTTATAAAATGAGTGTCTTTAGTTCCTGAGTGTCAAGTACTTTTTTTTTTTTTTTTTTTTTTTTTGTCTCTGGTACAGACACACTTAAAAGGTAGATTTACTTTATGCTAAAGTTAATCATCCCATGAACTGTTCTAGGAAGCGCATGGTAGCAGTGCTACAGGAAATTCTTGTGATGCCCAGCACGCCCACCTCTCTGATTGGTCTGCTAGTGGAGAAACTGATTGGACTTCTGAGAGACGAGACACAGAAAATTCAGATGGTCAGTCTTTGTGTGACAATCAGACACTTAAAAAAAAAAATCAATGTAAGATTGTATCAGTTTATTCCTCTCAGATAGTTTTTCTTTGGCTGTGTCTACATCAGTGGTTCCCAACTCAAGTCCTGGGGAACCACTTCTCTGCACTTTTTTTTTTGTTTGTTTGTTTTGTTTTCCTTATTTTAGCACACCTGGGGCCCGTTTCAATAAGGAGGTTCAACCAACTCTGAGTTTAAACATGAACTCAGAGTTGACTTACTCTGAGACAGGAAACTCTGAGTTTTCGGTTACAAAACAGCTGAACTGAGTTAGTTTACTCAACTCTGAGTAGGTTGACTCCGAGTTAAGCGCGTGCACCATGACTATGAAAAGTCATGATCAGCGGAGCGCCGAAATTACGATTCACCATGGCAACAGCTCCCGCCAAAAAGACATCAGCGTGCGTACTTCCGTCAATGCATAACTTTAATTCTTAATAACTGCCAATAACTTAATAACTTTTATAATATCAGAGGGGAAAACCATAAATTATTGAACTAAAATGCATTTTAATGGTATCTCATGATCACAAAAAAAAACAAAAAAAAAACAAGAACGTGGCAGCAGCTAAAAAAACTATATAAAAGTATAAAAACACAATTAAATCAAGGTAAAGCTTTAAACATGAAAGGTTCATGGGTGTGGGCTACATGACTTTTGACATTAAATATCATTCAGTGTCTATTTCAATGCGCTGCAGCTTTTTTCACATAATTAAATATTCTCTAATCCAACCCGTTACATTTCTTAATTACAGTAATAAAATTAACTACTGACTTGTCGACAGCAAGAAGGCAGAGGCTCCCAAAAAGGGGGGAGAACCTGCACCTGCACCACTGACAGATGAAGAGGAGATGGTCAAGTATTGGAAGATTTCTAAAATCCAAAAGTAAAAAAAATAACTTTTTCTTTTGTATTAGGAAATAAAGATGACCAAAAATTTGTGACTAATTTGTTTATTTAACAGCTGTGGTGGTGGTTATGGCTTATACTACCCTTCCATCTGGCATCCTTCCATTCCATAAAGTAATCGGTTTCATTTTCAGAAGGGGTGATGGTTGGGATATGCTTGTCATCAGTGCATTCAAGCTTCCACACTGGAAGTCCTGAAGGAAATTCGGATTATTGGGTTACTTCCAGACGTCACAGAATGATGTTATCAAGTGAACATCATTTATCAGATCTGCCTCATTTAAACCAATTTTTATACCACTGACCTACAGTCCTGTGAAACCCCTCTTTGACGGATTTGTGCCCAGGAAAAAATTCTCAGAATGAGTGTGAGAGGGATGCACACTTTCCTTAGAATCTGCATACAGCGGACCTATAATGTGCTCTGCATCTCTGATGTTTTAAAGTGCATTTTTCTTATTTTGCAAATTATCTTCCAATAGGGTAAGAAATTAAAAGTATTCTTGTTTCCGTTTGCATTAAGATTTTTTCTTACCCTATGGCGGACAATTTTACTTGTTTTATGTAAAAGACACTTAAAAGGAAAATCCCCCAGGAAAAAAGACTAAATATAGACAATTATATAAGATGCATATTAAGAATTTTTTATATTTGTACTTGAAATAAGACAAAAATACTTAGTAAGATAATTTATTTTGCAGCGTGAATGAATAAGGTATTTAAACTTCGCTAACACTATAAAAAGGGGGAGGAGACCGAAAGAAACTCTGGGTTTACCAAAGAAAACCTGCTCCCGACCAGATTAGGTTCACGGAGTAAGTTACTACGGTAACTGACTCTGAATATAAGTTACTTCTCTTTCAGAAACGGGCTTGACTTACCCTGCTTTCTCGGGTTTGACAAACCTCCCATTTTGAAACCGAAAACCCAGAGTTTCCCTGATTTCAGGGTTAACATACTCAGAGTTTTCACTTAACCTCCTTTCTGAAATGGGCCCCTGGGGCCTGTTTCATAAAACAAGTTTACCAAATAAGCCAGACTTATTGTCAGTTGATTTGGTTCAAAATAAGTCGGACTAACTGAAATAAACCTGGCCTATTTGGTAAACTTGTTTTATGAAACAGCCCCCTGATTCAGATCATCAGTTCTTTCAGTGGGAGCTCTATGAACTGAACAGGGTGTGTCAGATAAGAGAGATGTACAAAATGTGCAGAGCAGGGGGTCCCTTGGACTGGGATTGAGGACTGGTCTACATGTAGGTCCAGTACATATCAACTATTTAAATAGACCTAAACTGAGTGCAAAAAAAAAAAAAAAAAATATATATATATATGGTTCAAGTGTTTGTCATGCACGCAACAAGATTAATCACTGGTAGATGGTTGAAAAAGTTGTAGTTGGTTGATTATGTAAATGTGGCCTTTTGAGATCTGCTCATTAATGCAGGAAAGTTCCTCTGCAGCAATTTGCTGACAGTTTGTTTTATGTGTATGATTATTTTAATCAGGTTGCTGAAATAATCTCTGATGTGAGAGAGCCCATTTTGCCCATCTCTGAACCTGTGGATGAGAATGAGAAACGCAGAAAACAAGTCAGAGTGAGTGACACTTCATACACCACTGTTGCTTAGTGACATCAACAACTTGCATTAGATTGGCCTCAATAAAATATTAAAATATTTTTCTATAGCTGGCAGAGGTGCGAGTGCAGATAATGGAGGCGACGCAGACTCTAGAAGAATGCATCAGCTGTCAGGACTTCAGTCGCGCAGCATGTGGAGAAGGTACAAATCATTTAAATACAATCACTCATACTTGTATGCATAACACTCTTAACTGTGATTTTAATAATAAGAAATGTTATTTGAACAACAAATCAGTATATTAGAATGATTTCTGAAGGACTATGTGACATTAAAAACTGGAGTAATTGCTGCTGAATGGCTGATTCACAAAGTAAATTCCTTTTTAAAATTCTATAAAAATAGAAATGTTATTTTGAATGGTAACAGTGTTTCACTGTATTACCGTTTTATCTGTATTTTTGATCCAATAAATGCAGTCTTGGTGTTGAGTATGAGACTTTTCAAAAAGCGTTAACAAATTTTACCTACTTTGTTGGAAATTAGTAATTTTCTTATTTGTCTAATTTAAAATTGTCTGCGTTTTTGTGGATGGGGTGTTGAATCAAATTTGTTCACTGTTAAACGTATCATATGATCATGAATTAATTGATAGCTAGTAGTCAACATTGCTTGCTCATTGTTGTAAATTAATATATTACAAGATGGAGTGTGAAATGGCCTGAGTCTTGGCTTCAAGTAATAGGTGAACATTTCTGAATAGTTGACACTGCCTTGCTATCTATATATATATATATATATATACATACACACACTTTTACAGACATTAAGTGCTGAATTTAAAAGGGACCTATTATGCAAAAATCACTTTTATAAGGTGTTTGAACACAGTTGTGTGGACGCAGTGTGTGAAAACAACCAGCCTATAATGTTAAAATCCACCAACTCATTTTTTTTAAACCAATAAATCATAAACGGTCTCTCCAAACGAGTTGTTTCAGATTCTCCCTCTGTTCATGTCACCTAGGGGAAGAAGTCCCGCCCATTTGTGACACACTCTGCCCTATTAGCATAAACAGCCCTGAGTGAAAAGCTGCGGTCCTCCATTACTGGAGTTATATACAATGTCAGCATCAAAGAGGCTTTACAAGTGTTGTGTTTTGGGATGCACTAATGAACACGAGTTGCCATAATCTCCTCTTATCTGAGCCGAGGACACTGGTTAAATTTAATTTTCGAAGGAAATATCCTGGAAAAAATCGGTAATGTCCCTATATGTTTAGGATTCAATGCCAACGCTTCCGCTCCAGACAAAGTAAGTATTGCGTGTTTGTTTTCCAAATTGCCTTTCTGAAATAGCTTCTTGGCACTCTGTAAGGCTAATTGCTAAAGCTATCACTGTCTCTGTCTGTTTTCACTGCTGCTGCCTTCATGTGCTGCCAGAATGATCGTGAATAGGAATGTGGTAATTAAAAGTTGCATATGAAAACAATGTGAGTCAATCGCTTGAAGTTGTCAATCTCATAATCAGAAGTGGGACATCTAAAGTTTGATAGCATGAGACCAGCTATGCTATTTTTATCCCACCGTGCTCCCCATCTTTGTAATTTATAAACGCAAATTTATTATGTACAGTTTAATCAGATGACTGATTTTGAAACCAAGAACATTTTCTATAAAGAGAACAGGCTTTTGCTAATAGTGGAATGTTGATTTGCAAAGGCTAGCACTGCTAATGCCAGATCTTGAGCTCTTGAAACTCCACCCTCTTCTCCGGGAGCAACAGTTAATTTGCATTTAAAGCAACATGCTCAAATTCAGCGCTTCTTGGCTCATACCCTAAAAGGCCATTTTAACAAGCTAGAAAAAAAATGATGTGGGGTATATGGAGCTAAAACTTCACATGCGCTCTGGGGGCATCAGAGATTTATTTTACATCTTGTAAAAGGGGGCATAATAGGTCCCCTTTAAATATAATGCCACTTAATGTAATCTTATGTCATGTGTGTATTTTCCCCAGAGTGATCCAGAGACGTTGTTGAAGTGTCTGACGATGTGTGCTGAGTTGTTCAAGCAAATGAACATCAAGAGAGGAATCTGCCCTACCATGAATGCTCTTATAGAGTCACTGGTACAATACTCATAAAAGCACTCTCATCAATAGCCATTTCCTGCCATTCTGTGGTATAGGACGAGCCTGTGTCTGCATAGCACTTTTATCAGCCACTTTGGTTACTGAACTCTCAGCCCAAAATCAGTGCAATACTTAATTAGGGCTGCAGTTATAATATGACTTCAAAGTGATCTCTCAATTCTACTGTAGATACTGCCAAGTGTGTCCAACCCTAACCCTGCTGTGCGCAACATGGCTGTCATCTGTTTGGGAACGGCTGCTCTCCACAGTAAAGACATTGCCAACACACACCTTGTGCTACTCTTGCAGGTACTTGTAACACACTTGTTATAAAGATGAATAAATTCACTTTGTCCTAGTGGCTTAGAGGTAATTTACTTTTTGTTTAGATAGCACAACTAGATAAGCCTAAAATCAGGATCAGCGCGCTCCGAGCTCTCGTTGACCAGCTCCTGCTCAATGGCCTCAACATCTTGCAAGACAAGTCTGCTCCTATCTCACAAGCACCTGACTCAACAGACAACAGTAACGGACAGCCTGAACAACAAACTGAGGAGGAGAGTACTGTCCAGAGCATTCTGAAGATGCTCTCAGAATTTCTTGATAGTGAGGTACTGCCCATCCATTGTTATTGGTTATGCTACATTGGAATGTCGCTAACAGTAGTAAACCTGATATTCCCTGACAAAGCAGCTGAAACGGCAAGTGACAGTTGTGTTAAACGGTTTCTTGAACGAGAAACAAAATATAGATAGGGACTTGATTTTTGCTCAGTTGATTGGCAGTTTTTTGCTAATTGCTCTCATCGATACATTGAAACTTGTCTGGCTATAGACCAATTTGGAGTAGAAGTCAGTTACATCACTTGCATCAGCGCACGCATTGTCGTGGCAGAAAAACACTGGTAACAAGTGGAGGGAACCGGTTAAAATCCATGGAATAAGAGAAAAAAATGTGTTAGTCCTTTTGGATGTCAGAACTGGAATACAAATCATTGCTATAGAATACTGTTGTCATAGACGCCGTTTGAAGCTAAATGCAGATATTTTAATGGACAAACTATGGATCGAACCTGCTGTGATTACTAGGGCTGGGTAAAAAATATTGATTCTCCGATTTTAATCGATCTTCAGTTTAACGCAACGATATCGATTCGGGAAATCCCCGAATCGATTCTTAATGCAAGTGCTTCACATAAGAGGATATGAATATTCACCTCTCCTCCTGAAGGTGTCACATCTATAGATATACTTACCTGGCAGGGGAGACACCATGATCAAGAAGGCGGTTCACCCAGAACTAGGCTTGGCCACGGTGTGTGTGTTCACTGCTGTGTGTGTGCACGTTGGATGGGTTAAATGCAGAGCACGAATTCCGAGTATGGGTCACCATAGTTGGCTGAATGTCACTTCACTTATCTTTCGAATTGCTCCACTAAAAAAAACAACTGTGTGCACCCTATTATTAATGTAGATGTGTATTTCAGTAATAAACTTAAGTAGGAGAGTTTCAGTTACCAGCATTTATATCAAAATATGGATCCCATGTCTGCAAAACTAACATTTTAAATGAAATATTGATAGCTAATCGATATCGAATCGAAACCATAAGAATAAGAATCGAATCGCAGAATTGGTCACAATACCCAGCCCTAGTGATTACCCTAGCATAAATTTTAACAATGGCTCTAATATTCACAAATGCAGTTCATAAGGGACATATTTTATTAGCCCTACAGTAACATCATGAAATACTATTTTTAAACCTATAATTTTTACACATTTCATCTCAATTTATTGATTTATTTTTTTTCTCGCAAATGCAAGTTTTCATCTAGTTTGGACTTTATAAATCAATTTAACTCAATTGCGAGTTTGTCAATTCTAAGGAAAAAAGGCAGAAATGTGGGATATAAACTCATGATTCTGAGCCAGGAGGAAAAGAGAGAATGACAAGTTGATTTTTTTTTTTTTCTTGTCAGAATTTTTTTTTGGCAACTTGTTAAAGCTGATTGGCAGTCATTTTGAAAATGTGCCTAAATGGTGCTAAATGTACTGCAAATGCTGTACCAGATAAGATGTCATTATTTCAGATCTGTGAGCTCCGCACAGAGACAGCAGAGGGTCTGGCCAAGTTGATGTACTGTGGGAGAATTTTAAGTCCAAAGCTGCTGTCCCGTCTGGTTCTGCTGTGGTACAATCCTGTAACAGAGGATGACCAAAGACTACGCTATTGCCTGGGGGTATTCTTACAGCTGTATGCCCGGGACAGCAGGTATACATGTGGGGAGATTCTCCCATCCTTAAACCTAAATGTTTAGAGTGTAATTAAAGGGAAAGTTCATCCAAAAATGAAAATTGTCATTTCCCTTGCGTTGTTCTAAACTCTTAAGACTTTTATTTGTCTTTTGAAACAAGTATTTTTAATGGAACTTGAGAGGTTTGTCTCTCCATTGAAAGTCCATTCCACCAACACTTGCTTCTTAATTCATATGGATTATTTTAATGATCTCTACATGACCTTAAGTAGTTTAATTCAAGTCTTCTGAAGAAACCACTTCTCATGTTGAACCAGATTAATTTAGGCTTTTCACGTTTGTACATTGATCAAAACACTTGCATTAAAAAAAAATTAGATTTTCATTTTTGGGTGAGCTAATCCTGTAATGTAATGGCTGTTGCATGGTTGCACCATTATTGTGACCGCACAGACATGTATTTATATTTGTTGTACACTAGAACAAATCAAGAGTGTGTGGAGGAGAGTTTTTTACCAACCATGAGAACTCTGTTCAATGCTCCTGTGACATCTCCATTGTCTGAGGTAGACACATCCAACGTGGCTGAACTGTTTGTTGAACTAACACGAGCCAGTGCTCTTGTGCAACCTGCTACCATACAGGTACACTTGAATATACAATACAAACAATGCACGCTTACAAAAATAACAGCAATGGTTTCGGTTCAATGCACTTTAATCTGTTGGTATTAGGTAAATTATCAAACTTTTTTTTTTTTTTTTTGCAGGCTGTGTCTTTGCATGACTCTCTGGCAGTGCGTATTTGTAATGAAATCTTGAGGGACGTTTCTGCTCCTGAGGTGCGTCTGTACTGTAAAACTCTCAGCTGGCTGGAGATTAACACTGAATCTGGTCCTGCTAACAGTGAATTGCAACTCCTGTTAAAAGATATTTTAAAGGTACTTACATAGTTATGTCTCTCTTGTGAACTTATAAATGGTAGAAAAGAAGCAATGGGTAAAAGCAGGAGATTAAGCAGAAATTGATAAAATATTGTCAGAGATTAGATTGGCTTTAAGGTAAGCAATTATAAGTGATTGTTTCTCATGTGTGTGGGTTACAGGAAGTAAAAGATAAGTGCAGTAAAGGGGTTATTGAGAAGCTTTGTAACAAGCTAAATGGAGATCGCTGTTCCAAATCAGCCAGTAATCAGGATACAACTTTGCTTACCTTGGATGACAACACTGGAGGTACTAGCCAACACATTTTACCAGTCTTTATCCATCTAGCATAGACCGCATAGGCGAGTGTTCGTGGAGCTACTATGTAGTTTGAAAGAGGGGGAATAACTGTAGTAATTGTGCAGATTCATAATTCTTTATTAAACATAATTGTTTTTTAATTTTTGTTTTAATGTTATATTAAATTTTTTTTGCAAATGTGTAATATAACATTTATGAAATTCATTATTCTCAATTGATTGAATTAAAATATTTTATGTAAGCAACGCACGTATTGAAAAACCCCTTTAAAATCCATTCCCGGGGGCAGATTTTGGCCATTAATACACTAGGTCTCTGACACTGATAGTTGATTCTCTCTCAGGTTCAGTATAAAAATGGAAGTGGTTTTCTTATACCTGTAGTATTCAATGTATGTTACATTTAACAAAACTATCTGCATCCTTGCAGAGGTGAACAAAGAGGAGATCAAACCTAAACGTGCAAAAAGAGGTGGAGTTATTTAATTTGGTAAAATGCAACAATGAATCTTTCTCCTATGTGATTGTATTAACTTTCTGCTCTGTTTCAGGCCAGAAAAAAGCTTCCACTGCAAAGAATGGGAAGAAAGCCAGTAAAGCAGAGTTGTCCTCTGATGAAAGGTTGGTTTATTCTGCATTTTAACTAATGGTTTTGTTCATTTCAAATGTACATTTTTCATTTAGTAGGTTGCTTATGTTTTGTTCCATCTAATCTTTCTGTAGTGATGAAGAGAGTGTTCCTGAAGCACCTCCATCAGTGCGACCAAGTCGCCGTGCCAAGATTGCTGATTTGGATAAAACCAAGCAGGATCTGACTGCCCTTATGAACTAGGAGGCCAATGGTTCATAAGAGTGGATTACTTAAGAAGGTCCACTTTTGCCCCATTCCATCCTACAGTTTCTTTAGATTTCCCTGAGATTATATACTGTTTAATTTGAATACAAAGAGACTAATGTAACGGTTTAGTCTGACTATTTATAGTGTCAACCTGGATTAAGGTCTTGAATGTCAAAATGAATGTCACTTCTCAAGAGGTTATCTTTGGGTAGGAGTCATGTTAACATTCATTTACTTGCTGTTGTAAAAAAGTGCAAGAGCTAGTGAGCCAAACTATTCCCTTTTTATAATTTGCTATTTTAAGGAAACTGATCCTACTATAAAGAGTTGGTGTGTGTTAAAAATGGCTAATATTTTACAGTAACAAAACGCTTTCATTTGTATGCATTTTTTTGTCTAAATAAACCTGTAACACAATTAGGCAATCTGCTTGCAATAGCTTTTATTGTTCTAACGATTGAGATGACTTCTTTGAAGGCAAGTATAAAAACAGAGAAAATACAATGTGTACATAATTTGCATGTTTATGTACAACATATAGCACCAGGTAACAAGTTTACAGTGGCCAAAACTTCAATGGCAAATCTAAACATAAGACGATATACAGAAGGCCTTCTGACAATTATCATTAGCTTCAACTCCAGCATATGGTTGGCATAGGTATAAAGATATTATGCACCATATTTGTCTGTACATTTGCCACAGTTTTTGGATTACTCCAGCAGGTTGAATGGTTATTGAGGTCCTAAAGCAGTTGATGGAAACCTTTATGTTGGCACAGATGTACGTACAATTGTGTTCAAAATAATAGCAGTCCAACATCACTAACCAGATCAATCACTGTTTTTGAAACGGTAGAAATTATTTCTACATGGCAAATATTTTACTAGTAGGTGTGGTAGAGTAATAGAAAACCAACAGTCATGACATGCATGCTGTCGATTCTATGTAATTTAATCATTAATTGAAAAGGGCGTGTTCAAAATAATAGCAGTGGTGTCAAACAAGTGGCCCTTATTTAAGGACAAAGGCAGCAAATGTACTGTGCACTTCTCTCTGAAAATTTGAGTAAAATGGGTCATTCCATTTGTTCAAAAGAATACCGTACTTTGACTAAAAAGTTGATTAGAGAGGGGAAAACAAAGTGCAGAAAGTGATAGGCTGCTCGGGTAAAATGATATCAAATGCTTTAAAATGGCAACCAAAACCAGAAAGATGTGGAAGAAAATGGAAAGCTATAATTCGAATGGATTGAAGAATAGCCAAAATGGCAAAAACACAGCCAATGATCAGCTCCATGGTGATCAAAGAAAGTCTAAAGTTACCTGTGAGTACTGTAACAATTAGAAGACGCCTATGTGAAGCCAAGCTATCAGCAAGAAGCCCTCGCAAAGTCCCGTTGTTGAAAAAAATGGAGGTAACAATTTGCTAAAGAACACATTGACTGGCCTAAAGAGAAATGGCACAATATTTTATGGACTGAAGCAAGATTGTTCTTATTGGGTCTAGGGGACGCAGACAGTCAGACGACCCCCAAACACTGAATTCAAGCCACAGTACATTGTGAAGCATGGTGGCGCAAGCATCATGATATAGGGATGTTTCTCATACGTGTTGGGCCTATTTATTGCAGGGACCATGGAATCAGTTTGGGTACATTCAAATACTTGGAGGTTATGTTGCCTTATGTCAAAGAGAAAATGCCTTTAAAATTGGTGTTTCAACAAGACAACAACCCCAAACACACCAGTAAGCGAGCAGCATCTTGGTTCCAGACCAACAAGATTAACGTTATGGAGTGGCCAGCCCAATCTCCAGACCTTAATCCAATAGAAAACTTGTGGGGTGACATCAAAAATGCTGTTTCTGAGGCAAAACCAAGAAATGCAGAGGAATTGTGGTATGTAGTGCAATCGTCCTGGGCTGGAATATCTGTTCACAGGTGCCAGACTCCATGCAACACAGATGTGAAGCAGTTCTCAGAAACCGTGGCTATACTACGAAATGTTAGTTCAGTCATTCACAAGAAAGCTAAATCTTCATGCATTTTTCGGTTTATAAAGTAAATGTTTGACTTTGTAAAGAAAAATGCAGACACTGCAATTTTTTTTAACAGCCTAATATTCCTTTTGCTTTCTGTAAAGTAATAAATGTGCAAAAGTTTTCTTCATGTTTTGATTTAGAATGTGCAATGTTCCCAATGCATCTGTGTATTAAAGTAAAAGTTATAAGGAGTTTGAGCTTTACTCGCTTTAAACACGCTATTATTTTGAACACAACTGTATGTGTGAATAATTTCAGCAGTTTCAGAACAAACACCTCTAGCTGACAAGTATCCAGACAATGGTTTAAATCTAATAGAATAAACTAGGTGACAAACGAACAAACCAGTTTTGTGCATCTAAATACATCTAAGGTGGACTCAATGTAGCATTGACTAAACTTGTATTGCACTGATGCAAGCCAGTCTTGTTACAGGGAACTAAGCGGACATCAACGCCACAATAGGGCAATTTTAACCTTCTACATACTCGGGGGCAGGGGCACAGACTGGTAACAGCAGATGGAAACTAGAGCTAACAACACAGTATTTAAATAATTAACTAAACATACAGGCTGTATAACCAGTTACAATGTGGTTACAATGTTCTTGGTAGAGGTCTAAATGAATGACATGGTTACAGTGTTTATCAGTTTAGACCAATCTACCATACCTTACCAGTAGATTTCAGGAGGTAGGTGTCACATACTACAATAGATCACAAATTAAGATTTGCACAAGTTTTTGTACTTAAGAAACAATATGTGGAACATTTGCCTCTGGATCATGTTAAAAGCTTTTAATTTAAAAAGAAAGGAAAATAGAAACTTACATCTTTCTGAGAGCAAAACATTGCACCAAAAACACTACATTATAACAATGGTTTTAGTCGAGAATAAAACGGAAAAGGTAGCAGTTTGGGTTTGGTAGTGCAACGAGAACATGAACCTGGATGTAAATTAATGCTTAAATGATTTTACACAACTTGGCAAAGAGTCTAAATTCACAGGAGGTTTCCATAAATACAGGATAAGAGAAGATAAACTGAGACCCAAAAGGAGGAGACACTACCATCATTTTCAAATTCCAGAATGCATTGCAAGTACTTTTTAAGTGGGCAGTTTTTGTCTGACATTAACAGCACATAACTGAAGAATATTTTCCCAACTTAAAAAGATAAATGTTTAAAAACTGAAATATTCACAAAAATCCCATTTAAAGAGCTCTTACAGCACAAAAGATTATAAAGTGTAAAAAAAAAGTGAAATGAACGTCTTCTCCAGAATTACATAAAGTTTGCCTTAATGCTAAACTCTGCTATGAGATTTGGGCAAACAAAACAACAATGCTCTTGTAACCTTTGATTCTCCTTCATGTAACTAGATCTTCTCATGGTCTGCATCAAAAGTAAAATTCAAAGTAGATTTTAAAAGGTAAATAAAACATTTTACAAACATAAAAACACAAAATACGTTTAAATAGTGCAAACACGTGTCTTAAAGTTGTTTGTTTTTTGCTACATGACGCTTGCAGAGGTTGCATGTCATAATGCTTGTGATACTCAGCCAGACCACTGTTGAAAGGCACCGTATGATAATTCAAGAAAATGTCTTGCCCAAAAACTGGTCCCAAGTTATTTCAATGACCCTGAAAAGCACAAAATTGAAGATATTTAGATTTGTGTTTTCAAGTAAATACTGCATATACAGAATGTGCTGTTTTTAAACCCTTATCTGATTAAAAACAAGTGTACTTTTGAAAGCAGACCATTCTGGTACCATGCTACCAGAATCAATACAAAGTAAACACTGCAAAGGCAAAAAAAATCTAACTGTTCAATCTAATATCAAATAAAACATTCTGTACAGAAGCCAGAAACATACGTTATGCCAGTATGCAGCAGACAGGAGTGCTTGGTCAACACAACGGTCAGTTTGAACTTGGCATGGGCTGTTGCACTGGTCTGGCAGGAGCAAACCTCAGTACTACTGTCAGAGTGAGTTACATTCAAATATATCTTTATTAAACTGGATGGGTTATTATTCAGTTAAGTATAACTTCTCTTTAGTACAAAAAAAATATCTTTAAACTTGCTTTGCTAAGGATCCTCAAATGCAAATTATTTTGCTTTAAGAGAGCATCAATATATGTGTGTTGTTCTACTTTTTTATATGTATTCTCCATTTACTCAATTTATAATCAATCATTTATAACTATAGAATAATAATTGGAACCATTTATATACTAATTTCCTTGATTCATTAATTGATTAGTCATATAAATTATTCTTTTTATACTATTTTTCCATTGTTGTTCAGTCTTATGATTGTGTGGTTTAAAGGGATATTTGTCCTTGTGTACGAGATAAGAGAATGTGAAGCCGTAATTTTCCATTGCTAATGCTTGTGGTGTAGTAACACTTGTTGGATTTGTGTTTTTCATAAAAAGTCTCTGCATAGAAACATACACAACAAAGACTATTCAATAAACTCTGCTCCTTTTTTATCATCACTTCATCTCCTGCTTCTGCTCTTCCCTGGCTTTCTCAACTTCTTGGCTGATAGAAGACTGTTAATGCAGTTTTGAGTACCAGACAGGACTCGTTAACAGACTTTGGGTATTAGACCATTTTGGTGACTAGTTGTTCTAGTACAAAAGATTTTCTGACAGGACCTGGTGTCTGGTGCAAGATCAGATATTTCTGGCATGGAGGCATGATCTAACACTAGGATGCTCAAAACAGAGCTTTTGTAGCTAGAATGAATTTGCCCTCCGTACTTGCATAGAGTATGTTTCAGGCATAATGAAATGATGTTAAAAGATGACTTACCGAGCACAAAGTCACACCACCTTGATCCTAGAACACCCCTGCTGCTCCTTGATTGTCTGAGCATTTTTGTTGGGGGAGATGGACTTGTGCTCCAACTTTTCCGTTTGCCTCTTTTTCTTCCTCCCTTGCTCTGGCTTTTTGGGGATGAGTGCAGCTGTATTGGAAAGTTAACTCTACTGGGAGGTGTTCCTCCCACCAAAACATCACCATTCTCCTCTTGATCGGAGACATCATAGAGCTTTACTGTGCAAATGTTACATTCCTCTGTCGCTGACTTTGTGTTTGGCGAGTTGATCTTTTTCAGAAACACCCTGCACTCCTTTAGGGACTCTGGACTCCAAGCTTTGGAGCCGATTCTGTTTTGCTTTGAAATATTTTCAATTCCAATCATTTTCTGAGGAGTTTTGACTAGAAGGTTTAATGCATTTTGAACTTTCTTGACTGGTCTGGATGTCTTACCTACCAAGTTATGCATTTCTTTCCATAATTCTAGAGTCTCATCACCTGAAGTCCTTGTCCTCATCTGGTCACGAAACACTTTTTGTGCCATATCACCTGCTAATGTTATCCTAGATCTGGTTTTAAACCTTAGGCTCGCTCTAAGCAGAGCTGTTCTATAGACAATCCATGTGCTTCTAGACCAATACATTCGCTGCCTAACGTCATGCCTCTGTTTAAATGATGATGTATTAAAAAGCTTTCTCTTGGCTTGTGACCTTGTTGACTTGGACAGCATTTCTTGAGCTTGTTTGTGCATTGACGGACTCTTTGGGACAACTTTAGCAAATTTCTTGACATGTTTCCTGAGTCTGTCTGCTTGTGGACTTGGGCAAACTTTGCCTTTGCAATTGGGTCTGCTGAGGTTGTAGTGAAAGACATCCTTGGGATTTCTTGCAGTGGCCTTCTTTACAATAGCAAGGGACTGAGTTTCTGTGGACTGCATAAACCAAGTACAGAGCTTCTCCATATTATAGTTTTTCTCAAAAAGCATTTTGATGGCAGAAGCAGACTTCTTAGCAGAACCTCTGAGCTTCTCACAAGTTTTTGGTTTAAGATCTGATTTAATCTCTCCTGACTTTTTAGCTTCGAGGACATCTGATACCCAAGTGTTGGACATTAGTCTGATCCTCGTAGCTAACTCTTCATTTAAAGTTTCAGGTGATGCTGAGGTGGGCCACCACCTGAAGCCCTCATTTGATGAAAAAATTGAGTCCATCGAAATGGTAGAAAAACGAACAATGTCTTGTACGCAACTGACATTCTTGGTCCTCATGGAAAGTGCATTTTTTGGGAGCACTTTTTGCTCTTGTCTGTTCTTTTTATTCTGGTTGGACTCACAGCTAACCTTATTCAGCAGTAGTTTTCTTGACCTGCGAACCAATGCGCAGGATCTGGCAGTAGCGACAGAGTGGAGCAAATGAATGGAGGGTTTCCGTTCTCGAACAGAATGCCTCACTGGTATGAGCTGCCCTCTGGTATTCTGACTATGTTCTTTTGGTGCATTCACTATATCCTTGTGAATGACAGTAGGAATGCAGATTGTCTTCTGCTCTTTGGAAGGTTGAATATCAACGAGAAGAGTCTTTCTGAGCAGATGTGAATCTTTTGTGTCCCTTTTTATATGTATCTTTCTTTGCCTTGGTGACCCTGTGGTGACAGTGACAGAGATCCCAGAAATTTTGACTTTGGGAGGTCTTCCTGGTTTTCTTGACACTGCTGTGTCACTCTGTCTTTGACATTTGATGTTGCTGCTCGAAGAGACACATTTCCTGTCTTCAATCGGCATAACAAAATGGTGATCTTTAAGCAGTTCCTTGGTCATTTGATCATTACTACTAGACTTTCCAGAACATATTTTGTGCGTGCCATCATTTAATAGTTCAAAAACATGTTGCTGTTCTGGGATATTACTCGGATCTTCAGAAACTACTCTTTTTGCCCTTCTTGATCTTCCATACACTATGGTGATTTTTAGATTTTTGTTTCCATCATCCTTACAAGACACTTCTGTTGTCCTATGATTTATTGCACTGGAACACGTTCTACCAGTTGAACTCGAGTTTGTTGTTTTGGGTTTTGGAGGTCTGCCAATGGGACGTTTCACAGACTTCACAATATGTGGTCCTATTTTTTTGGGGCGCCCAGGACGCCTTTTTACAGGAGATGTTTGAAGTACAATTGGTAGTGTTTCTTGGATTTCATCTTCATTGTTTGAACAACTGGGCAATACTGCATCAAGTGAAACCACTTTTGGTGAGGTGCACTTGTTTCCACCATGTTCAACAGTTCTTCCTGGAGCTGATTCAAGGACTGAATCCTGGAAATGTTCATCGATGGCACTACCTGCCCACGAGGATTCCACACACGGATCAAACATCTCTCCATGGGAACTTGAGCCCGAGGCAGCTGCTTTGAGAGTATATTTTACACCATTTTCACCTGTCACAGAGGAAACAAACATGAGCTTTATTGGACTATCATATTTTAGTCCAGACAAGCTTGCTTTAGCTTCTTGTCCACTCTCAGTGGTAGTCAAGTTAGATATAGTTTCAGTAGGACTGTGTGCGTCAGTGTTTAGACTGTTGGTCTTATGGCGTTTGGATCTTTTTGATGGTGAAGTAGAATTCTGGCATGGTTTCCTTTTACTTGCACTCTCTTTATCATGATTCCTTCCATTATCTTTGTGCTCACATGGTGGCTCTTTTTTGTATGAAATCTCATCTTTTGATGAAGTTATGTTCTGTGGCACATCACGGTCTTCTTGTTTATCCTCAGTTTGAAAAGGCTGTTTGTCACATATATCACTTGGCCAGACAATTTCTTCTGTAGAGCCAAGTGCTGTTGAGGTACTGTCATTAGGGGAATGCTTGGTGAATATACTTTCTGCAAAACAGGCTGCAAAATACATTTTCCGTGGCTCAGTAACATAGGAAGAGAAACGCTGAGGTGGTACAATATTTCGTCTGGCTCTTCCAACTTGAACAGTCAGATTTTTCTCTTTATGAGTTTTTGCTTTTATCTTCCGGTCTCCATCTGTTGTTTGCAATTGTGCCCTTTCATCAAGAGGCAGTGGTTCTTCAAGACATACGTGTTGGGGTTGAGTTTCTTGGCTCTTTTGTTTATTCGGTGTCTCCTTAGTTGGTGCATGTATGGTTGAATTTTCTAAGGTATCTTTTACAGGGTTTGAGTCCACTGTCCTGGGTATTCTGTCCAACTTTCTATAATCAGATTTTTCAACAGTTTTTAAGGACCTCTCTCGCTCAAACCCTATATTCCTCTTAAAATATGATGGACTAAGTCTGGCCAGATCTCTCTTGATTTGTAAGCTTTGTCTTCTTGATGAAGGAAGATCAGGAGACTTGCTCATGGCAACTAACGATTCCAGTCTCTTACGGGAACGTGTCTGAGGGGATCGCTGTTCGGTGGCTACATGCTGTTGTAAAAGCTCATTAAGGTTGTAATCTTTGTCACTACTGTTGTGTAGCACAGTTGTTATAATCTCTGTCAAATGGGTGTCATCTGTCTTGGAGATTTGACTGGCATGGCTAAGAAGATTGTGTTCCTTCTCTGAAGGTTGGATACTTCTGAGCTTTTCAGTGACTCTTTCCATTAGATCTCCTATAAAAGACCCACACTGGTGGTCATTCTCCTTCTCTGCTTGTGTATGCAACAGTACAACCTTTTCACAACATTCATCAGGAGATCCCACACAAAGAGGAGTGTTTGAGTACAAAGCTGTATCTTCATCCTCGGTTCTGTGAGGTAGGAGAGACGGAGGTGCCATGTTTAATGACCTGCAGTCCTGAATTTGTAAGATACTGGACTTGACAGCTATTTTACAGTCCAGGTCCACTGGCTTTGGTGATAGTGGTGGTGGGGAGGGGCTCCGGCTTCCTTTACATCTATTGTGAGAGTTGTAATCACCCTGATGGGTGATTCGAGTTCCTCTTACATGAGAAATGTAGGCATGATCACCATTGTGCTGAAGGTGGCATGAGGGTAGTTTTGAGTGAGTACAACAAACAGTGGGGTTGGAACCAATATCTTGGCCAACACATGCCATTGATGTATTTTGGCAGGAATTTCCATGAATGTTCCTCAGACAGACGCATAGAGGAGAAAATGCACATGTTGGAAGTCTACAAGCTGTTCTGCAACAAATGCCAGCAGTTACTGAGCAGTCACTTAATGAAAGTATTGGGGCCTCATTAAGTGATTTTTTATCAGCATGGCAACAGAGAGATCCAGCCTTAAACTGTCTTCTGTGAGCATCCCGCAGTGTTACAGAGATGTTGTAATCTTCCTGCATGTCCTTTAAAATATGATAGAGTAGCAGTCTATGATGGGAACAAAGCGAACACAGGACCTTCTCCAACACAGTGACTCTCCAGACCACTGGAGCATTAGAACTTCTGTTCATTAGATCTTCCTTCTCCAGTCTGGACCGGTCTTCCACACTTGGCCCTAAAGAACTACATAAATAAATTGGGTTAATTATTACTCAATCACTGACATAATTAGCTTTTCATGAATGTGAGCTGAGCTACACCTCTCATCTCTTTATTTTTTACTCTGTTATGTGCAATACATTTGAATTGGATTAAAAGTAAAAAAAAAATCCTACCAAAAGACATATTCCACAATTATAAAGTTTGCATAGCTGTACTTAAAAGATTCAAGATTCAAGAGTTTTATTTGTCACATACACAATTATACAGAGTATAACCAGCAGTGAAATGTAGGTCAGGTCCGCTCCAAGGACAATGCAATTATAAAGTATACAAATATTAAGAGAAGAAAAGTAGAAAAAATAAAATAAAAGAATAAAATAAAAAGATAAGATAAAAAATATAAATATAAATGTGCAGGTCAGTATGTTGTTGACTTAAATAGTACTAAGAGGAATGTGCAAACTAATGTGCAAAAAAGTTGTACAGGGTATATAATAGCAGCAATATGAGGTAGAGAAAAATTATGAATAGCTTATTGATATGGTGATATTTACATGGAGTCAAGTGATGTTATGACACAGAGTTAGAGTTTAGGAGCCTGATGGCCTGGGGGAAGAAGCTCCTCCTAAGTCTCTCAGTTTTTGCCATCAGGCAACGGAAGCGCTTACCAGATGGAAGCAAAGTGAATAGACGGTTACCAGGGTGATTTGAGTCCTTGATTATTTTGACAGCTCTATTTTTGCAGCGTTTGAGGTAGATGTCCTGCAGAGAGGGGAGAGCAGACCCTGAGATGCGCTCAGCTAAGCGCACAACTCTCTGTAGTGCTTTGCAGTCCTGATTGGAGCTGTTTCCATACCACACTGAGATGCACTGAGTCAATACACTTTCTATGGTCCCTGAATAGAAAGTTTTCAGGATTGCTGGTGAGACCCTGAATTTCCTCAGCTGTCGCAGATGGTACAGTCTTTGCCTGGCTTTCTTAACCTGTGTTTGGATGTGTGTAGTCCAAGTCAGGTTCTCGGAGATGTTTACACCGAGGTACTTGAAGCTGCTCACCCTCTCCACAGGGGTCCCACTGATCATAAGAGGAGTGTAGGGCTGCTGCTGTCTCTTCCTAAAGTCCATGATCAGCTCTTTAGTTTTGCTCACATTCAGAGAGAGACAGTTGTCCTGGCACCATGATGTGAGTCTCTCTACCTCATCCAAGTATGCGGTCTCATCGTTGTTGGAGATGAGGCCCAGAACCACAGTATCATCAGCGAATTTGACAATAGATGTGGAGCTGTGAGAGGACACGCAGTCATGCGTGTAGAGAGAGTAGAGCAGGGGACTCAGGACACAGCCCTGTGGGGCTCCTATGTTCAGAGTGATGGAGTTTGAGGTGAACTGGCCAACTTTCACCACTTGAGGTCTGCCGGTGAGGAAGTCTTGAATCCAGTCACAGAGTGAGGAGTTTAGGCCGAGGTCTGTGAGTTTAGATGCCAGCTTGATGGGGACTATAGTGTTGAAAGCTGAGCTATAGTCAATGAATAGCAGCCTTACATAATTTCCATTGTTGCTATCCAAGTGTGTGAGGGAAGAGTGGAGAACGTGAGAAATGGCATCGCCGTGGATCTGTTTGGGCGATAGGCAAACTGAAGAGGGTCCAGAGTATCAGGGATGGAGGAGCAAATGTGGCTCTTTACAAGTCTCTCAAAAACCTTCATGACTATAGATGTGAGGGCAACTGGGCGATAGTCATTCAGGCAAGAGGGTTTATTGTTCTTTGGCACAGGGATAATGATGGATTTTTTGAATGAGGTGGGAACCACGGCGGTAGCAAGGGACTCATTAAAGATAGAAGTGAGCAAACCAGCGAGCTGATCGGCGCAGGACCTCAGAACACGGCCGATTATCCCATCAGGTCCGGCAGCTTTCCTGACGTTCACTTTCTTTAGCGCCCTCCGAACCTCATCCTCCGACACGGTGATTACAGGATCATCGCTGCTCTGCCTGTTGCTTCCTGACGCGCTGGTCGGCAGAAACGCGCTGGTCGGCAGAAACGCGCCGCCGCCATTGCCATCGAAGCGGCCGTAGAAGATGTTTAACTCGTCGGCCAGCAACGGATCTGCTCTCACCTCCGCGGAGGATTTGTTTCCGAAGTCACAGATGGTCCTCAGTCCCTGCCACATCCGTCGAGAGTCGTTGAGCTGGAAATGAGACTCAATTCTCTCTCTGTATCTGTGTTTGGCGGCTCTTACTGCGCGTCGGAGAGCATAGCACGATGCTTTGTACTCGTATTCCCAGACAGAAGAGCCTCATTGTAAGCGGCGGTGCGTGTGTTAACCGCGGCACGGATTGTTCTGTCCACCCACGGTTTCTGATTGGAGAATGTCCTTATCGTTATTGTTTCTGTAGCTTGCTCGGTTAGCGTGTTTACGAAGCTTAATGCTACATCCGTGAACTCGCTGACGTCAGAAGAACTCGCCCGGAACATGTCCCAGTCGACGTCATCAAGCGCCGCCTGCAGCATAGTCTCTGAGTGGGAGGACCAGCGCGTCACTACTCTCTGCACCGGAGGTTCCTGAACGAGCCTTTGTTTGTATCTCGGTGTTAGAAAGATGGCGGCATGGTCCGATTTGCCAAAAGCCGGTAGTGAGCGGGCTTTGTAGGCATCCTTGAACTGAGTGTAGCAATGATCCAGTGTGTTTGGTCCTCTAGTTGGACAGGATACATGTTGATAAAAGTTCGGCATGACCTGCTTGAGGTTGGCTTTGTTAAAGTCCCCCGCGATGATGAAGGCAGCGTCAGGATGTTTGTTAATGTAGCCGCTGAGCACATCGTGAAGCTTAGACAAAGCCAAGCCGGTGTCCGCCTGTGGTGGAATATACACGGCAGTAACAATGATCGATGAAAACTCCCGGGGCAGATAAAATGGGCGGCAGATAATGGAAAGATGTTCCAGATGAGGCGAGCAGGAACGTGACAGAATGGAGATATTCCTGGGATCACACCATTTCTTGTTGATCATGAAACATACTCCTCCACCCCTGGATTTACCGGCCTCTGCTGTTCTGTCCGTCCGAAAGACAGAGTAGTTATCACTCGGCATTACAGCAGTGTCCGGGACCGAGGACGAAAGCCACGTTTCTGACAAACAAAGGATGTTACAGTCCCTAATGTCCCGTTGGAAACTAATCCTGGCTCTAAGATCGTCCATCTTATTCTCCAAGGATTGGACATTAGCGAGGAGAATGCTTGGGAGAGGAGGACTGTGAGCCCTTTTCCTGAGTCTGACTCGAATTCCAGCGCGCTTCCTGCGGTGTTTCTTGATCCGTCGCCTCGGGGGGGTGTTGTTTATCTCCGCGTTCCCGAAGAATCTCCAGAGGCCACGCAGGATTCGTGGATAAAGTGTCCTGAAACAGGTTGGTGTAGCGGTTTCCAATGTCCAAAAGTGTTTATATGTTGTAGGTGATCAGTGCCGACGGGAGATGTGTAAAAAGAGAAAGTAAAACTAAGTAAAAAAGAAAGTTGAAGCAAAATCTCAGTGGAGCGACCCTAACGGCGTCCGAACACAGCGGCGCCATCTTGGTATATATCCAAGAGCACTCCTCATCTTGTTAAAGGCACCCCATGACACCGCATTGCATATGGTCATATATGCGCAGAATTAAAAATGTGTTAATGCCACAGATAAAGTAACATTCCACCTCTGTCAAGTTTATGCATGTATTAGAAATTTACAACAAAGTACAAACAACTCTGTACGTGGAACAATTTTTATTGGTAACTTGAAGGCAAAGGATGGCGATTGTAGCAACGCTTACACTCAGGACAACTATACAGAATATTTAATTATTTTAATCAAACCTGAATAATGTTGTTTCCTGATGAATCAATGTGTCTCTTGATAAAACCAATTACAAACCAACAACATTTGCAGACAATATGTCATCTATTTTCAATTAAAATAAAACTAGCCCAAGGGGTAACACAGATTTGTAAAGGATGGAGAGAAAAGTTAAGAGAACTTAAAAAGTATATAAATTGCACAGTTTTAAATGTAGGATATTAAAACACACTGGAGTAATATAGTAATATGCCTTCAGTATCTCCATCTTATTACAATTAAATTATTTCTTTGATTAACCTTACCCTAATCCTGAAATGTTATAAATGAGACCACACCAAATATATTTCAGACACAAATACATGCTTAAATAGCCATTTAGCTTTTAGTTTTCTCCCCATTTTAAAGTTGATCAAAACGTAATAAAGATTATATATATATATATCAATCTGCCTGGGATTAAAAAAAAAAAAGTTGCATATTGAGAAACATTACAGGACATGAAACTCACTTATGCATGCAAGTGCAGTAAAGCATTTCACATATCAATGTGCAAGAGCAACAAAGTGCTTCAACACAAAACTAACACAACATTTAAACTTCATATTCTGATTACATCGAAAGAAATAACACAAATACAATTAGATATTAGAATTAGAAGGAATAATACATACTCAATCATAGTGCAACAAATATGCATAAATAACTGATTGCAAAATGACTCATATCCTGCACCCGTTATGAATATGATATTACACATACTTGGAATACTTGGCCTAAATTGGTGATATTGATCTATTTAATGATCCATCTATAATCAAGCCAAACTGTTTTGAAAGGGAAAAAATGTTAAACCCAATTTAAATAATTTTATATTATGCCTTGATCTATAACCAGTCCTGAACATAAACTGTCCCCATAATATGGGAGAAAACTAATTGGCTTTGGATTAACCATATTTGATAAAGAATCCTAAGGGCCCTTATTTTGATATAAAATAACAGTTCTAAAACGATCATGCGCTATGTTTCAATAGGACTGTTACCCTGAGAATACAAATGTTTTTTGGACTGAAATTATACAGGACACAATATTAGGTATAATGAGAACAGAAAAGAGAAATAACAGATCAGCATTCCCCAAAGGGAGCCTAAAAGTATCCTATACAATGAAAATGAGAACGCAGCACTGACAATATACATGTATATGATTTAAATCTGCATGGCATTAACGCTTACATGACCACCCTTTACATTAAAAATGAAAATGTGCCTGTGACATATCTGTCCCCGAGAAAAAAAACTGAAAAATTTAAGTTACATTGGTAATTGTGGTAACAGTATATAAATCGGCAATACAGATTTTATATACGATCCACAGCCGTATATAAATACTTTCTTTTTTTTTTTTCAAAGATTTATGTAAAACTGCTACTGGCCTGCAAAATAACTGAGCAGTAGCTGTAAGAGCAGGCACTGTGTTGTCATTTTAAGAGCTGTGAAGAACATTCAGGGTGGCTTGATAAATGCTTCTAAATTAAAATTAAGAATATATCTGTAAATCTGTTCTCTCTCTTAAGGAAGAAGGGGAATTTAACTAAGGAACAACAAGAGGTAAACCATTTACAGAACATTCACAACACAAAGATAAACACATTAACTTTGCATATCGAAATGTTAATATTTCCAAAGCTTCAATCACAAAATTTACATTTCAGCTACACTTTGCAAAGCACTACAATAATACTTGTGAATCAGATAACTGAAAAAAGATGCCATTCAAAGTCAGTGTATGGCAATATTTTTCATAGCAAGTACCAAACAAAAACCTGTATCACAAGTATGTGTGCAACTTTTGTAAAGTGCAACTAAATATATTTCAACTATACAAGCTTCTAAATACAGTAAAAAAGAAAAAGTCCATGCTATAAATATGGATTTGGAGTTGAATTACCAGTATCATTAAATCAAGCATTTGTATTATAGGCCATTAAAAGTTATAGTAATCAGTAGCATGAACAAAACAACCAAGAGCAGCAAAACTATAATGTAAATGTAAAACTATAGACATAACTTGGACATAAAACAAAGCAATTCAGAGCAGCACTTGAATCAGGCTTTGCATTTCAGTCCCATGGTAAGTGCATCATGAAATACGAACAAGGAGAAATTCTGATCCAAGTTCAGCAGCACCCTACTCTGAACTGCTTCATTAATGGAGTGTGTACGTGGAGAGGCAAAATGACCCTGAACTGTTTTGGTTTCAGCAGACAGATAATGCAAAGATGTCTTTAGTTTGAGGAACAACACAACATTATAAAGAAGAAATTCAAATCTGAAAAGAGAATATTGAGTGAGGATTTCAGTAGTTCTAATTACTAAAAATGTAATCTATTGTTCAGTGTAAAACAAACATTCACTGAGACTGCCATCAAGCATTTTTTTTTTTCCTGTGCCTCATTCCGACCTGCGTTACATTGCATTTCCAACTCACCCCATATGATTTGCTAAGCAGATTTGCAGGGAAAAAATGGAAAGGGGCAAGATATAAAAAGAAAGCAATGTTGTGTGTGTGTGTGTGTATGTGTAATATATATATATATATATATATATATAAAAAAAACAAGTATTTGAACTTACCAAAAAAAAAACACTATCAGTGCAGAATGTGGGAAGTCTCATCCACAAAAAGCCTGAGATGGTCCTAGCTTTCACTCCAATGATCTGGCAACAGTCCAGATTGATGTACTTCATTAATACTGAAACTGATATATTACTTATGTTCTATAATAAACTAGCCAATAAGCTATTTACATAATAGTGTTGTTCCTTTGCTGGAGTGGAAACTCGTACCTATCTCTACCCATTGAATATAAGGATGGCCATCTCCCACTGGTGAGTTAAAAGAGACATTACAGTCATGCTGTCACCAGGCTGTCAAACAGACACCATAAAAAATACTGTTGATAGACTTCAAATGAAATGACCAGTCACTACAAAGACTAATTAGTGTGAAAACTGCATACAACAATCATTAAGCTGAGATTAGCTTATGTTTGAACAAAACCTGAATATTATATTTCTTAGTTTTAAAAGAGTAATTAACTTAAAAATCAACAGTGCTTTACAATATTTTAAATATATATTCATATAGATATCCACAGTGAAACCCCTGAATAGAATTTTTAAAGGCATGTTTTGTAACTTGATAAAATGTACCATTTAACCTGTGGTTGAGGATTCAAGTGTATCTTCCAAGTCTGAATGAGGTCCTGACTGCATGTTAAAAAAAAAAAAAAAAAAAAAAAAATCCACGTTGGCTGTACTTTAGGCGATGTTTAGTTAAAACCATCTCTAGGAAATAGTTGAGGTTTTGGTTTTGAGTTAAGACTGTTTGTAGGCAGTAGATGAGGCATTGGTTGTTGTCCCTGACTTTCCAGAGCCTGAGGTTGCTGCTTCAGCAAGGCGGAGCTTCTTTTTTGGTGGGGTCTTGAGCATGCCCGTTCGCTCTTTGACTTTGTACTCCAGGGTGCTGTGTGGCACCCCATAGACGCTCTGAGCTTTCGACACGCTCATCTTCCCACTAATCACCATGGCTATGGCCTCCTCCAGGATATCGTGGTCATATTGCCGATAACGGCCCCGCTTTTTCCGTGGCTGCTTGTCTCGACGGTCATCATCTCCGGAGTCAACCACACTTCCAGTGACGCTCCCGCCAATGCTCCCGTTCTTCATGTTCAGACACAGTGGAGGCAGGTCACCCTGGAGTAGACGTGACTCGAGGCCCGAGTGGCTTTCGATCAAGCCCTGTTTAGGGAGAATGGTCTTCAGTTTGTGGAAAGCAGTGGAGCCATCAGAGGCTTTGTTGTCTTGGTTTACAGCATCCACCAGGCCAGCCAGATCCAGCTGGGCTTTGGGCTGAGCACTGACGCGTACCTGAGGGATTCGGATGTGCACAGCTGGCCCAGTGGCAGGACTCCGAGGAGATGTGGCTGGCTCGGTACTGGCGAAAGGCCCATCGTTCTGCTCCCGTAGCTGCGAGACCATCCTCTGCAAGGTTAAATGGTGAAGGTATGACGAGGCAGTCACGGCTGCTGGGAAATTTAGCTCGGTGTGCTCTGGTGACATAAATTTGCATTTTCTTACTTCGGACTGCTCTGACTGCGAGCGAGCCCATGCTGCTACCTTCTGCAGGACGAGTCGAGTGTCATTGGTTGGGCACACTGCCTCTTTGCCCCTGCCGCCAAAAATCGATGGTTCCCCTGCCTTCCACTCTGGCAATAAGGCCTCTGTCTGAAACTGTAAGGTTTTCTGAGGTATCCCGTATAGTATGGCTGCTTTATGAATGTCCAGTGATCCAGACCGAATATCTTTCAAGGCTTTAGAGAGCAAACCTTCTACAAACTCAGAGCTGCGATCCAAATAGTCCTCTTTGATTGGTCTCCTAAGGGGAGGTGGGTAGGAGGATGAGAAACGAACGGGTGAGCGGACCAATGACAGGACGCACTCAGGGTCCACTCCTTTACTGCCTTGTCTTTTGGTAACATCACTCGCTTCTCAATTGTCTGTATAACACAAAGCCTTTGAGTTGTTTGGGTATATAACACTTTGTCTTTGGCCTTAGGTTGCAAACGATACTTCTTGGAAGGACAGTCTCTCGTCAATTGTGTGGAGAAAGACAAGGGCTTATGAGATTACTTCCAGTATCTTTGCAATGCAGATGCATTTTATAAGACTCAGGTATCTATTTCTCATGTGAAAATAGTATTGCATAAATCAACGAATAGATCAATACACAAATGAATAAATACAGGCGGTACAAAGGAACAAGTAAATACCCTGACTGCTGGCAAATGTGACGTTACCTTCCAACAAGTTAGAAAAGAGTCAACCCTTTGGCAGTGCAACAAAACAGCTACTAAATTATACATAAAACACATAAAATGAGGAGTAGAATTTGTTCACACAAAACAATCAGATAGGATACAAATGAATCAAAGATTCGGAAATAATATAAATATTTTCTGGAATAAATAGCTCATCAACATTACTGGGTCAAAATGTTACCATTTTGGTCCCAAACTTTTCTTTGGCTTTGGTAGGATGAAGATAAACAGTCAAGCACACAGCTTGGTAAACAAAACCTGAAGTACTCACCCTGAATCCTTTCTTTGAGTAGTTTCATTTTCTGCTGATGTGTTTTTCTTAGAGAGGTCAAGTACTCCAACTATGAGAAGGTAGTCCATGAAAAAACAGCAATTAATATCAAGTTTGAGAGAAATGCACAGGATCATTGCAAGTAATGAAATATTCACACACTCTGTAAATTCACCCTGTTTATCCAGAGTTGTGTACCTTTCAATGATAAGCATAATTAAAGTCAATAGATCAGACTCTCTGAATATTAACAGTGATCTAATATTGCAGAGCTACAAACTCCTGAATCTGGTCTGTTGAAGAGAAAACCGTTTTGATTTCCATAAAAAAAAAAAAACCTTGATTACCTTCCAGGGCCTGAGAAGCTCGGCTGATGGTGAGGTCCAGAGGCCCATCAGGATCCGGTTGATGAGGGAGAAGCTCAGAGGTGTCACTTAGGCCATTCAGGCCCTCGTGAGCCTGGCTTTTACACGCATACTCTAAGGCAAACCTCCAAATCATCTTGCGCATCAACTCCTGCGCCACCAACGGTATGCTGGAATCGCAGCTCTGAGGGAATTCTAAGAAATTGAAAAATACAAAACTAGTTGAAGATCTCATCAAATTGCTCCTTATGTAAAAACACATTTTCTACTTTTACTACATTTGTCAATACAAAACAATGCATTTCAAGAATTTAGAGTTGATTAACTGAACTTGCATCACGCATGCATGGTGTACAAGACAACAACCGTAACACAAATCTGAAATCTTGCTCTCTCTTTCTCTCCTCATCATACTTTTTTAGACGTGTACATACACAGGCTTTCACAATTTTTCCAACACCATGGGCCAAAACATGTAAAATATGACATGCAATATATTATTTAGCCATCGATAATCTGGTCCAACAAAACCACTTCTGCTCAAAAGAACCTTTAGGATGGAAGTATTTGGGGGGGGGGGGGGGCTATAATTACATGCCACCTATAATTACATGTTGCAATTATAGGTGGCCTTAATGCAATTATAAAAGTGCATAATATATTGATTATTAAATTAATATTTCTTCTGTAGAGCAGTGGATCTCAATTAGTTCTTCTTTACAACCCAGATGTGGCTCATTAAAGTACCAAATTTATGACCAAAATTGTTTATTGTACCAAGCCAAACAAAAATTAGACATTAAACAAGTTAATCAGATAATTTAGTCAGTGAATTCACTCTTTAAAGAATTTCTAAGACGGATTCAAACACATAATTCGTAGGTCTCATACGAGCTTTTCATAGCAGTACAGGAAACATTGCAGTGAAATGTTAACTGCTCATGGTGTAATATTAAAGAGATTTACCACCCAAAAATGAAAAATAAAACTATGGTTTATAATAGGGGTATGACCAAAGTCTTGGCAACACTGGCCCGGGCCAGCCAAAAAGAAAAGGGAGAGATGCAATAACAACAATCTACCGGAGACCACAACATCAATAGATGGCAGCGTTGACAAGCGCTTATGTGAGGGAGTTATGAGATATCCACAATTCTAACGCTAGTTTAAACAAGTTTAAAGACAGTGTTATCGGTCATAACTTCTGGCGAGGAATAGCAGCAACACTGGATGAAGATTTTTATCAAAGCAGGAATAGTTTGCTGCTCTGCTTGCTGATTAACTTTTGTAGCATGAATAAAGAATAATCAATATAGCTTATGCATACAATTTATAGTTTATGTGAAGATTGTTGCAAGTTAACGTATAAAAAGTTATATTTTTCAAAGCCTGTTAAATGTTAAAAATAGTATAACATTTAAATTATACTGTAATATTAAATGGCTATATGGGTGCAGCAGGCGCAGTGATATTACACAGCGCCTGAAAGTACAAACCCGAATCCAAAAAAGTTGGGACACTGTACAAATTGTGAATAAAAACAGAATGCAATGATGTGGAAGTTTCAAATTTCAATATTTTATTCAGAATACAACATAGATGACATATCAAATGTTTAAACTGAGAAATTGTATAATTGTAAGGGAAAAATAAGTTTGTTTTAAATTTCATGGCATCAACACATCTCAAAAAAGTTGGGACAAGGCCATGTTTACCACTGTGTGGCATCCCCTCTTCTTTTTATAACAGTCTGCAAACGTCTGGGGACTGAGGAGACAAGTTGCTCAACTTTAGGAATAGGAATGTTGTCCCAATCTTGTCTAATACAGGCTTCTAGTTGCTCAACTGTCTTAGGTCTTCTTTGTCGCATCTTCCTCTTTATGATGCGCCAAATGTTTTCTATGGGTGAAAGATCTGGACTGCAGGCTGGCCATTTCAGTACCCGGATCCTCCTTCTACGCAGCCATGATGTTGTAATTGATGCAGTATATGGTCTGGCATTGTAATGTTGGAAAATGCAAGGTCTTCCCTGGGAGCATATGTTGTTCTAGAACTTGGATATACCTTTCAGCATTGATGGTGCCTTTCCAGATGTGTAAGCTGCCCATGCCACACGCACTCATGCAACCCCATACCATCAGAGATGCAGGCTTCTGAACTGAGTGCTGATAACAACTTGGGTTGTCCTTGTCCTCTTTAGTCCGGATGACATGGCATCCCAATTTTCCAAAAAGAACTACAAATTTTGATTCGTCTGACCACAGAACAGTTTTCCACTTTGCCACAGTCCATTTTAAATAAGCCTTGGCCCAGAGAAAACGCCTGCGCATCTGGATCATGTTATATTTTTGACCTATAGAGTTTTAGCCGGCAACGGCGAATGGCACGGTGGATTGTGTTCACCGACAATGTTTTCTGGAAGTATTCCTGAGCCCATGTTGTGATTTCCATTACAGTAGCATTCCTGTATGTGATGCAGTGCCGTCTAAGGGCCCGAAGATCACGGACATCCAGTATGGTTTTCCGGCCTTGACCCTTATGCACAGAGATTGTTCCAGATTCTCTGAATCTTTGGATGATATTATGCACTGTAGATGATGATAACTTCAAACTCTTTGCAATTTTTCTCTGAGAAACTCCTTTCTGATATTGCTTCACTATTTTTCGCCGCAGCATTGGGGGAATTGGTGATCCTCTTGCCATCTTGACTTCTGAGAGACACTGCCATTCTGAGAGGCTCTTTTTATACCCAATCATGTTGCCAATTGACCTAATAAGTTGCAAATTGGTCCTCCAGCTGTTCCTTATATGTACATTTAACTTTTCCGGCCTCTTATTGCTACCTGTCCCAACTTTTTTGGAATGTGTAGCTCTCATGAAATCCAAAATGAGCCAATATTTGGCACGACATTTCAAAATGTCTCACTTTCAACATTTGATATGTTATCTATATTCTATTGTGAATAAAATATAAGTTTATGAGATTTGTAAATCATTGCATTCCTTTTTTTATTCGTAATCTGTACAGTGTCCCAACTTTTTTGGAATCGGGTTTGTACTTTTAGGCTCTGCGTAATATCATTGGGCCTGCTGCACCCATGGTACGGCAGCAAAGTTCCTTGATTATTACGCCGGAATGATAGTAGTTCCTAGCCATATTGGCCTAGAAAATCGCAGCTTTTCATTTTCCGTCTGTCTTAGTACACGATGTAACTACAGAAGAGTCAAGTTTTAAATAGGAAAGTTATTGAAACTCTTTGGTCATTTTTGAGCGAGATGCTAATGGTCTAATCCGATTCAATGATCTATGCTAAGCTAAGCTAAAAGTGCTACCGCCAGACCCGGAGATCGGCTGAATGGATTCACTGTTTAACTCTAGGGGGTTTTAAAATGAGCCTAGTTCCAAAAAAAAGTGGAGTGTTCCTTTAATACTGAATCATGCAGTGAAAGAACACACTCTAAATGCACACGTGCACTGTTTAACCCGCTTCCTCACCACATAGGCTAATGCAAGCGTGCACTCCGTAGGTGTTTTGTTTGGTTTTTGCAAAATACTCGATAGTGTCAAACTGCACATTGTTAAAACAACAATTACAATATTATCGCAGACGATATATATCGCACACCCCTAGTTCGAGTTCACAAAGTTCACTGCAGCTGCATCAACAATAAGTTAACGATTTAACCTTTTCACACGTGAGTTTAAAATATTCTAGCTGAGCCCCCAGCGTGAGTTTTTTCAGGCGACCGTTATTTTAGAATGTATAGCCTTATTGTTTCCATGGCGACGCGTCGTGCTTGTCATGTGACACACCGCAGCAACAATAGCGCTGTATGACACATGGATCGCTTTTACTTCGTTTTTTCCTTTTTTATTATTAATATTCACAAACACAAATATTCATAATATTGTGTGAAATATCTGATATTCCGATTCTCAAATATGTGCAAGTACATTTATTTTGGTATTACTTTTATAATGACCGTGTTAGTTGATCTATACCGGGTGATGGGCGCCGCCATGTTTGTTCGCGCTGAATCCGAGCTGTGGGAATAAGACCATGTAAATTCATCCTCTCTTCCCGAAAAACGTTAAAGTCTCCGGTTAAACTGGGAGAAGAGCAGAGTAAACTTTAAAGTTATCTACACAATCTGTATATGATATCAATAAAACATGCTGTCAGATTATATTTGTAAGGATCATTATTGCTGCTTCCATAGACATCAGCGTGTATTTTACAAACTATAAATGTATGGTTTTGCTAGTACTTATGTGTATTTAAATGTCTGAAACCTAAAATAAGCATTATATGGTTGAAAACACTGAATATTTGTGATAATATGACAAGCGCTCGGCAGCCAACGCGCGAAAGCAGATTTGAATTCAGCAGTTGATGATGTGACTCACTGAAGGTTCTAATCACACGGTGTGATCGTACGCTCCAGGGACCAGCCAAGGCTGATCACACCGTGTGATCGTACGCGTTAAAGGGTTAATAATGCTTTGTCTGGATATTTTATTTTGATTGTGTTTTCAAAACACTAACATGCAATAGTGAGGGGACGATGATACTGTTTCCTATGGAATGACATTAGCCAATCATAACAGTGGCCAATTACTGAGAAGCCTTATGGCGCTTTTCCACTGCATGGTATATGGTATGGCAGCTGAGATGCTTTTGTTGCTATGATTTGGAATATCCATGGCAGTAACATATTACTAGAATCTCATTTTGAATATTACTGAATATAAAAATGAAGTAACCAGCAATATTAACATTGTTGTTCAGTGTATTTATATCCAGTTATATATCCGGGAGGCCATGATGGTGAGTAAATGAAGAGATCATTTATTTACTTTTTTTGGTGTAGTATCTACTTAGAACTGGACACAACTAGAAATTTTTTTACAAATTTGGTTTCTAAATGTCTCTTGAATTTCAATGATTTTATGCACTTAGTAACAAATAATTCACACAAAACACATTGATATGTTAGATCTACTGTATGCAGTTGGTCCTAAAGTAACTGCAACCTAATATACTTGCTGCTGTCTGTGTCAATAATGCTAATCAAACAACAAAAGAGAAAATCACTTACTGCTCGACTGAAAAAAAAAAAGTACATTTCATTCATAGTGTTGTATTTTGCTTTATTCAATTTCTGAGTACTGTACCTCAAATACCTTGATATAATCTATCAGTTATAGTAATAAACACAAATAACCTATTTTCATTTCATTCTACTTTGGCACTCTTTATCTCATAATTAGACTGAGACTTTAGTTGGGTTTTCATAGGCAGGGTCTAGGGCTGGGCGATATATTGAGCGAGATTGTTATGCGCATCTCGTCAGTAAAGCCGGTTCCGTGATTAGTGGTAAATCTCCATCACCTGCTTTCAAATGGAGCAGCATTTAATACACAGAGCCGTAGATCACTGACAAGCTACGCAATATGGAGTTCTTTATCGAAGGCGATTCATCTGTGATAATGAACTCGATATTGCGTAGCTTGTCAGTGATCTACGGCTCTGTGTATTAAATGCTGCTCCATTTGAAAGCAGGTGATGTAGATTTACCGCTAATCACAGAACCGGCTTTACTGACGAGATGCACATGATCATTGCATACGATATATCGCCCAGCCCTAACAGGGTCACATATGTGTCTGGATGCTAGGCGCCAAGCTCAGCAGCTGCGCTACAGAAAGCTGACAGAAACACTGAAATAAAGATCTGTTGCTAGTGAAATGATACACTGCCTCATCTACAATGGAGGCGTCCCAAGTGGGGCTGGGTGATATGGCGAAAAATATTATCACAATGTTTATTTCTATATCATACAATATCGATAGTTATCACAAATTCATTTAGCATTAATGGGGAAGAAAATGCTTTCCACATGTCTGTTAGACCTTGAGAATAATTGTAAGATTTTTTGTTTGTTCAGAATTAAACTCCACAGAGCTACCATGAAATCCATTTTATTTTCCCCTAAATTCTGGATTTCATTTTATTTTGTCCTGGATTCTGTGTTTTATGATTCAATACAAATGTATTATAAAAAATGGGGTCTAATTAAAATAATCAATAAAACTTTAACAATTAAATCAGTATTTTAAATATCTTTTAAATACTCTTAACTATAAATGTAACTTACAACAAAACATTGCATTTGTATTTTTTGTCAAACAAAACGCTGCACAACAGCACTGTATAACTATATAGCTTAATGAAAAAATACCTTGGTTGTATGATATTCCTTAAAAATATTATTATTATTAATATTATTAATTACTTGAGAATTACATTAGTATACAATAGTAATATATTTATATTATAATTTCTTCAATTTGTTCACTGGACTTTTATTTTGATGGGTTATTGTGAAAGTCTTTCCATTTTACTTTCAGTTTCAGTGTGTATTTGACAGTAGCTTTGCTCAAAAGATAGGGCAAAAAGTTGTGAAATGACTCTCAGAGCAGCCCTTATTTATTAAGAGGCAGACGCTGAAAACACAGTGAACGTCACGTGTATCAGACAAAAACATGACGTTCATTTATGCAGAGACATACAGAACATGCAGAGTTAGCCTATTAGCGACAAGCACTGACTGGCTGTTAGATTAATCCATATCGAGTAAAAATGTCCAGAGGTTATCATTGTTATCGACATATTTTATCGCGACTCAATATGATATTGTTTTATGGCCTAGCCCTAGTCCCAAGTCCCTCACCGTAAACACAAGTAATAATTTGATGTCCCATTCTGTCCAGTGTAGACACGGACTCTGAATGTTGCAAATCATGCAACATTTTTGCAAAAATGTTTTAGCTCATTTTGTTGTGAATCTTTAGTGTAAACTCACCGTAAACACATTGAAAAAACTGGTCTACAGAGTTTAATGGTAAGCTGCATTTTATTGCATTAAGCATCATTTTCCCCCAGCTGTCTGGAAACCTACCAGTCATTTTTGGATTATGACCCCACCAGTTGAGAAAAAAAAAAAAAACTGCTCTGGACCAATCGTAAAATACGTAATAGCTGTCACAATGACTTCACTCCCTATGGATAATGGAAGTAAAAATGTATTTCTCACCCTTCTTACGAAATATAGCATTGAGGAATCGGTCTGCTTGGCACTGGAGTTTATCAGAGGTGGACAGGCCCTGAGGTGGGGGAGTTTCAGCAGGGGGTGGCGAGCCAGGCACGGCCACAGCAGGGTGGTCCTGTGTCACAAAAATAATAGTCAGTTACTGACCCCTGTCACATACAGCCCATACAAGTGTTAACTATAGTCTCACAGGCTTGAGTTGTCCTTAGTTATAATTAATGAACTTGTTTAACCATATATTATAAAGAAACTGCATTAACAAACAGAACAACAGCTGCTAATCACGCAACTATTTGTTCTATACAAATAGCAAAGCATGACTTTTCTTGCTAACTAACATCCCAGAATAAGCTAATTTTTTCTGTGGCTTTTGAGGGTTGACTTACATTCAGTTTCTCTAGCTGCAAGTTGCAAAAAGAGCAGTTTGCATTTATGGACCAATCATCCACAGCCTCTGGTTCACACTCTGAGGGAGAATCATATGAATATTCATCAACATCAAAAAAGGCTGAATTTTCTAAGACCAAGCACGGATGAATATTACCACACACATAAAACTCACCATCAAATATATTGAGATCTTGCAGCAGCCTTGATCCATATATTCCCTCCAGTATACTTTCAAACCCTGCAAAAAAAAGTCATTTGTAAGTATAAAAATAAATAAATAAAATCCGAGAGTAAAAAGTGCCCTTAAACCTACACAGATCTGCCACAACCCTTCCCTGCCAGAAAGTGGTGGCTGATGGTTTTGTTAAAAGGTAAAAGGTCTACAAATGTAAAACTGTTTCTGGTTTACAACTGGATAATACAAAATAATTGTACATGCAATACATAATTCTATGAAATGCCCTAACAACAAAAACAAATGCTCACTGCACAGAAAATCATTAGTTGCAAGACAAGTACAGGCCTATGCATTAAAAAAAAAAATTAATAAAAAAAATTTCAGGTGGTATAAAAGTGAGAAAAGCTAATATTTGCAGTGCTGCTGCATCGTATGCATGAATGATGCCCTTCATGGCTACATTCACATTATGTCCTTAGAAGAAACACACAAAAGCCCACCCAAGAATGCTACATTCTGTAAATGTTTTTATACTAATCAATATTTTTTGGTTGCATGAGACTTTTTTCAAACCATTAAAGCCACAAATGACATTTTATGACGCAAAACATTTTAGACATGTTTGATGAACCATCCTATCATTACAAATCTAGTTTTAAACAGGCCAAATCTCTGAATTTAACCTTAAAAACCTCGACTGTATCCAACCCTTGAAACAATACAACAAATCACAATCTATTAAATTTACATTCTATTTAGATCAATTATATTCTGTTGTAGTAAAACAACAATTTTAACAACTCATTTGCACAAATTCAATATATAGTACCGTTTACAGCAGTGTATAAAACACGTCAACAGATTCACGCTAAACCGGAGGTTATTTAACTTAGTGATCCGGTTAAGCAGTAAACGTTAGTCACGTGACTGTGGATTTACGCTGAACACCGTGAACTCTGCCAAACAAATGTTAACAACACTGGTTTTACCACATTTTAAAAGAGTAAGCTGGGTATCTATTCAACTAACGTACCCGTTTTAAAAAAATCAAAAAACCGTTCAGTACATTACTAAAGAAACACTCTCCCAATGACTTCTTAAAACTCTAACTGTTAACTTACTACTGTTTGACAACAATCTAGGGCAATGGTGCAAACGACCAAATAATTCACGCAAGAAATTCAAATGATGAATTATCATTATAATACAATCACACGGTTGTTTGTAGATCGGTATTCGGTGCAGAAAGGGTCAGTGAGTGCAAAGATAATTCGGTTATCGAGGAATCAAGAAGTAAGGACAAAGAAAATGGAGCCAGAAGAGCTCGCTTGGCCGGTGTCCGTTTTTTTTCTGTTAGCTACAAAGGCTAATTACCTTGGGCTCGCGCGGACCACAGCTCTATGTAAATGTTATTTTTGAACTTGACACACGCTCGCTTAGCAACTCCGAGAGCTAGCAGCGGCTGGGGGAGGGAGCTCCGCGAGAGAAAGGACCCGAGCGGATGGATGGTGCGAGCTTATAGAAATAACGTTACGCAAATACGGCTTTTCCGAGCACGGGGTGATTAATCTTACCGACACAGTGGATGAGTTTGTGTCGCCATGAGTCGAGTTCCCGCCGGAATCCTTTTCTTTCGGCCGTGCATCTGGAGCTCCGGCACTGGGTCGCCATTCTGTCCGTCCACCTTCCCCCCGGCTCTGAGCGTGACGTCACCGCACGGCTCTGGTTGATTGACACGTGTCAGAACAGGCTGGGGGCGGGGCTTAGCGATGTAAACAACCCCCATAGGTATGTGCCTTTATTTTGTAAGATTGCTGTGCGCTGTTTGAGTTACGCGAAATTACAGTCGCTGCTTGATGAGCTGAATGCAGTGTACTTGAATACCAGCAGTGTTTAATTTAATTTAACGCTGTAAGGTTAAGTTGACATGTCTGCACCTGTCATACCATGAAATAACATTCTTCCTGTCAACCTCAATGGTGATAATCATCAATCACACAGTTGTACAAGACCTTTACAACGTGTGCATAAACTATCAGCTCTTATGTAACAGTTTGTAGCCTTCTGTTTAATCATCAACCAGAAGCTGATTATAATGGTAATTCTGTGCTAAAATTGCTGCTAGTTTAACAATACTGTAGAAGTGGCTCAGAAAAACAGCTTTACCAATCAGGAGAATCAACCAGATATTGCATTACGTCGAGTAAAATTTAAAAGATAAAATTATGGGTACATTATTTTCATCATTCAGTTGTGCTCTGTGCATTTAACTGTGGTGAATCATGGATTATAAATCTACAGATGTGTCCTGATGCCTTTACATTTCAATATGTTATCATTAAACCTAATGTGTGCCCCTCCCCCATTTCACTAAAGTGACACACATGCACACACACACTTCTAACAAATGTATATGAAGTCCAACTGTCCAGAAAGAGGAAGGCACTCAGAGAGAACAGATGGAGTTAATGCCCAGCTGAGCATCTATGTCACACACACACACATGCACACAGAGAGAGAGAGAGAGAGAGAGAGAGAGAGAGAGAGAGAGAGAAAACAGGCCTGTTTTACAATTCAATATGCTGCTTCTAATTCAGATGCACAAGGAATTTGTTTTATATTCCCCTTCTCCATTTTGGATCAATATACAGGTCATATATCAAAAGTATCGATCAACATGTTTTAATTTTACAAAGTGTCCATGTGTGTAAAATCCATGCTGATATCAGAGTGTAATTTTGAGGTCACTTTGAACTAATTTTATCCCCTTGGATATCAGTCTTTCTGATACAGCTTTCACACGGCATGCATTCAATCCCACATGACTATTACTGCATGACTTTCAGTTTGAACCTCAAATCTCTACCAGAATCACTGAATCCATTTTGGAAACTATAATAGACAAACAAAATTGGGAAAAATAAAATAGCTATCTCAGCCTTATGAATAATCTCTCTCTCTCTCTCTCTTTCTCTCTCTCTCTCTATCCTGTGCCTTGTTTGCTATAGGTAATAATTCACCAACAAAGTAACTCATATGCTCTGTAAGTGTTTTAGTAAATGCAGAACAAATAATTCAACCAAGTAATTAAATGTTTTTGTATGTAGTTGGCCAAAATATACGGAGCCCCTTTGAGCTCATGGTGGTGGAAAGATTTCGGGGTGGGTGAAAAAAATTCGGGGTGGGAGAAAAAATTATTTTTCAAATCTTTTGCGTTCTCTCGCAAAGATGTTTGCGTTCCCTCGCAAAACTTTGCGCTCTCTAAATATTTGCGAGAGAACGCAAAAGATTTGAAAAATATTTTTTTCTCCCACCCCGAATTTTTTTCACCCACCCCGAAATCTTTCCACCACCATGAGCTCTAAGGGGCTCCGTACTTAGGGGCTCTGTATGAATTCTTGCATGTATTCAGGCATGTTTTAAATTGCACGAAGCCCTTTTAACTAACAGTAAAACAAATAGTGCAGAATTTAAAAAGAAGCTGATTTATTGCACACATATTTTTGATAACATTTTAGAAGACTTCCCCTCATTGTGTAAATCCATACCTGTCTCTCTGAGGAGGTCTGACTTTATTTGTGCTTACTTTGAAGGAGTCAGGCATATAAAGTCATCTGATTCATCTTGGTCATGTTACTCTATACACACTGCTGATTCCCCGTGACTACATATTCTATAATTCTAATGAGTCCCTGATGAAAAGAGCTCTTTTAGGTTGGTGGCAACCATCCCCCTCCTCCACAGCGAACATGGCTAAAGGTCTATATATGTTCATGTGAGGGGGAGGTAAGGACAGCATTGTTCCATTGACAGGCACATTCATTATTGTAAAGGATTGTATCTATGTAAACCTTACTGGTTAAATAGACCAAAAATGGCATTGCAACAACCAATACATACAGCCCAACTCAATCTGATGACAAATCAAAACTATATTAGACAGTGGCAATTTTGTATGAATTTGGTTTTAAAAATAAAAAATAAAATAGGCATGAAGGTCCACTCCAACCCCACAACTCGAAATGCAAGTGGGGCATAAGAAGATTGTGCAAAATGTATTTGAGATAATACAAATGTGTGTACCAAAATTAGTCACCAAAGCGTACAGTAGTTATACATTACAATGGAAATCTCACACATTTGATGCTTTACCAAAAAAAAAAATAGTAAGGGATAAAATGTGGTATAGCTCATATTATACAGTCAGATCATATGAAATGCATATCAATTCCAACTGCATGGCTACTGTACATTTGAGGTAAGAGGAAGCAGAGTCAAAAGAGGGCGGGCAGAAAAAAAGAGGACAAACAATTGAGTGAGTGAGTGTGAGAGAGAGAGAGAGTGAGTGTGTGAGAGAGAGAGAGAGAGAGAGAGAGAGAGAGAGAGTGAGTGTGTGAGAGAGAGAGAGAGAAAGAGAGAGAGAGAGGTAGAGAGACTACTAAATGGTTGTATATGTCCAAATTCAAATTATTTTTGAACAAAGAGACTCTGTCAGAGTTGTATCTCATACATGCATGAGCTGCTGTCTCAAGGGATCCAGTTTTGAGTCTGTTTGGTCATCCAGATCTCAATTCCTCCTCTCTTTCCCCTTTTTTTCAGTCTGGTCTTTAGTGTGTTGTTTATAGAGGGGGGATGGGGGGATATCCTCAGTTGGCTTTAAGATTGAAGAACCCTATAGACATGTGTGGATTGATTGATGAGTTGGCTATGATTACAAGGAGTACTTTCTTCTGAATGTGGCATTCCTGCATCCAGAACGGCAAACGACCAGGCTGAAAAAAAGCTTTGTATGATCTTGGTTGCAGTGAGAAGGACAGATGATTTGGAATTAACTCTTGCCAGCTGATTCATCAGCAGACAACAAGGTATTCTCTGTGATGTATCTGCTCTTGAACCCAGGTTGTTATTGAAAAGGTTGTTTTGTAAGAAAAAAAAGCATAGTTCATTGAACAACTCTTTGGAATGTTTTGGACATGAAAATTAGGAGAGAGACTCGTTTGTTTTTTTAATTAAGTAAAAACGTGATGGGGGGGGGGGGGGGGTCTGGAGGACAAGTGGGAGGACAGTTCAAAAGGAGAACTTGAAGATATCAGTCTCCATAAGAAGAGAAAAAGAAGGATAGTGAGCTGCATGTTGACGGTTTAATAGTCTCCACCTTATCAGTGAAGAAGTGGCAAGGTCATCAACAGTGAGAGAGGTGGAGGAGGAGAGAGAAGAATATTGTGAATAGTTGGCAGTGTGGCTGAAGTGTTGCTGATCTTGTTGTGATAGAAAGTGACCTTGGTAGGAGAGGAGAGGAGAGGAGAGGAGAGGAGAGGAGAGGAGAGGAGAGGAGAGGAGAGGAGAGGAGAGGAGAGGAGATGTGGATTTTCTACCAACCGGGACAAAAGGTCTGGCTGTCAACGAGGGACATCCAGATGCGCCTGCCCTGCAAAAAACTTAGTCCCAGATATGTTGGCCGCTTCACCATCCTGAGACAGATCAATCCAGTCACCTTCCAAATTCAACTCCCTCCACAATACAGAATTAATTCCACTTTCCACGTGTCACTTTTGAAACCTTACCACTCTCCTGTCTCTCCCTCCACAGAGCCTGGTCCGAGTGAAGAACCCCCTCTCCCGCTGATACTGGAGGACGGCGCCATCTATGAGGTGAAGAAGATCCTGGATTCCCGGCGCCGTGGTGGTCAGCTGGAATACCTTGTAGACTGGGAGGGCTATGGCCCGGAGGAGAGGTCATGGGTCCCCAGAAATGACATCTTAGACCCAACACTTCCAATTCCATTCCACATATATCCAGATCAACCAGCTCCCAGGGGAAGAGGTAGACCACCATGACGTCGGGGTCCTCGGCCCTCTGGAGCAGGCCATGGAGAGGGGGGTAATGTCACAGATCGGCCAGGCTCCCACACCAGTCAATCACAATGCACACCATCACCTGAATACTAATGGAGCACACCTGCACGCCATCTGAGCCTCATCACCAAGCACCATAAAGCCACACACCTCACTGCACTCAAACGTCTGGTCACGTTCTAACGAAGTGGACTCCTAAAGCTATCTCAGTGACTTACCTGTTACTACCTGCCTGTTAACCTACCTCCTGTGTCCTCTCCAGCGTCGTGTCCTCCAATCTCCTGTGTCCAGTTTCTTCCAGCGATCTCCTGCCAGTCTGTTCAAGTTTCACAGTGAGGTGTGTGATTCTTCCAGTGTCCACGAGTTCCTGTCAAGGCAAATACATTCCAGTTATCGACTCATCTCTCCATTGATCTGACATTTGAAAATAATACTTACCATCCCCTCATCTGCTTTTACTCTGCTGTCAAATAAATCCATCTGCATTGAATTAACCCATTGTGTGAAGTCTGCTTCCATAACAAGACTAACCTTTACTGAGGAGCATGTTGTGTGGACAGAGGAGAACTGGTCCAAAGTTCTCTTCAGTGATGAAAGCAAGTTTAATTTATTTGGGTCTGATGAGAAACATTATGTTCGTCATCAAACTGGGGAAAGCCTGAACCCAAATGTGTAAAGAATTCAGTGAAAGGTGGAGGAGGAAGTGTCATGGTTTGACACTTCCTCCAAACTATGGAAGAGACTGGAAGAAGAGTGGACCAAGATCATACCAGAGTAGTGATGTCCTGTAGCTACAGATTTGCAAAGCAACATCCTCTACACTTCCTACTAATTTCTGACTGCTGTAACCTTCAGAAATTTCAGTTGTATTCTTTCTTCATGTTACGATCATTGCTGTTCTCTAATTTTGATCACTGTGTTTTCCCACAAAATAAAGGGTTTTTGTCGAAGTGCCTTGGTTATATTATAAAACACTGTTCTAATAGCATGGTATAGCCACAACTAAAATTCCCTCAAATTTTGAATGATAAAAGATTACATTATTTTTGAAACAATCAAATGTTCATAAATTGTTCTCAAATTTTGATCTCCACTGTATGTGGATGTACAAAGACAGATGATCACAGCTTCATCCACACACATGAGCAGTGCCAAAGCACAACCAATGTAAAAAACCTCAGCAAGTAACTTGAGTTTTCATATTTCAAACAGAGATGGCAATAGAAATGAAAAAAGGTAGGTACTACTGCTTAATTTTTGTGTATTTAAAGATTTTTGTATGTGATTTGTTTGACGATTAATGGGAAACACAGATTCACTGAACTTGACCTTAACACTGGAGAAACAGCAGGGCAGAGGAGGGGGAGGTTGCATCCTTTTATAATTTATATGTATTGAGTATTTTTGGAATATGAATGAGCTTTTCATTGGTGCATTCACCTGTTTAATTCAAGAAGGATAACTGACTCATAGATAAAACAATAAATAAAATAAAATAGATTTTTTTTTGTCTTTTGAATATTTCATTTATTAAAAACTATTTGTCCTACCAAGAGAAGGGTACAGGAGGATAAAATATATATAGACATTTAGAGAAATATACACAGTGCAAGAAAGGTTGCGTGTTATCATGTAATAGTTCAAATACAGAGTAAATTGTAGTGAAGATGCGATAACCTTGAACACATTCTTTTATGCTTTCTATCTGTCTCTTCACATTTCTGTGTCTGCACACTCTCTTTGACATTCGTGTATAGAGCCCCATGGTTTGTATGATATCTTTACAGATAAAAACAGATTCTCCCTCTGGACGGGTTCGTTTGATCTCCAGTGCCTTATCTCCTTGGTAACCACATCTGCAGCAATTAAAAGGTCTCTTTGATTTGCCCTAGTGTGTGTTTTACTTTAAGATTACTGGGGTATGTCAAAAGTGGGCTAGATATTCCTGCGTTTAAGAAGAAAGGTGGAGTGATAGAAGACAGAAAATAAAGGGACAAGTGAGATTTGGAAATTAGATTTATTAAAACATATCAGAGCCATCTTAGATTAATTTGAGCTATCTTTAGACTGACATATTAGAGCGAGTACACAAAACATGCTCAGTATGAAACACAATCCTGACAATTTGTGAGATGAAAAGATTCTCTATTGTTCTCTTCTGATGCAACTCTTATACAATTAACACTCAAATTAGTCAGGCTTTCTATGTCTATTCCTACTGCTGAGCAGAGTAATTTATACTGATACAACTGTAAGGACATTTTGATGAAGTCATATGTGGAATTATACAGACAGACCCTTTGAGGTTTTTTGTGTATAATCAATATACTTGACACAGGTTGTGCTGATTTGAATATAACCATTGTTTGCAGAGTATAAAGTTGTGAGTGAGCATAAATGTATGTGTGATTGCGTGCGTGTGGGTGTCACCGAGTTTGTCAGCAGTAAAAGCTGCCTTCACCAACCAAGGAGAATTTTAAAAATCTGTTTTTAACAAGTTACTACAAATCATTTAATAAAAATACGTTGTCATATACCAATCCTTTGAGAAGTTTTTTGTAAGATTTATGTAAGAGATGAAAGTTAAAATAAAGATTGTTGAAATCTGAATGATAGATTAAATAGATCTGTGTAGTTATGGGCTATTAAAACAGCATCCTGATGCATTGCAGCATAAATTACACTAGGCTATATATAGCATTTACCTCTATTACTGTCATGTTTACATAATTTTTTTGAGAAAAAGCAAAGTTCTTCTCATATCTTTTTTCTAAAAAAAGGATGTTGAGCCATTGCAAAACCAGGAAGAAGACTGGTGTTTGCTCTGCTCAAATGAGAGCTAAATTCCAGATTAATGGCTGCACTTGATGTGGTTCATAATGGCAGGTCTTCTTGCTGCGCCATCTGCTGGCAGTGAAAAATGGATGGGGATGGGTGGGTTTAGGGATCAGGGGGTGAAGACGGGTAGGTTTAGGTTTCCGTAAGGTGAGAGGAGCTGGATCTAGATAAAACCATTCCCCCTGGATGTTGTGTTCTGCAGTGAGGACCATCTCAGAATTTTGCCTTTCCGTTCAAAAGTTGGATTAATCACACACAAGATTTTGAAGATGAATAGAAAAGAAGACGAATTTCTGAATAGCTATTTCAAGGTAATCCAGCAATTTCAAGGACTGGAACTCTCGAACTAGAATTAACACAGTCAAACCAAGCAATCATATGGCTAGACACATGCTGTCCTGATTTTTTATGTGACCATGTTTGCAAAGTACAATATTATGATCAAGTAAAATAGATTTGTGATATTTAGAATGCAGTATAGACTCAGTGTCGATAGTCTTGTGGGCAGTGCGCCAAACATTTGGATCTTTATTCTATCAAGAAAAAATGCAAACACTAAAAACAATTGTGGTTATAAAGTAACTTGATCATTTCAGAACACAGATAATTAAAACAGACTCATAATGCAGACATACTGAATATGCATGAGTGTTTTTTAAATTATTGTTAAATTTGAAAGACTTTTGCATATTTGAAATGTTATTTAATGCTGCATAGGCCATAGAGGCAGTTCTGGAACTCAACATAATCTTGTCAGCATGAAATAAAAATATCTGCAATCTTCACAAAGATGAATTCAAACTCATCTGTCTGGAGGATCAGCGGCACACAATCAGCAATTGTGTGTGTGGCATACTGATGTTCCAAAAATAGATGCTAAAGACATATTCTGTCCAGTGCAAGAAGCAGCAGCTGAATACACTGTAAAATCATACACAGAAAATGTGTTACATTTCTTGCCACTTTAAAAGGTAAGTGTTACAAGCCTCTTTTTTCGACCCACTCTGTCATCTGCTCTCTAGCCCAATGGATCTTATTCAATCTTTTTCCAAAGCTTGTTGCAGAAACTTAAAGCAGAGTTTGAAAAGAGATGCAGCACATATAGAAAATCATATGTTTGTCCACAGATATTAAGTAAGAGTGATTATTTAATTGGGTCGATAATGTTACCAGCTTGAAGTTATGAAACAAAAAATTCACCAGGGGTAATTTATGTCTCAGAGATCCCAATGCACAGGCTTTTTTTTTTTTTTAGCCTTGCTGGAGATATTTGTATTTTTTAAAGCAGAACTTTTTACATGCCTGACATATGAAAAGACAACATGCATTTCCTTATTCAAGTTTAATAGCAAGTTAATTGCAGTATCTCATGGAATTACAATTCCCGGATGAGGTGCTTGGTGAATTTAGCAAGATTTCTAATTTGCTCATTTGTTATTTAGCTAATGTTTTGATGCAATGCTATTTACAGGGCCCATGGAAACACCTCAGGTATTGTGTCTTACCTAAAAATAATAAAGATTTTAATAATGATGTTTCCTTTTTTGTTGTTTTTAATGAGATGCACATCAGCCCTTATCATTTAATGTACAAATCTAAATGTTGCTGATTATCAATACATTTAAAAAAAATCATTATGACACAATTACAGCAACATTATAAATAAAGCTAAAAATAAAATAACCATCCTGTAACGGTAACCATTTAAGTATATACTGTCTGGTAAAATGGCTGGACCAACATAGAATATTGTTGGTCTAATATGTATGTGTATGTAGATTCAACAGGAAGTGTGGCCCTTTCAATAGACTTTGAAATAGTCCTTTTATATCAACCTGCTTAAATGCATTTTCCCACAGTGTATTGTATTGTAATATTAGTATTGTATATTATAGTATTGTATTATTTTACTATAGAGCCACAATATTGAGATGGCACCATAGTGGTGTGGTCCATTATCACTGCTTGCAGGTATATTTATGAGTTGTACCTTCTTGCATGTTTTCATAAGCAACTAACTCCAAAATGCTCAAAATCAACAGTCATTTGCTGACAAGGAAAGCCAGAGATGTGGATATTATTTGACACAATAGTGGTATGCATGCATAAAACACGTTTGACACATAATAACACATTATTGCATATTATTGCAGGGAGCATTAGCTCTGGTGAATGCTGACCTATAAAATAACAATAAATATAGTGACTAAAATTGTCATGCTGTGCTGTCATGACTGTTTTTACTTGGTTCCTGATTTATGTCAACATAATAACGCCAATGTTGTAATTGGACACTTGCTAACAGGTTTTTAAGTTTTACTCACAATCTCTGGCAGTGAATCCATTAACATTTTAATTTTTCCAATGCTAAGTGGTTTTTAAAAACGTCTGGCAACCACACAAGTACTCTCGAGCTCTTTGCACAACAGTCTCATTTCCATGATAGGTTTTGATAACATTCACTATCCTCATTCCTGCATGTTCTTGCAAAAAACAGTTTCAAATGGAAGACGTTTGTACTATATCATGTCTGTTGTTGGATTTTATAATAGTAATTATTTGCTGTGGTTTTTTTTTGGCATGATGGTGGGGTGGTTCAGTGCACTGGTATAAATCAGTCAACGGCTCTCCTGTTGATAGATAAAATGTTTGGCAGTGTAGAAGAATTTTGTGGTGTGTGAAGGAACGTGCAAACATCGCTGGTGGAAAAAAACATTTAATCTCCTCCGTTCCATTTCCTGTAGAAAATCAATGTTTTCTCATTAGGACCCCCACTTGTTAGCGCTGAGCTTTCCAGATATTTCAGGAAAGTGGGGGAAATTGGCTCACACACCTTGACTCAGATTCTCACAGATCAAAACTGTGAAATAATCTTCAAAGTGTAAAGCTCTAAGACTGTTTAATGGTTCATCACTTGATTTTATGCTTAGATTTTATGCTTTTTTTTTGTCTGTTTCGATTTATAACTGAATGCTGTTTAAGCCTTACAAAATTAAACCGCAAACAGATGTTTTGGGTTAAAGGTGCCACTGAGAGAGAAAGAACAAGAGACACTGGCACCTGGTTTGTGTTATGTTGTTTGGTGAGGTGACCAAAACCAGTAGCATTGTATGTTTTCATTATTTCTTTCTTTCTTGTTTGAATGACAAATGCATAACTTATACACACAAATGCACACATATTTGAATACACAGCTGAGAAACCTGACTACATACCCATCTGTGTCTGTAGTTTTTTTTAATGCATTGAATCGTCTTCCCCTCTCTCCCTGTCTCACTCTTATTCTCAGGCAGTGGCTGTCTCTTGAATGGATCTTCCATGATTAATGCATGACTTGTGTGTGTCGTGTTTGCAGAGACTCGTCCTGTCCTGTCTTGACCTAGTGAGAGTAACTGAGTTGTCTGAGGAAAAGCTTTCAGACTACAAACTCCTTGCATTTCAGTTGCTCCTCACCCCCTCCTTCCTCAAATTGGGCCTAGCCCGCTAAACTGGGCCTCTGTTTACACACTAATTTACAAATTCCACAAATTAAACAAGCCATACTGGTTTCAGGAACATGATCCAAGTCCGCTCACACACACAAACACAAAACTAAAATCTAGAACCTTACCCAAAAACACACAGTAATTGCAAATAAATTAGATCTGAAAAGACTGAATGTTGTGTTGCCAAGTTTTATTGGTTTAAGGAAATATTTTTCTTCTGTTTTAAGGGTTTAATTTTATCATTATTATAGTGATTTTTTTCATAAACATAAATGTCATGCATGTTCAGAGTGAAGACTCTAATGAATTTAATAGGTTCAATATTTCTCTATGTAATATATTTTGACATTTAGGGTGAACTATGCAAAATTGGAACTGTTTTGGATAGATTTGTGATGGACGTTTATATTCTTTGGGATTTTTGTGATCACTTAAATGTAAATTTACCTACACAGTGTTTAATGTCATTTCAGTGTGATTATAGTAGGTATTTAAATGCACATAGGCTCTGCATTTCACCTAAACAGCTTTTTTTTTATGTGTAAGTAGGACAAATGTTCAGAAGAAGTTTAACAGTGATTTAAAGAGTATAAAGCAACTGTTTTTGCTGCAATTTAAATGCTACAGAAATTTTAGAACCATTTTCTGCAATGAAAGGTAGTAGAAATTTAGAATTTGGTTAAATTAGATCTATATCCTAGTTGGAAAAACATGGCATATCATGGTCAGGCTTTTGGAACATGGTAGCTGGTTTATTACTGGTCCATTGTGGTCTTTCAGCTCTAATCATCTTTATCAAAGTCTGCCTTGTTAATACCAGTTGGTAATCCATCATTTAAATAATTTTGGACCAGTTAATGACCATAAATGACCAACACAGTCCAGCACAATCATGTTAACCATCAGAAGGGTAACACATAGCATAAGGGAAGTTGTGGCCTAATGGTTAGAGAGTCGGACTTGTAATCCAAAGGTTGCGGGTTCGAGTCTCGGGCCGACAGGGATTGTAGGTGGGGGGAGTGAATGTCCAGCGCTATCTCCACCCTCAATACCACGACTGAGGTGCCCTTGAGCAAGGCACCGAACCCCCAACTGCTCCCCGGGCGCCGCAGCATAAATGGCTGCCCACTGCTCCGGCTGTGTGTTCACGGTGTGTGTGTATTCACTGCTGTGTGTGTGCACGTTGGATGGGTTAAATGCAGAGCACGAATTCCGAGTATGGGTCACCATACTTGGCCGTATGTCACTTCACTTCACTATGTAATTTCATATTTAAGCAATAGCACAGTCCCATTCATGAAAATTTCTCTGTCTCTGATTGTCGTATGACATAGTTTATGCCAATTTAGCTCATTATAGCATGACGATTGAGGGTCATAAACCGTCAGAACAGATTTAAAAGGGGCCCTTTTTACTCAAAAAAAAAAAAAAGTGTCACAGTTTAACTAACATGAAAAAAGAAGCATAAAAACCCCCACAGAAATAATTAAAACTATTTCTCATTAACATACATACATTTTGTTGTAAATGACCATCCAGTTTCTTAAAAAAAAACAAAAAAAAAAAACAGTTAGACTGATAAGAGCTCCTAATATCCACTAGATGGCGACAACGATCTAAACTCCTCAGTCAAGCCCATGATGTTCAGCTTCTCTTACACATGGTCACCTAACAAGGTTAAGAGATCTTTGTGTATGTGTGTATTCCTATGTGTGTATGAGGAATCAGAAAATAAATGATCAATTAAAGTTCTGGTATTCTGAAATACATGCACACATAGGTGCAAGTTCATACACGTGCACTTGCTGGCCTCCTATGGTCCTGACCCTGTGGTCACATTTGATCAACTTCATTTAAGCTCACGGTATGCAAACATGACATAGGGGACACATATACAAAGCACTGTGAAAGATCATTGTTTTAAGTAATGCTCTTCAAGCTAATGATGGATGTGCCAGTTATATGCATTCAGCTACAGGTCCAAAACTCAGAACCATTTGAATATCTCATTAATCAAAATTAGACATTTATTGGATCCAAGCACTGACTGCAGGTTTGTATCAAAAAAAAAAAAAAAAACCTCTCCCCTTCTCTCTTCCATTTTTTTCCTTCAATAATTGCTGAAACTAAGCAGACAAACTGCAGCGACTTTGCCTTTGATTTTCAAAAGGTTGTTTTTATTTCACGAGTAAAGAAAGAGAGACAGAAAAAAACAACGTTTGATTCAAACTCTTAAGGTATAAATCTGGAAATTATATAATTAAGATTTTTGTTTGTGTGACAGAGACAGGATTACTGAAGCTGGATTTTGATTAAAGTTATTTTATGCCATATGTTTTTGATAAATGTAAGCCAAT